>NC_083343.1:47638456-48000391 GCF_019175385.1 Lycium barbarum | reverse complement strand
TACCTCGAATATTTCATTAGGATAGTTAGCATACCTTTGCTAATATTTCTTTCTTACCTTTATCATCACATTCAGTACTTGGTATCCAAGCGCAGTGTGTGAGCCTCAGCATTATGCTCAGCCAAACATGACTAGATATCTGCTTAACCTACCAATAGAGGTATTTTGTTGCATTTCTCAACAAATTAAAGTAAGTTGGAGTTTGCAAGTTCTTGTTAAATCATAATCATATAGTTTATTGATTCAAAAATTTGGGGAAATGAACTACAGGACTCAATGGAGAAGAGGAGAAAGAAGGAGAGAAGTGACTCAACTGGCTCAAGTAGTCATAATATTGAATCAAATGGCAACCATGATGAATTAGATTTGGAGCTGAGGCTTTCACTTTGATCTAACAATGTTCCTCAACAACTCAGTGTATGGATTTGCGATATCGATCATCATATTATAAGCATATAACTTTCAAGATTTAGAGCAACAATTGGCTTTATCTTAACAAGATGTAAAAGTTTAAGCAATTTATGGGAATTTGTTAGTCTCTTCTGAAATAATTGAAGGACCGAGTTGACTTTTCGTCAAACAGTGAGAAAAAATGTTCTTGCACTTGCCTACTGTTCCAGTTAAAGGAAGGATCTATTACTGAAGATGACATTTCATTAGGGTATATATATAGATGCCTGTGCTACTGTTCCAGTTAAAGGAAGGATCTATTACTGAAGATGACATTTCATTAGGGTATGTCTATAGAGAGAGCATACATTAAACAATGGTTTTCTATCTTATTTCTTTTACTATCTTTTTTCTATTTTCTTTTTCCTTTCATATACCATGAGCCCGTTTGGATTAGCTGAAAAAAAGTGATTTTTAAGCATAAGTTCTTAAAGCATTTTTTAAGTGCTGAAAGTTATTTTATAAATAAGCAGTTACGTGTTTGGATAAAAGTGCTTAAAGGGTTTTTAGAAGTACGGGTAATGTTGGAATTAATAGAAAATATAAGGGATAAAAGGGTAAAATTGTTGGTCAAACCAAAATGGCATTTAAGTCAAAAAAAACATAAGTTAGGGTTGAGCAACTTCTTGGTTTTTGACTTATTTTAAACATTTTTTAATTTAATTTAAGCTGTTTTTTATTTTTGTCAAACACCTAAATAAGTTAAAAATGACTTATAAATGACCAACTTATAAGCAAAATTCAAACGGGCTCTATATCATATTACTATTCATGATGTTGAAATGCTTCTATTCTCGTGAAAAAGAAATTAAAAAAAAAAAAAAAACTATTCTTGAGTAGTTTTCAACTTTACAAAAGAAGAAGAATAGAGAACACAAAAATGAGCTTGATAAACATAAAAATGAGCTTGATAAAATATATAATTGGTGCAATGTGAACGTCAAATGTTTTCCCATGAGGTAAAAAGGGGATCGGCTCACCTCCGGTAGGTGATCTGTCCAGTTCCTCCAATGCCAGTTTAAATGAATTACACGTGTCCTCTCATTTATCTAATGGCCCAGAATCATTTTGTTAACCAATTGGTATTAACTATAGTTACCAACAGTTCTCTCACTTCCGCTTTTCCTTTGTTGACTGCAAGCACTGCCTATTCAATCTTTAAATCTCCAAAA
The DNA here is from genome assembly GCF_019175385.1 of Lycium barbarum. Lineage (NCBI taxonomy): Eukaryota > Viridiplantae > Streptophyta > Magnoliopsida > Solanales > Solanaceae > Lycium > Lycium barbarum. Next base: position 47,998,769 of record NC_083343.1, on the reverse strand, counting down.
AGTAGAAGAAGATGCAGATTCCTATCACAAAATCACTCCTATCACTATCTCTTTACCACTATGTTCACGCCACAAAAAAAAAAACAAAGAAACAAACAAACTTCATCCCAAGTCTCTCACTAAGAAGAGAACAAAATAAAAACGATGCACTGAAAAAATTTCAAAAATCCAAGCAATGAGACTGCATTCGGTTTCTTTAAAGCGCGGTTTTGATGGCAATAGTGATGGACAAGGCTTTATCGTCTTCTTCTGGACAGAAAGCTTTTCAATGGCCAACTGAAGGACCTAGAGAGGGCATGAAATTGGGAAGAACGAAAAAGGGGCTGATGCACAGCTGCAAATTTTGGGCTTTTCTTATGAGATAAACTATCTTTTTTTCTTGGGTTTTCTTTGTATGTTGTTCTGTATTTATTATTGTAATCTTCAATTGAGACCAGTCTCTCCGTTTCAGATTTTCCCTTTTGAGATTCTCCCTATTTGTTCATGTTTATGATAAAAGTTTCAATAATAAAATTTCTGTGAAACTGTATTGTTCCAGTTATTTGGTTTACACAAGTATATATTTTTGCATTCTTTGCTCTGTTTTCTTGAGAAATATTGGAAGCAATGGCGTTTCCTGTTGTGGCAATGGAAGGAAAGCCGGAAGAGAGGAGAGAGAACTGTTGGTAACCATAGTTAAATCAATTGGTTAACAAAATAATTCTGGGCCCTTAGATAAATAAGAGGACACGTATAATTCATTTAAATTGGCACCGGAGGAGCTGGACGGATCACCTACTGGAGGCGAGCCAAATCCGGTAAAAAGGGGAACATTCTTTGCGCATTTCCTATTGTTTTGTATCTATGTTGGTGGACCTTTTCGGAGTTCTGATGGTAAAAAAGTACGAACGGTGTTTATTCACTAAGTTATTTTCTTGGATGATCACTCCAATTAGTTATTCAACTGGATCTTAACACAAAATTTTAATAAAGTATACTCCTTTGTTTCAATTTATGTGAACCTTTTCGAAGTATAAGGGTCAAATTTTATAAATTTGATCGTAAATTTTGACATATATTTTTTAAGTTTATAAACATAAAATTTATATATTTAGAAACTACGTAAAAAGTACTATAAATCATGATAATTTATAATTCAAATAGTTTTTTAAAAAATGTAAGAAAAAAATGATCAAAGAATCACCTCGTAAACTCCCTAAATAATAATAAATTCACATAAATTGAAACAGAGAGAATAGTACGTTACAGTTATATATACTAGCCATTAGTATAGTTAAATTTGATAAATACTAGGCTTTGGACCTACGGGCTGCCTTTTACTAGGCTTTGAACCAAATCCATTGACGGAAACAATCTCTTTAACACCATTAACTGTTACGATCTATTTTTGCTAGTCGCAACCGGCAACCTAACAGGTAATTACTACGGGTGTACAAAGTAAACCGATAAACAGCACTAAACTGATAAATCAAGTCAAATCGAGAAAAAAATTCGACTAGTGATTTGGTTTGACTTGGTTTGGTGTTAGAAAAAAAACCCGACCATAATTGGTTTGGTTTTGTTTTAGCTAAAAAAAAGTCAAACCGAACCAAACCAACCTGACATTTCATATATTTAATTTTTAAAATATTTTATACATAAAAATATTTATTTGTAATGTAATTTATAAATATTTCTTAATTTTTTTCATAATTTTTCATCTATTATCATATTATTCAAGCTTGAACTTAGGATTTTGAATGTGAATAAGTTTTATATCCTATGAATGTTAGTAACTCATATAAAGTCCAAACCAAAACCAACTCAACACTAATACTAACAAAAGAATTTCAATTTACCCATAGAAATGACAATAATGTCGGATATCTATTCTTTAGTTTTGCATAATTGGTTTAGAGAGTGAAAATATAGAACTTAAGTTTTTTTTCTTGTCATGTAATTAATACTTATTAGCCATACTTATTTTAGCATGACTTAGTATTTTTAGATTATGGTCATTTTCTTTATGGCTTATTAATTAGCAATATTTATTTTAACCGATTTTATTATCTTTTGTTGAATATTTTAATACAATGTCATCACTCTTCTCACATTTTGTGTTATTTTCTTATGAAACGCCTTAATTACATAGTTGTATCTTACTAGGACTAAAGAAATATTTGACGTAAAAGTTATATGTTTTGTATCAAGATTATTCCGAAAAAAAAACCCGAATAACCCGAGAAAATCGAATAACCCGAGAAAACCCGAGGTTGAAAAACCCGAATTTTATTGGTTTGGTTTGGTGTATAAATTTAAAAACCCGACACAATTGATTTGGTTTGGTGTTTAAGAAATCCGAACCAACCCGGTCCATGTACACCCCAGTAATTACCCAACCTTAGATGAATCATTACTGATAAACCAATTAAGATAATGCATAATCCGAAATAGGTCCAAAACATAGATAATAAAGAAATCTCAGAAGTCTCAAATACCACAAGAGGTCTAAATGAATCAGCATCCACTTTTACATAGTCAATGAACATATAAATAGACTCTGAATACAAATGTCATGGGTCAAGTTCCCAAAATAAAACATAAAAGAAAAATAACATTAGCGGACCACCAATAGACTGTGGTTGGCTGGGACACCACCTCAAACTGAGATCAGATAAGTCTACCAGTACCACAAGTAAAATAAAGTCTTCAAAATAAGCGTGAAAGAAATAACGATACTGTAAAAAGTGTAAATAACCATAGCAGGTGACATAGTTCAATGGATATTATTAAAGCAACAATAAATCTTATAAGCGTGCTAGACCCTCGTGTGGACACCAACTCATGGGCCCTACTCAAATAGTTCTAGGTCAAAGTCATAGGTCTTTTGCAAATGAATTGCTAGACCGGCTCTTATAGGCTCTCGTCTGTAAAATAACTAGACCAAATTATTTTCATGAGAAAAGATTTCAGTGAACTATCTTAACTGATTCTACCTCAAATATTTCATTAGGACAGTTACTATACTTTTGGCAATGTATTTTTACCTTTATCATCACATTCAATGCTTGGCATCTTGGCACAGTGTATGAACCTCAACATTCTGCTTAGCCAAACTTGACTAGATATCTACTTAACCTACAAATAGAGGTAAGTTTGTTGCATGTTTCGACAGATTAATTAATAAGGTGAAGTGAAATTTGCAAGTTCTTGTAATGTCATAGATAAATTTACAACCCAATGTTGGTCGGACATTTGGTTTGTAAAAGCCCAACTCCCTTTATTTTTATTAATTTTAATCCAATTTGTGTATATTTGAAAATTTTCTTCCGGCCCTTGTCAAAACCCATTTCTTCTCTTATTTTCACGATCGCCTCTTTCTTCTGTCTCTGTTTCGTCGCTCTAGTTTCCTCTCTACCATGGAGATCACAAAAAATTCACATAAAACATACAGATCCACTTTTTTTTCTTCTTTTTCTGGATCACCTGCATACACCTATTTTTCACTAACATCTTTTTAACATTCAAGAATATATACACAAACTTTTCTTGAGCAACACACACCTGCACCATTAAACCACAAGATATTCACCATTAAACCTCCTTAGTTATTCCTATGCTCCATTAACACCATCTCCAAACACCATAAAACCAACCTTCATGATTAAGTCATGGGGTAATCACAATCGAGTTCCACCACCAAGAAAACCCATAAGTCAACCACCACCTCGTCCGTTCTCTATTACTAAAAGCTTCAGTCGATTTTCCTTTTGGGATTCCGAGAACTTTTTATGCTGAGCTATTGTAGAGAAGAGAGTGGCAGAGGCAGACGACTTTTGGTGGAGGTACGACGGTTAATGAAAAAAGGGTGGTGATTGACGCAGTGTTTACACGTAGGTTTTGATATTGCGTTGGATAGGAAAAGGAAGCAACTAATTGTTTTCCAGTGCAAAATTGTTTACCGCTAAAAAATGGTTTTAGAATAATCAATTAAATTTGTTGAAAACCGGTGTTAGAGACAAGTGAATCGTGATCGATCAAAACTCTACGTGTTCGTGAAGAACCCGGGAACAACTAGTAAAAGGCTCGAATGTAAATAGCAAGAAAAATCGGTAAACAAATTGTTAGAAAAAGGTATATATGACTTGTTGTATTCAGAGCTCAAGAGCCTAAAAGTTTCTAGGGTTACAAGAGTGAGAGATGAGATGTCCTCTTCCTTCTCATAGAAAATATATCATTTACACCAGTTCTAGAGTTTTCAATGTGCAAGCATAAGTGATGTGACGTGTCAACAATATTAACGTCCTGTCGCATAATGTTGCGTAGCTCGAGGCTAACAAACGAGCCGCGGGTTGTTGAGAGTCAAGCTAGCTGTAAGTAGAAACCCGATCCAATCGACCTCGCTACAACTGCTCCTTTACTTATTATGCCTCGATCCTCGCCTTGTATCCGAGGTCCCGAATCTTCGAAGACACCTCGGGACATTATGAATAGGGCGTCCCTGAGATGCAATAGGGACCTTTTCCTAACAGATCCCACGCCTCTACATGGAGCACTTTTGTTGGACCATACGTCGACCTAGATTTCCCCCAATATAAATAGTGCCCCCATTTCCAGGAGCTTGATTTCTTAGGCTCGGGACGTGGAAGATCAACAGACTTCTCGGTGAGATGGAAAAAATGAATCAATCATCTGACACGCGAAGTGACACGCGTCTTTTGTACCCATCACTTTGTCTACATGCGATCTTTTGCATTTAATACGCCAATCACGGGACTCCTAACATTAAATGACTTCGGACACATGTTGGTCATTAATGGGGTAACTTATCCCCGAGCACTGGATGCCGAGGTTATGATGAGTCGCTCCTTTTTTAGGGGTTTCCATTATAGACAATCTTCACCTCCATTCCCTTTGTTTACCTTTACCATATCTCCAATTCTTCCCAGGTACTACCGTGTTCATTATTCAAGATCCTCTTTATTTCTTCATACTTTCTTGCATCGATATGTCTCTGACCGCAACTCCTTCCGGTGAAGCCATTGCTCCTCTTAACCTTACTTCTCTAGGTGATTCTAACACATCCGCTCCACCACCTATGTCCGTTGGCAGCTACAATTCCTACGAAGGGGTTTCGAAGAAAAAAAACCACCGAAAGTCGAAGTCTCAGGGCCTACGGTCAAGTTGATCATCCCGAGGAAGTGGTCCTATGACAAAGACATTCAGATCTGAGTATCTTTCTCCAAAACTGATAACGATCGAGATAGAGTTGTGGGAGAGTATTCTTCTTCAATCCGGCAGGCCAGTATTTCCACCGTCAAGGTGGACTGGGGTTGGGAGAAAATTGAGGTGCTGGCACTGAGGGAGACAGAAAGGATAAATTTCAGCAGACCGGGATACTCCTTTGTCTACACATATCCTTTCTCTTTGAGGATTAGTAGGGAAGTTGACTCGGTCATATTGGATCTCTGTTGGAACTACAAGGTCTGCTTAGCCCAGGTTGGTCCGACCGTGGGAAGGACAGTTGCGTGCCTCTGATATCTATTTTCTCGGATAACAAAGGATTTCACTTTGGCCCATCTGATCCATATGTAACACCCCGCATCTTAAAATAAAGGTTAGACGCTTATCGTTAGAGTTTCAGAGGAAATTTGAAGGTTTGAACGTTTTGCAAAAGTAGCTGAGGGGCCTACTTCGGGCAACCATAACACCTTGATTTGTTGGGAATTTGGAAAAGATTCCTTAATAAAAGTTGTAGCACATAGAAATACCTTTCCATGCATATAAGGATCAGGCCAATCAGAGTCCGGATCAAGGAGATATGATCGTCTCAAAATGGCTAATAGAGGGGTGCTCAGATTCGATAGAATCGACGAAGTTTTCGGTAGGTCTTCTTTACAGACCGATTTAGTGAAAATATGTTAAGAATTTGAGAAAACGTAAAACATGAAAGTTGTAGTCCTTTGAAATACCTTTCCAATGGTATATTATGAAGGTCAACCGGACATCGCTACAAAAAGTTATGGCCGTTTTACTGAGAGCAGTACGGGCTCGCCAAGATCCTCGCGAGGCGAGGAAGGCAGACGAGGCGAGAAAGTCAGGCTCGCCAAAATCCTTGCCCTAGCTTCACTTTACTGGTTTGTGGTGCCCTCATATGGCCTGGCGCATCTAAATGCTCGCGAAGCAAGGCCTAGGGACGAGCCAGGACTTGTATAAATACAACACTTAACTTCTAAAAATCAGTTTTTCACATTCTTCAAGCCCTAGTACGAAGTTCTTCTCTCCCTACCATTAGAATACACCAAGGTATGTCTATTCCAACCATTCCAAGTGAATTCTAACATGTGTTCTCATAATCTAACAATGAAATCATTTTTCTTAACATAGGGTTTTCAAGAAAACCCATTTAAAGGACTCAAGACTTAAACCTTGAAACTCTTCTTCCAAAATCAGATTGTTAATACAAGTTTGTAGCATTACCAGGTATGTAGGGTTATTATTTATGTGTGGGAACATCTTTGTTCTTCCCTACGCCACGGTCTTCCATGAAAGTATGAGATTATACAAAAACTAAGGTTCTAGATATGTTCATGATAACCCTAAGTATATGTACCACGATATACCATGTTTGTATAAATAATTCGCTATTGTATTCCTAAGCTACCTTTACGGTAATTGGGGACCTTTACGTGTTCCATGAACCCATGCCGAATTCCATGAGTTCCAAGTATTCAAGTTATTAACTTTGTGAGTTTAAAAATATGAAACCTTATATGTTTTCACACAAGCTTTACGATATGAACTCATGATTATACTATATTATTCAAACCCATGTTTTACATGCTATTTGATATGAAACCATGTTTATGTTATAACATTTCAAAACATGCCTACAAGTTATTCCATGAAACCATGTTTACAAGTTATTTCATGAAATCATGATTATAAGTTATTTATATGTTATTTCACGAAAATCACGGACTTCTTAGCTAACTTTATCATGTTCATATTTTTAGGAGTTGCACAAATTACCGAGAAGGCTCAGATAGCCTGAAACTACGTTAGCTATCGTAGGATAAGGATCGCTCCGCCCAGTTAGGACGATTCCCTCATGTTATATTGATTGGATCCTTTTATGTCATGTTTTCATCTCATACTCCTGGCAAGGTGTGGGAGCTCTGCTGGTCCGGCGAGGTACCAGACTTCACGTACCCACGTGGTGATATCATATTATTAGTTTATGCAATGCTCTCCCTACTTAATATGACATTATCAATACACTCAAGCCTCCGATTTCAAAGTCATGGTACCCCGTACAAAAGTTTTCTTTTCTTTAAGTCACTTTTCCTCTCCCCTCATTCTACTACCCTTTATCACTTGATCCCTATCTTTCTCATCTGTCTTTTGGATTCCCCGTGGTGAATGTCTATCTCAATGGGTCCAAAGGATTTTGGCCTCCAATCCGGTGTTTCGGACATAGAAAGAAATTTCCACAAGGAAAAATTAGAAAGGCAACAATCACGATAAACTATGCCTTTTGCCAACTCATATTTATTTGCCTATTTCGTCTTCGGTCTTCGATCTCTCACTTCATCCCTTTCTGTTCCCGACAAAATTGCCTAAGTGTCCCTCTGTTTGCTCAGTTGCCGAGGTATCTGACTATCTGAATGTGGCCCAGCAAAAAATTCAACAAGCCCTGTCTCAAAGAAAGAGGACCTGCGAACAAGCGTCTGCGGTCAAAGAAGCCAGGGTTGCTTCTAGTTTTTAGCCCCAAGAGAAGCGGGTGAAGAAACATCCATCTGGTAAGGCCGGGGAAGGATCCCGTGTCACTGTGTCCGAGGCATCTCCTATGGTGCTCGACCTAGAAAGTGACAAGGTTGATCCTACTGTTGACACAGGCGCCCTTCAGAGAAGAAGGACTTCCAGGGCCTGAATCAACTTGCCCGAGGAGGTTGATAAGCTTTTGAGTGAATCTGATGTCTTTGAACAAACTAGTTCTCCCTTCCGGCCCTCATTCATCCTTGTTGCCCAAACCCCTATAAAATCTCTCCCATCTTCTTCTACGGTCACGCTTAATAGCCTACACAACTACCAACCCACGCCCTACTTGAGCAGCCAGCCGGAGGGCAGACCCTCCCCTTAAGGCCCATTGGTCTTCCGGTCACAATAGACTGGTAGATACCTATCCTACTCTGATTTACGACCCATCTTTCCGCCGTGATATTACCATTTCGGTCCTAAGATAATGTCACATTCTTTTTGGGCTAGCTAGCTACATGAAGTCCCTGGCCACCGAGAAAGACCAGGAAAAATGAATGAGGTATCCTAAGAGTGTCTTCTTAACGTAGGCGCGTATGCAGTTACTCAAGTATGTCATGCTTTTTCGTTCTTTTTGGTGGATTTTCTTCATTTACTTGTTGTGAAATTTTCTTCTAACCTTTCTTAGGCCAATCTTTTGATGATGGAGAGTCTCTAACAGGTGCTCGAGGAGAAAAAAGCTTTGTCTACTGAGTGCGACCATCTGTTGGAGTGTATCTATGGAAGTTAAGTTGATACGGGTAGAGGAGCTGAGACCTAGCTCGACCGGTCTGATTAGGAGAAGAAATTGTATAGCCAGGAGACTGCCCTCCTTCATACTGAACTCGTCGAGCTGAAAGACAAGTCGGTGGAGTACCAGGGCTTTCTCGCCAATTCCATACAAAGGGAGTTAGCTCTCGAAGAGAAAGTTGGGGCCCTGGAAGCTTAATTGCCGACTAAGTGTGAGGAGAATGCTACGGCCGAGAAAACAAGGGGTCAATTGGAGTAGAGGCTCTACTAGCGTATGGAGTAGAACCTTGAGCATTCTAGGAACAACAACAACCTTTCTGATGAAGGAAAGGTTGGATCGGACAAAACAACAGAAGCATGCAATTTTTTTTATAACGAAGCAGATTTCCAATGAAGGATCTTTCTCATGAGATTACATATAAATGATAAAGAAGAGTATAAGTGTACCAAGAAACTCCTTTTCTCCTTAAGCTTGTTAATGTAGATGTTTCTTCATCTCCAAGGAGTCCATGTGTCCTCCCTCCAAAGATAGTCCACCAAGATCCTTTGGATATCTCTTACACTAATAAGAAGACTATGGCTAAGTAGAGAGAGGTCTTGTATCTCATACAAGAGGTGAGAATCTTAACTATATATTTGCATTGAATTTCCCACTTAAGGCTCTCTTATATAGAGCTCAAAGTCCTACATTCTATGAGACACTTGTCAAATCTAAAGAACATGTGACTTCTTATAAAGATAATTGTACTTAGACTTCAAGACAAATGTTTTCATATAAAGACAAGTGTGTGCTTCATGACACATGTAATATCTTTTATATTACATCATTTTTCTCTCCTTGTAGTAATTTCCCACTTGGGTCATCTAGATCATTTTAATGGTTAACAAGCCAATTGTGAAATTACACAAATGCTATCCCATGAAATATTCCAAATATTTCAAAGTCTATTCATTTATTTTAAGTGCTAGAAAATTTAATTATGTGCTACCAAAACAAAATTATTTCCCAAGACTTCAGTAAGTCTTTTAGATAATATTCGATTGAATCTTATACGGTGTAACCCTTTGGGATCCTTTTCAAATATGTACATGGAATACTACCCGATCAACATTTGATCGATAGTCAATACAAATAATTTGTCAACTTTTTCACATAATTATTTGTTCCAATTAATCAATTAACTCTTTAATTGATTAAACCGATCAGAAGAACTCTTTCTTTCTTATTGGGGCAGTCCAATGATCTAGATTACAGTCTAGCAACAGTTAAAAACAACCACTGACCTAAGCATGGTGGAGATACCAAAATCCCTTCAACGGTAGGTTAACGTGCAATTTAATCCTTCATGTCGTACATTCCGAATGAGCTAAGGGAATGGATATTGTCCATCCCAAATTCTCATCTCTTTGTGTTTGATCTATGGATATATGACTTAGAGCCCGTTTGGATTGGCTTATAAGTTGGCTTATAAGCTGTTTTTAGTTTTTTTGAGTGTTTGGCTGACCAGCTTAAAGTCATTTTGTATTTAAAATAAGCTCAAAAAAATAATTGAGTCAATTTGACTTAACTTATCTAAAGCAGCTTATAAGCTGAAAACAACTTATAAGCCAAAAAAAATAAGTTGGGCTACCCCAACTTATTTTTTTTGACTTATAAGCTGTTTTCAGCTTAAAGCCATAAGCCCATCCAAACAGGCTCTTAATAACAAGACACTAGAATTCTTTTCTAGATCTTGTCCAACTCTGGTGAGAGATTCCCAAGTTATATTCTCACGAGATGACATATGGCGTATACTCCCCATACTAAGAGCGACTGATCCCATCTTGATCCACTCATTACCATCAATATGCACTTTCCTACTTGAAAAACACCCCATGAACATAATGTGCCTAAGGTGAATCAACGCATAGGTCGGTGCATATAGAATATTGTGGTGATCTCATGTCTAAGGGGCACAACCTCCACATGAGTACTTCTTCATTAACAAACTAGTAGGGCATCCATTAAGGTTTCCTCATACGGGTTAATTGAGTGAACTCATTCTCTAATGAGCACCCACATTCTTGCATTAGTGTCACACATACACAAGTGGTTATGAGATCAACCACCCTCTCCATTGAGCATGCATAAAATGTGCCAGTCTAATCCAGTTTACCAATACCCTTTCTTGATAAACCATAACGTCTAGGGATGTTTAAGATCACGACTTTCAAGGCATCGAGGTCTCATTAGTATGATCGCTAGAACAACCCTCAAATTCATTTCCCTAATCCAAGGGTTTCATCATCGTCAACAAGTTATATAAACAAGACACAACAAGATGATGAAGATTTCCTTTATTATAATTGTACATACAATGATATTATTTGTTACAAAAATATCCCTATCGCATCTCTATATGATTGGCTTGAGGTCATATTACCAACATCTAAGTCCAATGTGGTTCTACGGGAGGAGAAAAAGACTTTAGAGGAAAGCATCAAAGATCTCCAAGATAGTCTCCGGGCTTAGAAAGGGCTATTTATATTGGAAAAGGCTTATGTCGTTTATCGCTTGTGGAGGTGAATTCTCGAGGAAGCTAAGGACGAGATAGAAGACGTCAACGCCTAAATTACAGCGCCTCAGGCCTTAGAAGAGACATCTTTTGAGAATCTGCCTGCTCGACCTCCCTTGAGGATGACGCAATCTGCTCAGATAATGCGCCGGGATATTATGAGAATAAGGGGTCCGATGATGACTCTGAAAGGCTAAATGAGCAGGCTCCGGAGCCTCCAAATGGAAATTCAGACTTTCGAGCCTAACATTTCTGCAAGCCCTAATACTAGAGACCTCCGTTCCCAGCCCCCAAAGTTTCAAAGTCTTTTCCTTCCTCTGACCCACAAACTCCTAGTTCTAAAGAATTTTTACTTGTTTTGCTTTGTTTTTGGGTGATTTCGCCTCTAGTTGTCGTACTTTTTTTTTAAGTGGTCCTATAGTAATGTACGCACGGGTTCCAAATGAACAAAGTTGCTATTGGTATTTTATGCTTACTTGATGTTTAGTGACTGTGTTGGTTTTATCTTTGAGACTCCTACTTTCTCATAGAGGACGTGTCTCTCATGAAATGTTTGCTCTGATAGTATGCCATGATAGGTATATGTGTCACGACCCGAACCGGAGGGCCGCGACTGACACCCAAGACCCTACTCGGCTGAGTGCCATACTACCATTCTATTTATAAGTCACACCTTTTTGTGAATCTTTAAATTATGAAATGGCGCTTCCGTCAAGTAAAACATAAAAACTTTTTAATAGAACTCTTTCATCATGTCAGGAACTTTTCCCTTATCATTAAGTCAAAGAAAACCTTTAGTCACAACAAAATTTTTAAATCAATGCATATGAACACATCAACCTATGTGGCCGCCTCATACAAGTGTCGACATCTCGACGCACTATCCATAGGACACTGTCTGCAAAAGTCTCTAACAAGGACCAAGTTACCATAACATAAGTTGGGACAGGGCCCCAACATACCCGTAATGCATCCGACTCGAGGACATACATAAGTACTCTGACTCGGTAACACTCCGAATAGAAATGAAGTTCATCATTCCAGTTGATAGCCCGGGAACATCCTACAACAAGGGTCCTCTATCCATCTGTGTACCCTGTGTGGCATGAAACATAGCGCCCCCATGCAAAGGGACGTCAGTACGAATGATGTATCGAGTATGTAAGGTAGAACTGAAACAATATATATCCCGACTCGAATGATAAAAGAGTAACAAACTCAATCTGTACATGTAACCAACACTGATAATCATGTATGTGCATATGAACTTTTAAAACATCATGTGTATATATATAATGCATACCTTCGCCATGCTCGTATCCCCTTCGGGCATAATAGGATAATGGTCCCATCGGGCAGCCCCTTCGGGCATCAGAATCATCGTATACTAGCTGATCAGGTGGTTTGCGTATATAACGCCATAGCCCTTCCCCTTCCCCATAAAATCATGTCGTACATATATATAAGTGTGCAAATGCCTGATAATCTTTGTAAAACATTAAAGGACTCCTTTTGGAGCAACTTTTAGTTCAAAATGGGAACTTCTTCCCCTTTTCATTTGTCTCCTTCGAGACTTAAAAATCAAATATGAAACGTATATGAAAAAAGAAGCCTTATGAATGTCCCCTTCGGGATTTAGACATCATTATACAAACGTACAACTTACGGCCCAATTCTCAACCCCGACCTACACAAGTGGTTTTCTAACCCACATTTGGAAAAGTTCTGTTAGGTTCCTTCTCTCTTTCTATTGCCTTAAAACCAAGAATATATAAAAGTCTTTCTTTCAATGTACATGATTTTGTGTTAACTTCCATACCGAATTGTGACTTAAGAAGTCAAGGAACTCGGGATATGAACAACACCAATATAAACATAGGGACATGAGCTCCTACATCTAGGAGTGGATTCATTATGAGTATCGTTACGTTTGTACTTATCATATATCATGCCAAAATGAAAGAAAGGATAACCTTAACATACCTTGTTGGCTTCTTCGACAATTCAACTTCACAGCCTGTTTAGCGCTACAACCTATAATAACAATAACGTCTTTCATTAGGCCAATGATTCATTCGGTATATCCTGTATATCAAGTGTCAAAATTGTCGTGTCATGAATTGGGCAGCATCTCCCCTATTTATATCCTTAGCCCGAAATCACAATACCAACAACCAACACAACAACAACAACACTAACACCAACAACGTCATCATCAATACTAAAATATTCCATAAAACATCCCACACAATGTTTATCAATATACAATAACAATATGCACATCCTTTCTTTCCCAATCAAGGGGCATAATCTCATTAACACACCAAAAACATTAGATACCATCCATATACATGGAAATTAGCCCAAAGAAATGGCTACAACATGCTCAAAATAGTCCACTAAACTCAACAACTACAACACAACACTTTATGACCTTTCCTCCATAGCTATTTTCACTTTTAAGACTTGCTAAACCTTCAAATAAACTCAACATAAGAGATAGGATGAAGAATATACCTTATACTTGTAGAACTTTAGCCACACCAACTTTCTCCAAGACCAAACTACCACAATATCTAGTAGAAACAAGAACAATCACTTTTCAAGAACTAGTTTGGTGTAATCTTATTGAATTCTTGATTTAAAGGGTTATAATGTTTAGAAGAAGTGCATGAATGTGTCTAGAACTCCCAAGAAGTGTAAATGATGTAAAAAAATGGAATAATAGAGTATTTATACCCCTTGAGAGTGGGTTCCACAGACTTTCCAAGTGTGGCCCGCGGGGAACCATTTGGCAGCTTGGAGGCTTATCTTGAAATGCCCATAACTCCCTACTCAGATGTCGTTTTGACAAATAGTTTATTGAGTTGGAAACTAGACTTCCTGAACTTCAATTTAGAATTTTGTTTCACTTCAAAACTCCTTATATACTAGGAGATATAACCCTTTAAATGTGACCCAAAATTTCTGTCCAAAATTCTGCCGACTTTTTCCAAATTTTCGACAAACTTATTTTGTTCGATTTCCATAATCCCGAAACCTTTAGACACTTACTTAACACTTGTTAAGAGTATTCGTTAACCTTATAAGGGTTCCATTACCTCTCCGAGCTTACGTTAGTTTACTTACAATGCAAACGACGCGAAAATTTTTCGAGGTGTAACAATATGATCGCCGGACTCTTACTGGGAGGACACTTAACCATGAGGATCCTTCCGCTTTAACCCTATTTTAGAACTATGTTATTTTATTTTCTGGACGCATATGTTTAAGCTTTGTGATTAGTTAATGCTCTAAGATTTTTTTTACTTTCTTTTTATCGAATTCCAATTTGCCTACCTAATCCGAGCATGTTACTTCCGGACACATATTTTATGATCAGAAATTTAAACGTCTGATTCATAATAAAGGAAGGCCTTTTATGTTCGGTGTCGATGAGGAAGACGTCTCAACCTTATTCTATTGGTACAAGGTTCATGGAACCTTCACTCTCTTAGGCCTGAGGGCCGTGTCGTGAGTTTGAGGTGGAATGTTTTTGAGTATGAAGACCAGTTTGCAATACAAACAGCATAGAGAAAAGTAGGATAAGCATCTTATTCTTACAAAATAGTCCATTCGCCTTATTGATACATGCGCCCTTGGGGGACTATAAGCTTTTACATAGAGCAAACACTAAGTAAGAAACCTTAAAATGGTGAGACCACTCTCAGGGTATCTCGAAATCCCGGTGTTATGACTTAGGCAGTCCAGTATTCCCTCGATGATTCAGTGTTGGTCCTATTTATCTTGTTTCTAACCTCAAGATACCCCCCTCCTTCCCCACCTAAGTGCTCAAATGAGAAAAGTGAGGATTTGGGCACTGGATTTGAGGCTCAGGGCCTTTCTGTCTAAGGTCCCAGTACTTATTAATTGTAATACACTTTTTAGCTTCTGCCTCATTGAAAACCTCCCTGGTAAAACCCATTCGGGATAAAACCTCATCTAAGGAAAAGGGTGTAACATGTCTTTTCAGTCTTGATAAAGGTCGAGCTTCTCCCTAGCAGTTTGGGCTTGATAATTATGGTGAACCAGTCTCTGTCCTGCAAACATAAGCTTAGTGAAGGTATTCATAGTTTAAGGACGTACCTGCTTTCCATGCTGCTTCTCCCTTTATCGGCTAGCTTTCTCTCCACTACTTTTGATGGAGGGCGTTTATGGGCATAACCCGAAATATGATACCCGTTTACTCCTTGGTACGAGATAACATGCCTAGATCGAAAAATCCCATTTGGTCAATTAGCTTGAGAGTTCCAAACCATGCAAGATTTTTTGTAGTGGGAAAACGGATACCACACAAACAGGATGGCACTAGAAATATGGCCTGACCTTTCGAGTGGCTATTACTAATGCCAAAGCCAATTGTTTTGAATAGGGATACCGAGATTTGGCCCCTACCAAGATTTTACTCACATAATAAATGGGGAGTTGCGTACCTTCCTCTTCTTGTACTAGAATGGCACTGGCTGCAATCTCGGGCATAGCCAAATATGCTAGCAGTTGTTATCCGTTCTTGCATTTTTCCATTAAATTAGATGGGACAGGTATTACTTAAGATCCTTCAGGGCTTGCTGTCACTCCTACATCCACCTGAAGCCATTCTCTTTCTTCAAAAGGTTGAAGAATTTGCGACATCAATCTCATGACCTCGACACAACCTTCCTAGGGAAGCTATCCTTCCTGATAACCTTTGTGTTGCTTTGATGTTTTCTATTACATCCGACATTTCCTCTATCGCTTTGCTTTTTCTGGATTCGTCTCTATCCCCTTGTTTGAAATGAGAAAACCAAGAAATTTTTCGAACCTAACCCCGAAAGCACGTATTTTGGGGTTCAACTTCATGTTGTCTTTTCGAAAGCTATCAAAACTTTTCGACAAAAACGTTAGATGGTTATCCATCCCTAGAGACTTAAATGTCATCACTATAAACCTCCATCTAGTTGCCTATCTATTTGAACATTTCATTTACCAGCTTCTAGTACGTTATTTTAGTGTTCGTGAGTCCCAAATGGATCTCATTAAAGTAAAAAGTTCCATAATTTTATGAAAGACGTTTTATCTTGATCCTTCGGGTGTAATCCAATCTGGTTGTACCCGGAGTAAGCATCCAAGAAGTTGAGCAATTTGTGCCCTACCGTAGCATCGATCATTTGGTCGATGTGCGGCATGTGAAATGACTGTTTTGGACATGCCTTGTTTAAATCCTTAAAATTGACGCACACTACTACTACATTAGCTAACCAATTTAGACATACCACCTTCTGGATTGATCCTATATTAACTAAAGGGGTTACATCCTCCTTGACAATGTCACGACCCAACCAGAGGGTCGTGACGGGCACCCAGAGCTGACTTACCGAGCACCTTCTAGCATCCATCTCATGATCATTACTAGGTGAGACACATGGCTAACCCATTATTACCACAAACTAAAAGAGATGCAAGTTTATAAAATTTATTCACGTCAATATAATCACCATCAACTATGACATTATGCACAAACCGACAAGGCTGCCAAACAATGATATACAAACATGACCCGATGAGGTTATAGAACATCTAACTATATACATATGTCTACCAGCCTCTACATGGAGTGCATAGCTGTTACGCCTCTCGTTTTCGTCGCAAGAAAGTCTATGGCTTCCTAGTTGTGTATACCTTTACTACGGAGATTTGGACCTGAGTTTTTGAGATATTAAGTCCCCTACTTTGCGTATATCGAAGTATACGTATATATTCCTTGAAATACGATTGGATTAGTAGTTAAACAAATCGAATCGACGCGAACCGGAGTAGCTCAGGGATTCGGGCATCAGTGCACTTTGACGGGCAAAGGGACGGGCCGTCGACATGTCGACGAGCCATCGTTCCACACCATTGACATGCTGTAGTCCCTGAATATGAGGTGGAAGATCCATGGTGCAGGTCGACGGTCGTCGACACGTCGACGAGTCGTCGACCCTCGCGTCAACCCGCAATCGCTGGAACTTTTTGTTCCACTTATATATATATATATATATATATAGTCCTCACGTTTTTGTTCCTCATATTTCATTCCCCAACTAGAGAAAACCCTTAAATATCTCTCCCAATATTTCCTATCTTATTAGTGAAGTTTTTAGCAAGATCCGAGCCCCATGAACCCGAGCTAGTGAAGGGAAAGTTGTTCCTAGGGTTTTATTGAAGTTATTGAGCTTAAAAGTTGGATGTGAATCTTGATTTTTGGAAGTTATAGTTCCTCCAAGGTATGTATATGATTCTTATCTTTATTATTGAGTCGATTACCAAGGGTTTTAGTGATTTAAAGTAAAAGAAAGATAGTTATGAAAGTGGTAAGTTAATTAAGGGTAAGGTTGAGATTAGGGGCTATTTTAGGAGGTGATTTGTAATGGATTTGATTGTATTTTGATATGTGAGTATTGATATTGTTGTTGTTGGAATTGTTATTGATGTTTGGGTTGAATTGGGAATTGAAGGATTGTTAAGTTTACAAAGGAAATACTGTCCGAGATTCGTTAAGTTCCTTTCGTACTTGAATTGGATAGTAAGTGATGTAAATGGTCTAATTGTGGCCTGTGTTACCTTGATTGTAGACTTACGAGTTCAAGAAGTAGGCGTTGGACGATTAGATATGCTTCAAGGTATGTTAAGGTTGTTCATTTTATTCTTTTGGCATGATCTTTATCATATGAACGAATAAAGTAAGCGAGCGAGTTCCCAAGACTCTACTCCTAGATGGTATAGGATTCATCGTATCCTTGATTTCCTATGTTTTATATCTATGGATTCCAGAGATCTTATGTTTCCCAGAGTAATCCAGAGTATTCTTTTTCGAGTCTCTCATGCATTTATATATAGGTACAACTATTTTCTTACACTGCGTTGCGCTACAGTCGGCCGGGCAGGCACGTAGATGTGCACACCACTGCAGCGGGCAGCTTATGAAATTACCCCAGACGCGGGATGTCATGATATATGGATTGAGCTATACATTCCATAACATCAGCGGATATACTATATATATATATATGATTTTAAAAGAGAGCATGCTTGTTATCCGCCACAGAGGCACTCTCAGATATTGAGTTTAGCTTTTATGTTTCAGATTTCTTTGATTCTTATGTACATGTTGTTCTTATACCTTACATACTCGGTACATTATTCGTACTGACTCCCCTATTGCTCAGGGGCGGGGGGAGGGGGGGAGGGGGGGAGGGGGGGGGGAGGGGGGAGGCTGCGTTCATGCCTGCAGGTTCAGGTAGATAGACAGGCGGTCCAGCTCAGTAGGACTTCCACTCAGAAGTAGTCAGTGAACTCCACTTGGTTCGGAACTGCAGTTCATTTTTGGTTTGCCATTTTGATGTGTATATATGGATATAACGAGGCCTTATCCCGTCCTTTCTATAGCTTTGCATTCTATTAGAGGTCTGTAGACAGTTGTGCATAGTTGGGATGTGATGTGGCCTTGTCGGCTCCTATTTTTGTTGTACAGTATATGTGGCAGCCCAGTCGGCCTGCACTGTTATTTTCAATATATATATAGGTGGTTATGAGTTCTTGATGCCTAGTTCATGATGTTGTTCTTGCAAGAGTCAGTATAGTTCAGTTATAAACCTTATATGGGCCACCCTTTTTATTTAGTGGGATCCAGGTACAGTTATATGGGTGTCTGGTCAATAGAGGTTAGGCACTCGTCACGACTCATCGGTTTGGGTCGTGACAATAGAATCATAAGGACGGGACAGGACCCCACCATGCACTCTCGAACAAATGGAGTGCTTCTGTGCAATCGTTGATGAAGTGACCTAGGGGTCTAATCCACCTCCCTGCATACCTGCAGGCATGAATGCAGCATGCACAAGAAAAAGGACGTCAGTACGAATAATGTACTGAGTATGTAAGGCATGAATAACAAGATAATAAAGATATAACGAAGCGTGAAATAAAAGAGATAACCTGTACATCTGAATGCCTCTTAAGGCGGATGTCAAGGATGCTTAGTTTTTAATAAAAACATTTTCATATATATATATATATTGTTGCTGAATGTGCAACCCGATTCATATATCATATTATCCCGCGTCCCGGGTAGTATCATAACATACCCACTACAGTGGTCTGCACATCTACGTGCCGTACTCGGCCGACTATAGCACGGCTTTGTGTGAAAAAATAGCTACATAGATATATATATAAGCATGCATGAGAGCCCAAATAAAATGTTACAACTCTATCAGAGTGACGTAATCTCGGTAAACCTCCAATGTGTCATTATAGAATCATCATCATCACTATATCTCACCATGAAATAACAACTATCATAAGATGAGATCAACAACAATGCACAAGATCAATAATATCATGAGAAAATCAAGAACTACAAGCTTTAGTATCTTTAGTAACAGATTCCTCCAGACATTTATCAACAACATCATACAAACCTTGAGAGTCATAAGCTTCTAGCATTTTTGTTGGAATAGGGATATCACGGATATCATGTATAGATTCACATCAAAGGAGTCATGCCTTAAGAAAGAAAGGATTTAGCCTTAACATACCTTTACGTCTCCTTAACTACTTAACGTTCTCCTCCCAAGCTCGCAAATCTACATTCAAGAGGATTCATACTAAGGTTAAGTCTTGAAAACACTCATAAGTTCAAACTAGAGTAACTAATGAGCTAGCGGAATTTGGGCAGCACTTCCCCTATTTTGTCTACTTCCACCAATTTCAAAAACAACTCCCAATCAACAATAACAACATTCACAATACCATAATCAAAGAATTATATTCAATTTAATCTTAAATTAATCCAAATCCTCTTTCAAGTTCACCTCATAGTCATCAACTTCAATTCAACATTTTATGACTTATCTACTATGATTCTTTCCTCTCCAAGACTTGCTAAACCTTTAAACCAACTCAATCATATAAATAAGATGAGGAACATACCTTGTAGTATAAGAAATTCACTCAACTCCTTCCAAGACCAAGTTCATCACAACATTAAGTAGAAGCAAGGATAATCATCTTTCATGGATTATCTTGGAGTTTTGATGTTTGATCTTTTCTTTTGATGGTGTGGAAGGTTTTGGAATATTGTAGAACCTTCAATAAGTCTCTAATAATGTGGGGAGGTAAGTGTGGGAGGTAGATATGAAAAATGGGGTCTTTTGGAACTTAAAAAGGGTTGAAATCCGCCCCACCACTCTGTGTTGCGGAGAGTATGCGGCACCACATACTCAGTATGCGACCGCATACTCCCTCCGCGACATGGGGGGGGGGGTGATGTTGGGAAGGAGGATTAGCCAAAATGGCAAGTTTTCAGCCAATATGCTGCACAGCAAACTGAGAATGGGCCGCATATTTCCCCAAATTTCCAATTTCACGAAAATGCGTTCTTTTCGATTCGTTTGACCTCTAATCCTTATGGAACCTTCTTGGCACTTGTATAGAACTTCATTAACCATATAAGAAGCCCTATGTATTCCTTGCAAGGTGATTCTAAGCAGTGTATAACACAAATGATACGAAACCTTCCCAAAACATGACTCAAATTCCAATCCTTCAACGAACTTACTTCCGCCGATTTATTTGACTCCGAAAGCTTAAGGTACATACTTAGAATTATTTGATACCTTCCTTAACCCTGTAAGGGATTCATGTCCACTTTAGGATTACGTTAGTTTACTTATAATGCAAACGATGTGAAATTTCCAAAGTGTAACATTCTTCCCTCCTTAAGAACATTCGTCCTCGAATGTTAGACTCTTAGGGATTCTACAAAAATTTCACCAGAGTTTCCGCTGTAACTATACCACGACCATCATATCACAACCGACCAAAGTATACAACGCCTCACAGGGCTACTATAACAACAACAATAATGGTCCCACACGACCAAGAAATCATAAAAAGAAAGCATTACGCCCCTGAAGACAATGGTTTCTCTGTCTGAACCTCCTCTAGGAGTGGAAAAAAGTGTGGATACCTGGACCTTATATCTTCCTCAGCTTCCCAGATCATTTCTTCCCTATTATTGTTTCTCCATAGAACTTTAACTGAAGCTACATCTTTAGTACTTAATCTCCGAACTTGTCTATCTAGGATCGCACTGGGAATTTCTTCGTAAGACAATTTCTCGGTAACTTGAACATCCTCTATGGGTACAATTCTAGAAGGATCTCCAATACACTTGCGAAGCATTGATATATGAAAACCCGGATGGACTGAATCCAAATCTGAAGGTAGATCTAACTCATAGGCTACCTGGCCCACTTTGCGTACAGCCTTGTAAGGCCTAATATACCGAGGACTAGGCTTACCCTTTTTACCAAATATCATGATGCCTTTCATCGGTGACACCTTCAAGAATACCCAGTCATCAACTTTGAATTCTAAGTCTCGTCGGCGATTGTCTGCATAAGACTTCTGATGACTCTGGACTGTCAATAATCGGTCCTGAAAATAAGCTTGACCTTCTCCACCGCTTGCTGGATCAAATATGGCCCTATTAATTTGGTCTCCCCTACTTCGAACCATCCAATTGGTGATCTACATTTCCACCCATATAAAGCCTCATACGGAGCCATCTGAATACTGGAATGGTAACTATTGTTATCGCAAACTCAATGAGTGGCAAGTGATCATCCCAACTACTTCCAAAGTCTAACACACATGCCCGTAGCATATCCTCGAGAGTCATACGCTCAGATTGTCCATCAGTCTGGGGTGAAATGTTGTGCTAAGCCTCACCTGAGTCCCTAAACCCTCTTGGAAAGACTTCCAGAAGTTAGCTGTAAACTGCGGACCCCTGCTGGAGATAATGGATACCGGCACACCATGGAGTCGTACTATTTCCTTAATATAAAGCTTTGCATAATCTTCAACTGAGTACATAGTCCTAACATGCAAAAAATGAGCTGATTTTGTAAGTTTATTGAAAATTACCTATATGGAATCATACTTACACTGAGAACGAGGCAAGCCTGTAATAAAATTCATATTAATCACTTCCCATTTCCAAGTCGGAATCTCCATAGCTTGTAATAATCCATCGGGCTTCTGATGCTCGTCCTTTACCTGCTGACATTTAGGACATTGAGCTAAGAACTCTGCTATGTCTTCTTCATTCCATCCCACCAATAAATTTACTTAACATCATGATACATCTTTGTCGCTCCAAGATGAACAGAATAATGGGAACAATAGGCTTTCTCCAAAATCTGGTGACATAATCCTTGAACATCAGTAACACATAATATGCCTCGATATCTGAGAATTCCATTTGTAGAAATTTCAAATGGTGACGTTTTCTTCTGAGGGAATGTATCTCTATAAGGAACTAACATGGGATCCTCATACTAGCGCTCTTTCACCTCAACTACTAATGACGAAACAAGTGAATTCTGAATAGTAACTCCCGTATTGCCTGAGTCCATTAATCGAACTCCTACGCTAACTAGTTGTTGAAGCTCATGAGCTAACTCCCTCTTCTCTGGATGAACATCACATAAGCTACCCATGGATCTACGGCTAAGAGCATCAACTATGACGTTCGCTTTCCCTGGATGATATAGGATGCTAACATCATAATCTTTCAACAGCTCCAACAATCGCCTTTGCCGCAAATTTAACTCCTTCTACTTGAAAATATACTAGAGTCTCTTGTGGTCTATATAGATATCAACATGAA
Source organism: Lycium barbarum (assembly GCF_019175385.1). Lineage (NCBI taxonomy): Eukaryota > Viridiplantae > Streptophyta > Magnoliopsida > Solanales > Solanaceae > Lycium > Lycium barbarum. The sequence goes on along the minus strand of NC_083343.1, from coordinate 47,975,954 downwards.
CACCATACAGATAATGCCTCCATATCTTAAATGCATGAATTACCGCAGCCAACTCTAGATCATGGGTTGGATAGTTCTGCTCATGTTTCCGCAACTATCTTAAAGCATAAGCAATAACTTTACCGTGCTACATCAATACATCACCTAGTTGAACACCTGAAGCATCACAATAAATAACATAGCCTTCCGATCCCTCTGAAAGTGTTAGAACTGGGGCCAAAGTCAATCTGTTCTTCAACTCCTGAAAACTGCTCTCACAAGGATCCATCCATTGAAATTTAGCTGATTTTTGAGTCAGCTTCGTCAGTGATGCAGAGATCGAAGAAAAACCTTCTACAAATCTTCTATAATAACCAGCTAAAACCAGAAAACTACGAACTTTAGTAGGTGTTGTAGGTATCGGCCATGTCTTTACAGCTTCAATCTTCTGGGTATCCAGCCAAATACCATCAGCTGAAATAATGTGCCCCAAAAAAGTCACAGAATTCAACCAAAATTCATATTTTGAGAACTTTGCATACAACCTCTGACCTGAAGAATTCTAAGGACAGCACGTAAATGATCTGCATGCTCTGCCTCGAATCAAGAATATATCTCAGGATATTATTGATAAACACGATCACGAAAGAGTCCAAGAAAGGCCTGAATACACTATTCATCAAATCCATGAATACTGCCGGTGCATTAGTCAACCCGAACGACATTACTCGAAACTCGAAATGACCATATCTAGTTCTGAAGGCTGTTTTCGGAATGTCCTTCTCCCTGACTCTCACCTGGTGGTACCCCGATCTTAAATCTATCTTTGAGAACCATTTGGCAACCTGCAACTGGTCGAATAATCATCAATCCTTGGAAGTGGATATTGTTCTTTATCGTCACCTTATTCAGTTGTCTGTAATCGATACACATTCGCGAGGATCCATCTTTCTTTCTTACAAACAACACAGATGCTCCCTATGGTGACGAGCTAGGCCTAATAAAGCCTTTCTCAAGAAAATCCTTCAACTGCTCTTTTAACTCCTTCAATTCTGCAGGAGCCATTCTATAAGGAGGAATATATCTGGGCTTAGTATCCGGTAGTACATCAATGACAAAGTCAATCTCCTGTTCTGCTGGAAGACTTGGAAGCTTGTCCGAAAACACATCTGGAAACTCATTCACTACCGAAATAGATTGAAGAGTTAGGGGGTTCGCTTTCGTATTACCCATTCACTACCTCTCGGAGACTCTGTATTACCCTTCCACTCTAGAACTGGTTCTCCTGAAAACTGAAAGCGAACCATTTTCATTCTACAATCAACATTGGCAAGACAAGAAGCCAACCAGTCTATACCCCTAATAATATCAAAATCTTCCATATTTAGCTCAATCAAATCAACCATAGTGTGACAATCATAAACTACAATCACACAATTTCTATATACCCATCTAGCTATCACTGGGTCACTAACGGGTGTAGACACTTCGAAAGGTCTAATTGACTCAGGTTTCACCCCAAATCGACCGACAATATAAGGAGTAACATATGACAATGTAGAACCTAGATCAATCAATGCATATACATCATGAGAGGATACTGATAATATACCTGTAACCACATCAGGTGAAGACTCGAGATCCTGTCGCCCAGCTAGTGTATAGATACAGTTCTGAGGACCGCTCGAACTTGATGCGCCCCCACTACCTCTTCTATGGCCTTCCGGTGTCTGTGAGCCTTACCTCAGAGGGCGTACCGATAATGAGGAACCAACTGCTGATCCAGTGGGCTGAACCATACCTCTACCACCTCTCGATGGACAGTCGCGCATCATATGGCTTGTCTGGCCGCAGGCATAACAAGCATCCGTACCTAAACGGCACTATCCCGTATGCAACTTACCACACTAAGTACATCGTGGTAAAGGTGGCCTTACCTGACCTGAGTTACCCCTATACAAAAAACCCGAGGCTCTGGAACTCTGACCCGGCCGAAATAAATAGGTCGATCAAATCTCTTGCCTGCAAATTACAGAAGTGCACTGGCTGCTGAATGTCCTGAGTGCCTAGAGTACTGTTGCCTCTGACCCTCTCTGAACTCACTAATAGCACCTGATGATATGGCTCTCTTAGTATAGCCCCTATCATACTCACGCTCACTCATTCGCTGCTGTTGTCGCTCATCAAGATTCTAGGCATGGGCCTAAATACGAGAAATATCTATACCTTCCTGAAGTGAGGTCGTCAAGCAATCATCAATCAAGTGGGGTCCCAATACATTCACAAACCGGTGAACTCGATCTCCCATATCAGTTACCATAACTGAAGCATGCCTTGCCGATGAATTAAACGAAGGCTATACTCTCGAGCACTCATGTTCCCCTGTCTAAGGTTCAGGAACCTATCAGCTCTGGCTCGTTGAACCTCTGGCGGCAAATAATGTCGAAGAAAAGCATCTACAAACTCTTGCCATATACCCGTGGAGATGCATTTACCCCTCTAGAAGACACCCAGGTACTGTACCAATGAACAACCACATCTCGCAATCTATAAGAGGCTAACTCTACTGACTCAACATCCGAAGCATGCATTACCCACAATGTGCTCAACATCTCATCTATGAAGTTTTGTGGGTCCTCATCTGGTTTGGACCCAAAGAATTCTGTAGGGTCTAGGTTCATAAAATCACGAACTCTGGCGCTGACAGCTCTATCACCATGACCCGTACCCTACCACTGAGCCTGAGCGGCTACTAACTGGGTCAACAACTGAATGGCCTCCCTTATATCTTGACCTGAGGCATCTGGTGTAGGAACTGGGGGTGCTGGAGCTGGGCTCCTCTTTGCTCCTCTGGAGTGGACGGAGTATGGGAGGACCGATATGGAACCTCATTCTTGGACTCGCCCTCCACCACATTTGTAGGCGGTACCCGTTCAGTCCTCCTACCTACCGCTGACTTGCCCTTCAGGGCCGGTGCAGCTTTTCTCTTCACAGGCATCGCTGAAATCATAGCAAACTGTTAAGAAAAGAGAATCCTTATAACATGGCTCTATTGCGCGATCTAAGATGAGAAAGAAAGGTCAATCATTCCTAAATGCCCCGCAGCCTCTTGTTTATAAGTGTGTCATGCTTCACACCCATAAACAAGACTCTACTGGACACAGCTCGTAGATACACCCTAGGACGAACTGCTCTGATACCACTTTTGTCACGACCCAACTAGAGGGCCGCGACGGGCACCTGGAGCTGACCTACCGAGCACCTTCTAGCATCCATCTCATGATCATATCTAGGTGAGCCACATGACTAACTTATAATTACCACAAACTGAAAGAGATGTAAGTTCATAAAATATATGCACGTCAATATAATCACCATCAACTATGACATTATGCATAAGCCGACAAGGCTGCCAAAAAATGATATACAAACATGACCCGATAAGGTTATAGAACATCTAACTAACTATATACATATGTCTATGAGCCTCTACATGGAGTGCATAGAATCATAAGGATGGGACGGGACCTTGCCATGCCCATATATACACAAAAGAATAGTACCAGCTGAACTGTAGCTCCAAAACAAATGAAGCACTTATGTGCAACAACCTAGGGTCTGATCCGTATCCGTGCCTACCTGCGGGCATGAACACAGTGTCCACAAGAGAAAGGACGAAAGTATGAATAATGTACTGAGTATGTAAGGCATGAATAACAACATAATAAGGACATAAAGAAGCATGAGATAAAAGAGATAACCTGTACATCTGAATGCCTGTTAAGGCAGATGTCATGCATGTTTAGCTTTTAACAGAAAACATTTTCATGCATACATATATATTTTTGTGGAATGTGCAACCCAATACATATATCATATCATCCCGCGTTCAGGGCATCCCGTGTCTGAGGTAACATCATAACGTACCCACTGTAGTGGTGTGCACATCTACGTGTCGTACCCGACCGATTATAGCATGGCTCGGTGTGAAAAAATAGCTATATATATATATATATATATATATATATATATATGCATGAGAGCCTAAATAAAATGTTACAACTCTATTGGAGTGACGTAAGGTTGGTAAACCTCCGATGTGTCATTATGGAATCAGCAAGCGCTATATCTCACCTTGAAGGAACAACTATCATAAGATGAGATCAACAACAATGCATAAGATCAATAATCATGCAACAAGTTCAATAATATCATGATAACATCAAGAACTATAAGCTTTAGTATCTCTAGTAATGGATTCATCATCGTGGAGGACATTTATCAACAACATCATACAAACCTTGGGAATCATAACCTTCTAGCATTTTTGTTGGAATAGGGATATTATGGAAATCATGTGTAGATTCACATCAAAGGATTCATGCATTAAGAAAGGAAGGGGTTAGCCTTAACATACCTTTACGTCTCCTTAACTACTTAACTTTCTCCTCCCATGCTCGCAAATCTACATTCAAGAGGATTCATACTAAGGTTAAGTCTTGAAAACACTCATAAGTTCGAACTAGAGTAACTACTGAGCTAGCGGAATTTGGGCAACACTTCCCCTATTTTGTCTACTTCTACCAATTTCCAACAAAACTCCCAATCAACAATAAAAACATCCACAATACCATAATCAAAAAATTATATTCAATTTAATCTTAAATTAATCCAAAATCCCCTTTCAAGTTCACCTCATAGTCATCAACTTCAATTCAACACTTTATGGAACCTTCTTGGCACTTGTATAGAACATCATTAACCATCTAAGGATACCTATATCTTCCTCGAAAGGTGATACTAATCAATGTATAACATAAATGATACAAAATCTTCCCAAAACATGACTCAAATTCTAATCCTTCAATGAACTTACTTCCGCTGATTTATTTGACTCCGAAACCTAAAGGTACATACTTAGAATTATTTGATACCTTCCTTAACCTTTTAAGGGCTTCATATCCACTTTAGCCTTATGATAGTTTTCTTATAATACAAACGACGCGAAATTTCCAAAGTGTAACAGACAAACTGGTCGTGGGCGAAGGAAAAGGTCGCTTCTTTTGCTTTACTGGAGGATGGTCCAGGTCCGAGGTGAGCCTATGAATTGCAATTTCTGATGGAATTCCTGTTATAGCTAAATGGGACAAAGTGAAGCAATCTGTGTTAGTTTCTAAGAATTTAATGAATGCAGCTCTGAGCCCAAGAGAGAGTCCCGATCCCAGGTATACCTTTTCTCCCAAAAATTAGTGAAAAGAGATATTCTCTTGAACTCCTCAACAGTAGAGCTGGTTGCATCAGTGTCTTTCGAGATCTCAAACCCCTTTGGATATCTACTCGCTCCAATCCTACCTCCTCATTATCCCTCAGCCTCTTTGTTCTCTACCTGGGGCCAGCAGATGACTCTAGTACCTATGATTGTTATTTGTCGTCTATTTTTCCTTGGCTAGTTTATATGGCCAACGCTCCCATTTCCCAAGATATGGCCGAGTCTCCTCTAATTTTCTTTATGCTCCACGAGGTGGGGAACTTTATGACTTGATGGTAGGTTGACAAAACCGCCCACATGAGGTTCAACCATGGCCCTACTAAGATAATATTACACGACATAACCCCTGCCATGACATCGAATGAGGTGTCTTGATTGATTCCCCTGGCATAGATTAGCAATTTAATTCCCCCGAACTTGTTTCACTAGACTTGTTGAAACCGGCAACCAGTTTGGTAGCCTCGACTATTTTGGCAGACAATCACATTTTCTCCAGGACTCGGAGTTGAATGATGTTGGTTGTACTACCTGGATCAACTAGCACACGTTTAATTATAGAATTTAGAACATGAAGAGATATTACTAGGGCATCGTTATGAGAACAGAGTTTAGCACAATCTTCACTGGATAAAATGATCGTGTCGTCCCTTGAAGGCTTCTGGGTTTTCTTTTCAGTGGACACTGAGACTTTGGTCTTCCTTACTGCCGAGTAAGTAACCTCACTTATAATCTCAGTCCTAAAAATTATGTGGATCGTATGCACAGGTGCTAAAATAGTTTCTGGTTTCTCAATACCATGACTTCTACTCAAGTTGGTTTTTGCCTGGTCGCTGATATACTCTTTTAAGTGACCGGCTTGAAGCAGTTGAGCCATCTCAATCTGCAGGTTTGTGCAGTCTTCAGTAAGTTGGCCATAAGTATTGTGGTAGTGCCACCATAGGTCCACGTTCCTTTTGTCCGGGTTGGTGTGGATATCCTTCAGGAATATGGCTTGCTTTACCCCCTACATTTTCGTAACTAGTTCCATGATCTCAATTTTGAAATTATGCTCGGACAACTTCAAACGGCCTGACTTTTCTGAGCGGGGCAAGAGGGTGGTGGGACCTCCTTCTAGATCAAACCTCGACTATTCCTTGGATGGCCTAACCTTACATTTTTCCCAGACGGTATATGGGTCAGATATGGCTCAAACCTATTTCTATGATTCCTCTGGCGAAAATTCTCACATGCCCAAGTTTTTCAAAGCAACGACCCATTACTTCAATTGGTAGTGTTGTCTTCGGGTCGCCTTCAATCCGCATCTAGCCATGTATCTGTGCTTTATAACCTTCTATGTTTTGACCGGGAAATCCCTCAAGCACCTTTTCAGCTTCCACGATGCATCCGGGCTATTCAGGTACATGCCATCAATAAAGGCAGCTGTGCCCCAATCCTTCGGGATGGTTGGTAGCATCATCCTCTCACGTTGGAATCTTTCAATGAAGCTCTGGAGCAATCACCCTCACGTTGTTTTATTGTGAAGACATCTTCTTTGTGGGTTTCGATTCTCTGGGCTCTAGCATGGGCCTTTATGAAAGAATATGCAAACATAGCAAAAGAGTCAATATAATTTCTGTACTTTTTTGTGCTCGCCCCTTTGATGACTGTTAGAGCCCTTGATATCTGGTTCATGCGGTCATTGAGCTTCTTCTTGAGTCTAAGAAACCTCACCACGTATGGTTCTTACAGTGTTTACTCACTTTGGATCCGTATGCCCCGACCCTAGAGGTCTCAGAGGCTATTAGTGCACCCTGGTCGGTCATAGGAATCCCAAACTCTGCGTGGTTAGCCAACAAAATCACAATCTGCTCCATCCGTTCCATGAACATATTCTGCATAGTGACCATAACAGCCATGGCCTTCTTGAAAGCGGATTCTTTCTTTTGGTTCATCCCCGCCACTTTGTTGTGGATTCATAGGCCTTGCTTCTTTGGGTAACGCTCTTCGTAATGAGCCTCCACACTCTCACTAAAATCATTAGGGATTCGATCTTTGTTAGGGTGCCTAGTTCAAGCCATCAACGGAGTGGATAGAGCTTCTTCCTATATATCCTCTCTCCCATACTAAGGGTAACTGGCATGCTCAGAGGACTGCACATTCAAAGAATCCTCTGGGTTCAATGGGCTCACTAGTGGAAGGACATTTCGAGCACCGTCGACGATGTCCGGTAGGTTATCCCTGAGTACGTTGTTGTGCTCACCAACCATGATTAGGTTTTCTCGGAGAACATGTCTTGGTAGTTTTGAAAAGAGTCTCAAGAAGTAGATCGAGAGAACATCACAACTGTCTTTCACCAGAGACGGAGCCAAACTGTTTACCACTAAAAAATGGTTATAATCAATCAAATTTGGTTTAGAGACAAGCGGATCGTGATCAATCAACACTCTTTGTGTTCGTGATGAACCCGGGAACAACTAGTAAAAGGCTCGAAATATAAATAGCAAGAAAAATTAGTAAACAGAGTGTTAGAAAATTGTCAAGATGACATTGTATTTAGTGATCAGTAGCCTAAAAGTTTCTAGGATTACAAATGCGAGAGATGAGATATCCTCTTCCTTCTTCTAGAAGGTACATTTACTTACACAAGCCCTAGACTTTTCAATGTTCAAGTACAAGTGATGTGACATGCCAACAGTGTTAATGTCCTGTCACATCGTGTTGCGTAGCTCGATGCTGATAAACGGGACGGAGGTTGTGGAGAGTGCAAGTGAGCTGTGATAGAAACGGTACCCAATCGACCTCATGCAAAGGCTTCCTTGCTTATTATATGCCATGATCTCTCGCCTTGTCTCTGAGATTCTGAATCTTCGAAGATACCTTGGGACATTATAAATAAGGCACCGCCGAGAGGTAACCAGGATCTTTCCTAACAGACCCCACGAATCCAAGTGGCGCGCTTTTGTTTGACCATCTGTCGACCTAGATTGTCCCCCACACAAGAATGTGTTTTTATGACATAGAGTTAGGACTACAAGGCATGTACAATCAATGTATACATGATGTGTATATAACATACATATGTATAATCTTTGTGTGTGTGCGTGTATGTGAAATAATAATTTTCAATTTCTAAATTCGTTAATTTATTGATTTATTTTCAAGTAAATCTTTTTCTTGTTTTATGTCTCTAGGGCTTCTTCTATTTGTATTAAGATTATTTAGAGTTTTTTTATAAATTACTGAAAGACAAAAAGTAAAGATGAAAAAAAAAGTACACGAGAAATGGATGTGTGCAAGCTTGGGAATTGCAAATGCAAAACTAAGAAAAACCAAAATGCAACATTGAAATTAATACATTTTTTTTCTAGTAATTTTACTATTCTAGATGTAAAAAATTTATTGGGCTATGCTAAATGAAAACTATATTTTTTTTACATGCATAATTGTCAAAAGGGAAAAAGTGCAAATGTAGCCCTCCACTTTGTGATTTAGAGTAGATATACCCCTCGTTAAAAAAGTGGTGCATATATACCCCTTTCTGTAACGACTCGGGTGGCCGTTTTGAGAATCGATGCTCTAATTTGTGTGTCGTCTATTCCAAAAGCTCCATAATAATTTTTTGACTTGGTTGCAAATTTTGAAGTCAAACGGATGCCATTTGGTTCAGTTTGGGAGAAGGTTTCACTTTTGAAAATCCCAATATTTAAATATTTGGATTAATTGATCGTTTGGGGAAAACATGCTTTGATTGGTGATCTGAAGATTCCGTTAGATTTTTAATACTATTTATGACCTATAGAAATTGACGGAGCTAATTTTAGGGTTCGTTTGATTGGTTTTTGACAATTAAGTAGGTCTTAGCATTTAATATGCCTATTTATGGTGAAAAAATTGTCATGGGAAGAAATAAGACCCGAATTAAAAATTTGTTGGTTCTGTTAGCTTCGTATTGATGTTTATGACTTGAGGGAATGGATAACTCGATTCTCAAAGCTTTCAGCTGAGTTTTGGGTAAGAAAAATGATATTTTGAAAATCCTTAAGTTAAGAAATGAAGAAGCTTGACTAGAGTCAACACCAGAGTTAGATGAGTATTTTTCGATGTTTCTCCGATTCCATTAGGTCTGAAATATAATTTATGACTTATTTGAGTCATTGGTTCGATACCCGTATTAGTCGAGTCGTTGGTTCGGTTCCCGGGAGGTTCGGGTGTGATTTAGGTTATTGGTTGAGAAACTAACTTTTGAGATGATTTGGAGTTAGCCACGGTCAACATTGGATCAATACAGTCTTCTTTGGATATTTTGAGAGTTCGAGCAGGTTCGTATGATGATTTTGGTCTTGTCCACAAATTTTGGTTAGATTCCAATGAGTTTGAGATGGGTTTGGGTTGTATGGTGTATGCTTTTTATTTTGATGTTATTTTGACAAAAAAAGGGCACCATATTGCGCAAACGAGCTTTGATTTGTGTTTCGATTGAGTCGTAGATCCATATTGTAATTTCAGAACTATAGCAATAAGAATCGGCGGCATTTCGTCGTCATATGAGGGAGATATGACCATTTTACTAAAACAATGCACCGCTGGTTTTCTGGTGTAACAAAAAAAAATGGGCCTTCGCGATCACGACCGCGATGAAGGAAAATGTTTGGACAGTGTATAAATCGAGCAGTCTGAAATATTTAGTAATTTGAGCATATTTTGAGTTCGAGAGCTTCGTTTGAGGTGATTTTTGCGGCGTTGTTCTAGCGTCAATGAGGGGGTAAGTATCTAATCTTTATTTTGGGATTTTCCCACGATTATTTTCGCTAGTTATCATTTTTATCCGTGTTTGGATTGTAGAAATTGGGATTGTGAACCCAAAAAGTTGAAAATTGGTAAACTATGGATTTGAGGATCAAGCTAAAGTATTTTTTAATGGGTTCTATAGATTTATACCAATTAAGCTATGGGTAAACTGATTTCACAATAAAATTTCAGTTTTGTCCTTAAGGGCTCGGAGTGACCTTTTAGGGTTCTTTTTTTGGGTTCTGAATTAAAGTATAGCAATATGGGTATAATTGGACTCTATTAAACTCTTATAATACTATTTTGACTATATTGGACCTAATTTTGTAATGAAATTGCAGTTTTGACCTTCGGGGCTTGGGATTATCTTTTTCGGTGACTTTTTGGACCCGAATTATTATCATAGCAATAAGGGTGTCTACGTAATAATATAATTACATAGATTGAGTAACATTTTGGCATCATTCAGAGGCTTTGAAGAAGGGCAAGGTCGTGTGGTGATCGCTTGAGCTTTGGACTTCAAATCAGGCAAGTTAAGACCTTTTTTTTTTACCTTAATTAAAGCGTCGTGGTTCGTTTAATTGGACAAATGAGAGGGGATAATGGGGTAACTAAAGGAGGTAACGATACTTGTTAGGTGATGAGCACTTGTACCGGGTACTGGTGCCATGATAGTGGTATTTGTGTAATTTCAGTTGTATAGTCCGGTCTGAATGCCAAGCTTTGGGCATTAGCTGATAGCATAGATTGATCATGTCTGTGATTGGGATATGAAGTTCCTTAATTATTTTCTTCTCTTTTTATGACCTATCTTGTTTCGATTGCATATTCTCATCATTCCTAAAAATACTCATTAAAAAGTGGAAAAGAGCTAAAGATTGAGTCTGCATTGCTTAGCTTGATTTCTCATGGTTATGCAGGTCATATTCATGTTTTATATAGTATATCATGTGCATTTGAGGATACATTTGTGATGTCCGAGGGTAAATGGTTTCGGACGGAGTGATGCTGATGATATGAGCCAGATTGGCTAAATGACAAGTAATGTGAGCCTAAGGGCTGAGTATTGTGATTTGGAGCCTACGTGGCTATGAATTGTGATTGGAAGCCTAAAATGGCTAGGAACCTGAAGGGAAATTTCGGGTTAGTATACGGACCTCGCGAGTCCCCCATAGGTCACAATTTATAGAATTTGAATGTGTGTATACCGATGATGGAAAGGCCTTGCATTGCATAGAATTTGCATATCATATCATCTCATTGGTTCCTTGTTTGAATGACTTACTTAAACTGTTGATTGTATTATATTCACTTGATTATTTGGCTACTTAGATGGACTTGTGGTTTTAATGGCTTCTTACCTAGGCTTGCGACCGGTGATTATTGTGATTATTATTATGATGGACTAACAGCGCTTAAGAGTGGAAGTAGTATTCAAAGACCAACCCTCATCTCCATTTTAGTTTAGGGTCGGTCGACGATGCAAAGTACACGTTCATTTTCCGTACTCACTCTACACTTGCTGCATATTTCTTTGGCATGCAAAGTATGTACCAAGCACAAATGTAGCTCGAGGCTTCATTGATCGTTAAGGAGTCTGACTGAGAGGATTTGGGTGATCTGCTAGCTGATTCGTGGCACAGGATTCTCTCTCTCTTTACATTATTCTGTCTTATCTTCTATTCAGACAGTGTATTCGGATGATATTCTAGACTTGTATTTGCTATCCTAATAGTTCTTGTACTTGTGACACCAGGTTTTAGGTGGTTGTACGTATTCCGCATAATTATGAATATGAGACTTTGTTTATGACTCTTTAATGGATTTATTTATTTCTTTACGCATAGGATACTTGTTAAAATTGGCTAAATCGGTTCTGGATTGTTTTCCTACCGGGTGGGGGTAAGTGCCTTCATGGTTTGGAATTTGGTTTGTGAAAAATTAGTATCAGAGCTTTAGGTTCACCGGTCTCACTAGTGCAAGAGCAAGGTCTAGTAGAGTCTTGCGGATCGGTACGGAGACGTCTGTACTTATCTTTGAGAGGCTATGAGACATTTAGGAAAAAGCCATTTTTTCATTCCTTATCGTGCGTATGCTATTCGGTTAAGGTCTAAACTTCATTGTTCTAATCTCTCACTAATGGTGAGGACATGTTCTCGAGTTCACACATGAACTGCTAGATGTGACGTCGCATGGTATGATAAGAGATGTGTCACTATGATGAGGACGTGTGACCAGATTCAGATTACATCTATTACTCGAAACTCAATTTAGTGGAGTGATCATTCAGAATCTTTTGTTTGGTGATATCTCTATGAAATGGGAGTGATAGTGCAAACAACTACATGATAGCCAAGTTTCAACATTTATTGGCTCGGAAGTTGAGGAAGTGCATTTATGGCATAGAAAGTGATGAGAAGAGATTTGACGATTCTAAATGATAGAGTTAGCGGATTAACCAGGTGATGAGGGTTGTGGCTTTGAAGACTACGCCTGAGAGGTTTGGGCACAACATAAAGAGTTTTTGAGATGCAATGAGATGGAACATGTACTAATATTCTGGAGACAAAGGAAAACTTGGATGAATCAGTTGACTGACAAGAGAAATAGTTGATAAGGGTATGAGGAGAGGTTTGGAAAGCCTATAAACATGAAAGATGAGCTTTTGTGATAAGGTATGAGGAAGTAGGATTTTGTATTGTGTGCGAGTGAAGTGTCTTCAGCGACTCGATGGGATCAGGATGTAATGAAGGGAATTTGAATTAATCATGTTCAGTTATAGAACGAGCACAAGTGGTGGATGTGCTCATCTGGGCAAAAGTTACTATGGATGATTGAATCTTGCGGGAATAGATGGATATAGTCTTTTCGTAAAGGCCGTGTTTACAAGTTCGCTTGATATCTCGGGGATGTGGTGCTAAGAAGGAGTCATTTTGGACTAAGAACTTGTTGATGTTCTGAGACTACTCTATTTATGAAGTGAATGCTAAAGGAACATGAATTGATTGGTAAGTTTGACTACTTCGTAGGCTTCTGGAGAAACAGTACCCAACTAATAAAAATGACTCTAGCGATGGATGGGTGTGATGATTTAATTACTTAAAGAGTTATTGGTTGTTGCACCTAATTTGGAGGAAGAATGTGGAGATTGTATGTGTGATGTGTTTGGCTTAGAGAAATGTTTATTTTAAAGGTTCGAGTGAGGAAAGGGAAACTTCCATACGCTCAAGATTGTGTTTTACTACTATCTCCATGATTGACTTAGTTATTGCAAAAGATGTATGATATTTCAATTCACCCCACGAGTGGATTTGAGTGATTTTTGGTTGATAATGATAAAAGTGATTTTTAATGGAATATTGAAACTGAAGAATTATGATAAAGGCTTACTATCATTTGTTTTTTTTTTTTGGTGAATAAACAATTTTATTTATACCAAAATGAGAGTTATAAAGCTGGACAGGTGCTGACCACCTATCTCTTCAAGTTTAACAGACAAGCCAATAACTGGCAGCATAAAAGCAGCAAACTATCTCTTACAACTCAATAAGCTAGTATCAATACAACATGTATTCTACTCAGAATCTTATGACAACTTTGCTACAGATAATAAACAGAAAAATGCAAAACTGAAAAGAGCAGGCTCTCCTAAGGTATTGAATTGAGGACTTCCAGATGATGTTGCCATCTCTTGAGAGCTCTTCCTTGTATATGCATGTGCACAACAATTTCCCTGCATAGTTTGTCACAGTTGAAGCAGCGTTGATGAAACCTGAGTCCATTTCTTTCCTTCCAGATGGATGTAATGGTCATAGCAAAAAGACGGTTGATGATCTCCCCTCTTCCATTCTTGCCTCTTGCCCCTGCTTGCATACCCAAGTCAACTCTACACCCCAATTACCTATAGTCCTTTGAATTCCAAGCCAAACCAGTATTCTTTGCCATATTCCTTTTGTAACAGGGCAGTTGAAGAACAAATGATCAAAAGATTCAACTGGATCATTACAAAACACATAATTCAGAGGCACATTGATACCAATCTTCAATAACCTTTCAACAGTTGCAAGTCTTCTGTGTACTGTCAACCACATTGTGAATTTATGCCTAGGATGGGTACTAGGTTGGAGTGTGAGACATTTCCAGGGAACCATTGCATAGATTGGAAGCATAGAAACATACATATTCTTGATTGAAAAGGTTTCCCTTTTGACAACAGCTGATAGCCTGGTACTAAGGTTTCCTTGAAGGACTGTGGAGTTCAACACATACTACCTAGCCTCAATCATTTTTCTTACAACCCAAGTAGCACTTTTTGGGATGTTACAACTCTCAACAGTAAAGTTCTTGATGTAATAACTATGAACCCATCTTATCCAGAGACAGTCTTTCTTCTCAGCAATAGCCCAGAGTTTTTTTACTATAGCAGCTCTGTTCCATACACATAAGTTCATCACATTTTGTCCCCCAGCTGCCTTAGGCAAACAAGTCTTAGCCTAAGAAATCAGAGCCTTCCTTGTGATATCAGCAGAACCTGACCACAAAAAGGACCTGCAGACTGCTTCCACAAGCTTCATTATTCCTTTAGGCAATATAAATATTTGGGCCCAAGATGTTTGAATCCCAAAGAGGACTGACTTGATTAATTGTAATTTCCCAGCATATAATAGTAACTTTGCAGACTAGCATTTTACCTTTTCAGTGATCCTCTTCACCAGTGGCATACATTGAGCAATAGATAGTTTTTTTGATGAAAAAGGGACCCCTAGATATTTGAATGGCAAGCTACCCTCAGTAAACCCAAGAGTGTTCAAGATCAGTTGTTTCAAGTCAGGTTTGACCCCAGCCATATAGATAGAACTCTTCTCAACATTGGCTTGTAACCCAGAGGCCTTTGAGAACCTTTGAAATGCCTCTTGTACCAGCCTAATAGAGGGGATATCTGCTTTACAAAACATTAATAAATCATCTGCAAAACAGATGTGAATGACACTAAGTTTTTTGCACCTGGGGTGAAACTGAAACACCTTATTTGATGCCAACAATTGCAGCTCCCTTTAAAGGTATTCCATTGCAATAATAAAAAGATAAGGTGACATGGGGTCACCTTGTCTGATACCTTTCTTCCCAAGGAAAGGCTTGGCTAAACCACCATTAAGGACCAAAGAGTAGGAAACAGTTTTAATGCATTCCATAGACCACATTATAAATTTGTAAGGGAAACCAAGGGCAGCCATTACACTTTTCAAGAAACACCATTCTATTGAATCATAGGATTTTCTTAAATCAACTTTCATGACACACCTAGGGGAGAGACCCTTTCTATTGTACCACTTGAACAATTCATGACTAAAGAGGATGTTGTCTATAATGCTTCTTCCCTTAACAAAAGCTGACTGAGAAGAGATAATAATAGTACTAATCATACCCTTAATCCTATTAGTCAGTACCTTAGTGATAATCTTGTAAAAAGTGGTGCAGCAAGCTATAGGCCTATAGTCCTTAACCTGAGTAGGATTGGAAGTTTTTGGAATCAAAGTAACTGTTACACCTCAGAACTTTGATTGCTAAGCGGTGAATGGACTAACGTAAGTTATGGCGTACATGAAGTCTCCACAAGTTAGAAGGGGCAATTGATAATCCTAATTAAGATTCCAAAGAAGTTAGAAGTAAGAAAGAACAGCTCGTCGAATGAACCTCGACGCAGTTCAGTGGAAGGGGAGTTCGACGGCCGTCCTTTGAACCGTCGAACCAGTCGACGCTTCGTTGATCTTGCCGTAAAGTGAAGTGGGGGTAAAGACCACTCGACGGAAATATCGACGCTCCGTCGTTCGTATCGACGGACCGTCCTTCACACCGTCGAGTGAGAAGAAATGGCAAATTGCTCACTGGAAATTTGGTGATTTCGACGGACAGATCGACGCCCCGTCGATCCAATCGACGCTCCGTCGATCGCACCGTACATCACGGTCGGGACTGATTCCATGAATTAATATAAGACCCCCTCCATTTTTATTTCATTTCATCTCCCACTCTCTTCTCTCCAAAAACTCTCTAGAACCTTCTCCACCATCCTTCCACAAGAAATCAAGGGAAAACCATGGTCAACTACACAAAATCCATGAAATCAAGTTTGTGAAACCCATTAAGAGTGCATTTAACTCAAGAAAACCCAAGGGAAGAGAAGTAGGGTTTTGGTGCTAAAGGAGTAACTCCACACAAGACTTGTTCAACCACTATCTAAGGTAAGTTTCATGACTTTCTCATGATGATTTAAGTGTTGATAAGTTAAAATACATGGATTGAAGAAGAGTGTAGGAAATGGGTCATGAAAGGTGAATAGTGACATTGTTAGATAAAGGTCTTAAATGAATCATAAATGTTGGTATGTTGAGATTATAAATACATTATAAATGACATCTAGAACATGGAACAAGTATTGCACGAGAAAGAACGCGATAATGGACTTTGGTCATAGCTATGAAAAATTGGGGTGAAATTGTGAAGTGTGGACAAAATAATTAGATGATGCTTATTGTTTTGATATTATGATTGTTATATCCCGCGTTTTTGCGCATTTGGAAAAGTTGGAATAATCTTTCCTTGTAGGAAATAAGGCTATGTTTTTGTTTTATTTAACACATGTGTGATATTCATGAAAATTATTGGAGCGGAAATACGGAGGAAGGCCAAGGTCAAAATTGGAATTTCAAAAATTGGTTTCGGGAATTACAAAAAAGATCCATGAATTAATTGGGCTAAAAAAAAAAGAGAAAAAGAGGCCCAAATCATGTGGTGGCCGGCCATGGCTATTAAAAATGGCCCAAGGCCCATGAAAAAATTAATCCATGAAATATATAGAGAAAGGGCCACTATTATTTGCTACAAAAGTTCAAGAACTTTCAAGAAACAAAATTGGGAGCAAAGAAAAGGGCCAATTCAACTTTGATCCAAAAATTTGTTTCTACTTGAATTACTACTAAGCTCAAGGTCCTCTTCATTGTGATACAAATTTGGAAGCAAGAGAGTACTTTTTTTTATCAAGTGAAGAATTTGGAAAAGGTAAGATTCCTATTCTTTTGTGTTATGGAATAAATATATATGTTGTAGTATGTGGAAATGAGTGGAAAGTATGAAATTTGTGTGTGTATGTGTGTGGGTGTTGTGGCCGTGAGGTACCTCATGGTGAAGGGGAGATGAGTTGATTTTATTTATTATGTTAATTGCGTTGTTGTGACCTTGTGATGTAATCGGAAGAATAATAGTCAAGTTGGCATGAAAATGTTGTTAAGTTTTTGTAGGGAATTTTATGATTTTATTGGGAATTTATGTAATTATGGAAATGGAATTGTTAAGATGTAGATTGTGGTGGTTGTTGATGAGAATGGGATGATAATTATGGAGTTGTGATGTGTGTGTGCATAGCCGTGTGTGTGTGTGAAGTAGTGTATGGCCGTGAGCCATAGTATGGTGAAGGGGAGGTGAAGTGAAGTGAAGTTAGTTGGTTAGTTGTGTCGTTGTGACATTTATGACGTAAATAAAGGTTTAACGATTTGAGTTAGCATTGAAATTTGTTGTATGTTATTATGGGAATTTATGTGATTTTTATATGATTTTTATATCATGGTGAGAGTGAGATTCTAAATGTGAATTATGGTTGTTGTTAATGAATTTGGAAGAAAACAATGCGAGTTGATAGTGTTGTTGCATTCGTTGAAGTTTCGGATAGAATATGGAATTGGCGGAATTGTTTAAATCCTTGGGTATTGATTGGAGTGTTATTGAATTATGTTTGAATAACCTTGAGTTAGTGAATGAATATGAGAATGTTGATATTAGCTTGATATTGTGAAGTTGGAATGGAAATTGTCGCCTTATGTAGAAAAGAGGACTATTTATGTTATAGTGCGTTTTGTGATGATTGTTGATCCTCTTGGTATTGTGGTGTTGTTGTTGTTGATATTTTGGGCCGAGATGATTCTCGGGGACGTTGAATTTATAGGGGGAATGCTGCCGAAATTTCGGTAGACAATATGAATTTAAGACTTGAAATTCTAAAAGCGTGAAACTCATATTTGGCAACTATGACCAATTGTAGATTTTGGACGAAACGGGGATTGAGTTTGGACGAGCGTAAGGCGCAAGCGAGGTATGTAAAGCTATCCCTTTTCTTCTCTTGGCATGTCTTAGATATACTAGGTTTGAGTTTGAACCTCGGGGATTATTCTATTCATAGAAATCCGAGTTTACTTTTAGCACTATTCTATTCAGTGAAATTGAATTAGAAACTTATGCTTTGTTGAAAAGAAACGTTCGAACATTCATAACTTTCGTAAACATGATCGAATCACCCCTAAGCTTTCATGGTTGATTCCATAAGGTCAAATGTCTGTAAAATTTGTACGCCGCCTCGACTTGGACCGAGGTGGGCCCTCTAGCCCCGAGTCTCCTTCGTTGCCCTAATTGACTTAACTTTGTTCGATATCGAAAAGAGACTTTTGCTATTAAAGAATAATGTTTGATTACTCTATGATATTCTGATTTACATTTTGAAGTATGAATACGATTTCAGAAGTACTTTTGTGAGATAAACTCCGTATTGATCAGTTGTCCGGACTAGTTTGCCTAACGGGTTGTCATATGATTATGTCCAGTTTCATAAATGTTTTGATATGTAAATTGCATTAGTTTCCGCACTACTCTGCTCGTGCCCATTATTATGATATCGTTCGCCGGTTCCCGGGCCGGTTTTGTGATCGTGCGCACTATGATATATTCGGCAGTATGCTATGTTACGGTTCCTGAGACCTCGCCATAGGGCCAGGTTCCGTTTATAGAGTTATGCTGTGATATGGCTTATGATATGTTGTGATGATGTGTGACGGCGATACGGAGATTTGAAACCTTCTGGTGTTATGCTGTGTTATGGCGCCATCGACGGGCGGGCGACCATATTCTCTGTGCCCTATGCATGACTTATATTTTGAGAGTAAACATTTTGATATTTTGGGTTTGCACTTATGTTCTGTACTTCTATTTCGTTTATGCCTCAGATTTGTTTTCTGTATCTTCTGCTTTGCATACTCAGTACATATTTCGTACTGACCCCCTTTCTTCGGGGGGGCTGCGTTTCTTGCCCGCAGGTACAGACGCACAGTTTGGTGATCCACCAGTTTAGGACACCCTCTTTTGCTATTTGGAGTGCTCTTCTTATTTCGGAGCCTACATTTTGGTATATATCTTCGTTCGCTACATATGTATGTATTTGTTCAGGGGTACGGCGGGGCCCTGTCCCGCCATATGATTCGGTTAATCTGTTTAGAGGTCTGTAGACGTATATGTGGGTTGTGCCTACTTCTGTTCAGGTGTGTTTGTATGATCACACTCGCCATGGCAGCCTCGTCGGCGTGCATCTGTATATGTTTTGGGCCGTTGTGCCAGTTGATAGCCTAGTCGGCTTCAGATATATATGTACATATATGGTTGTGTTTGAAATGTGTTTGAGACAGTTTGATATGATTTGTGGCAGCGTGTGATATTTGTGCCCGTATACGCTATTTGTATGCGATTCGGAATTGATGAGTGTGTTCGGGTGCCCAGTTCGGGCACTAGTCACGGCCTACGGGGTTGGGTCGTGACAATGATTGTTATTACGGATGTTGGGAGTTGATGTGGAGTATGGAGGGAGGTAGTGTAAATAAAGGAAATGCTGCCCAATTTTCCCTAAAATTAGTAGCGCGTTCTCAAGGTCGAGTAACTAACGTTAATGCGAATTCTTTCTTAAAGGTAGAGACGTGACATCAAAGGAAGTCAAGCAAACGATAGCATAGTTAAATGACAAAGGCTCGCCCCTTTCCTTCAAAGACATGATTCCTACGTTACGATTTCATAAATGCTTCCATACTTCCTTATTTTCAGAAGTTAGAAGTTTATGATTCCAAGGCATGGTTCCTTTCTTGATAACCCGTAAATGTTTTCCAAATGTCTGTATCTTTCCAAAACAAAGGTTTATGATTTTGTAAGCTCTTATGACGACAAGGATGGACATGTTTTTATTATGATGGCAATGATGCCAAAGATGAGAATATTTTTCGATGGTAATTATTATGAGAACAATTTCATGCTTAAAGGTTCCAAGTTTACGATTTCAATGACGACATAAGAATGCTGAGCTATTTCTTGACCTCTCAATCTTATTTCATGAATGATTACTATTTTAAAGATTCCAAAGTATATAAATTGATGCTTTATGAGATTCACGATCTTATTCTATGTTTTCCCTTGATGCTATTCTTCATTAAGGGTATCACCTTATAATAATTGTTCCTTCAAGGTGAGACAAAGCGATGATGATTATTCCATGATATAATCGGAGGTTACCGACCTTACGTCACTCCGATAAAGTACACCTTTTATTTGGGCTCTAATGCATGCTACGAATATTATATGTGTATATGATATGTATATGTACAAAGGGGACATGGGGAAAAGGTGAAGCGCTATAGACGCATAGCCACCTGATCAGCTGGCTTCTTATGATATCATCCCGGACGCGGGATATATGGGTAATGGATCGGGCCGTTCGTTCCGCGGCAATATATTGATATATGATGATATATGGATCGGGCTGCACGTTCCGCAGCAATATATGATATGATGATGGATATGAAGTAAGTTAGCATGTGCTATTTCTTTTATAAGTGACAGTCATATACAGTTGCTCCTTATTGATTCTTCCTTTATCTCATTGTCGTATTTTCATTATTATGCCTCTCATACTCAGTAACATGTTCGTACTGACGTTCGTTTTCTTTGGACGTTATGTTCATGCCCACAGGTAGACAGGGAGGTGAGCTCGATCCAGACTCATAGGAGCTAGCAGCTGATTTGAGAGCACTCCATTATTCGGAGGTGCTTATGATTATTCTTTTGTGTACATGCATATTTTGGGCATGACGGGGTCTTGTCCCGCCCTTATGTCTAGCACTCCAGTAGAGGCTCGTAGATACGCAGTGTGGGTTAGATGGTCTCACGAGATTACTACTATGTATATGTATTGTTTTGATAGCCGAAAGGCTTATGCATACAAAAGTATTTATGTTTTTAAAATGAAAGATGATTTCCTTATGATTTGAATATAAATTGATAAAAAGGCATGAAGTGAGTAAAATGAGAAATAGAACGAGCGGTGCTCGGTGGTTAGCCCCGGGTACCCGTCTGGGCCCTAGCTGGGTCGTGACAAAAGTGGTATGAGAGCAGTTCAGTCCTACGAAGTGTCTACGAGCCGTGTCTAGTAGAGTCTTGTTTATGGTGTGTAGCGCGCCACGCTAATAAACAGGAGGCTACAGGGCATTTAGGAAAAATGACCATCTTTCATTATAAGAGATCGTGCGATAGAGATGTACTATAAGATTATCCCCTCCCTAACGGTGCATTATAATTTCGGCAAAGTTGATGAAAGGAAAAGCTACGGCAGCCCAGAAGGGCAAGATGGCGGTTGAAGAAGGGCTTGAGCGAGAGTTGTCTATAGATATGGAGGAGGGCGAACCCCAGAATAAGGCCCCACCTCGGTTTTCCCATATTTCGCCCACTTTTGAGGATCAAAGGGGAGCCTTAACTCTAGCTCCAGCACCCTCAGTTCCCCCACCAGATGCCTCGGGCCAAGAGATGAGATAGGCTATTCTTTTACTGACTCAATTGGTTGCCG
This sequence comes from Lycium barbarum, assembly GCF_019175385.1. Taxonomy (NCBI): domain Eukaryota; kingdom Viridiplantae; phylum Streptophyta; class Magnoliopsida; order Solanales; family Solanaceae; genus Lycium; species Lycium barbarum. The sequence goes on along the minus strand of NC_083343.1, from coordinate 47,954,235 downwards.
CTCAAGCTCAGCGGCAGGATGTGGGCCACGATAACAAGGGTTGGAGAAAGGGAGATAATTCTTCAGGGTTTGATCATGAGTTTAGGGGTGATCCGAGACAACAATTCTTTAGGCACTCAGTTCATTCAACAAGTGGTGCATCTCTGCAGTTTCCTAGACCCAGATTTGATGGACCTACTTATTCTAGGTCACCCCAGAGTCTCAAAGTTTCTAGTTCCCGAATTCGGAGTGGTTCTAGTCAGACGAGATTCTCGGTACCACGATGTACTCAGTGTTGCAGGTTACATTGGGGACCCTCCTGCTTTGGCTCGGATGTTTGTTATGCCTGTGCTCGGCCAGGCCATTTAAAGCACGACTGCCCATCGCTACGTGGTAAAGATAAGGTTCGGACTACGAGAGTGGTGGCTGGCTCTTCGTCATCGGTACACCCTCCAAGGACAAGGCCACAGATGTTAGTAGGTGGTGATAGAGACCAAAGAGGAATGCCTAGTCCAAGTGGATCCCGGCATCATATCCATGCATTAGCTGAGCGACAGGATCCTGAGTCCTCCCCTGATATCGTTCCAGGTATATTGCTAGTATCCTCTTATGATATGTGTGCATCAATTGATTCAGATCCTATGCTATCATGTATCACCCCCCCCCCCCCCACCCCCCACCCCCCACCCCCCGCCGTTGTGGTGATTGTGTTGAGGTGAAAATCTGAGCCAATCCGACAATTTGAGATGGCTATATTTGTTAGTAGCCTAGTGATAGCTAGGATTGTGAGGTACGAGTAAGCTGATGGACAGGGAGTGAATATAAATAAAATGTGTATGTATATGGATATTGGAATCCTAGACCGAGTGTGCAGGCACAACCTATGAGACAAGCACTATTATTTATATCCTTTAATGGTAAGTGATCTTGTGTTGTTCGTTTACGTATTATGTGTGTTCCAACATACGTCCTATTGAGATATCGGATGTGTTTTCTGGGCTATGTGTAGGTTCGGGGTTGTTATGTTTACAAGAGAAACTCTACCGAAATTTTCCTAGAATCTAAATGAGATAAGATATAAGCTTGTGACATGTTCTATGTGAATAAAAGGTGAATGCGAGTATGAAACCAACAGGCGAGCCATGGGGCAGTAGATGAGGAAGCTTATAAGACCCTATTAAAGGAAAGTCCAGCATAGAGGTTCTTCAATGACAAGAAATGATAGCAAGCAATGACAAAAAGGGAAGTCAACTTGAAAAAGAAACTAGAGAAAAGTGATATGGCAAAGTCGTAGTAGTTTGTGATTGGTATAATCAAGAGTAAAAGTGCATGAAGCATCAGGGGTATTAGTTACGCATGAGACTTAGACCCTCGAGAACAAAGATGACGTTACAAGTGAACTTTTACCACCGAAGAAGAGGGTAAGTGACATTATATGGATGGTGTGGATAACCAGACCTACTACTGTTTTGAGCATCCCTATGGGGCAAAAAGTTGTTGATTGGATCGGATTTAGACATTGACTTATAACTACCAAAGGAGCTAAGTAAAATACATCCTTATTTGGATTGCTATATCGGTTGTATCACTCAATTACAAAACTGCAAGATGAGTATGTTAAGACCTCCCACATGAATTATCATAATTAAATTATGGGAAACAGCATAAATGAGATATAGTATAGTAAGGGATATGTGAATTAAAGATTTGAAGGTGAGGCAACGGAATTATGAATGGTACAAGTAAAACCCTTAGAGGGGGGAACCGAGTAAAGAGAATACAAGTATAGAGATTGGAATGATGGACCCTAAGATGTGATGGATATAGACTCTAAAACTAAGAGTGACGGTTGTGCAGAAATAAGTCTAACGATTGGTAATAAACGAATACGAATTGAGCAGGCATCTGAGGCTGTACTGGAAATTATCCGCGAAGACCTTGAACCACGTGACATTGGGAGCAAATAACTCAAGGGGTATTGTAAAGGATGCAGATGTGATACTAGAATGGAGACAAAGGCACTAAGGATAGAGTCCTGGTAATGATATTGCGATTTATAAGCGACAATTGAGAAAGGGACTTAAGGTTTTCTATTGTAGGATGTAAGCAATAAAAACAAATCAAGGAAAAAAAATAATAATAAAGGAAGGAAGAGAGCACGACGCGATAAGTTGCTACGGATAGACAAAAGACTTTGGAGTGTGAATGATCACCGAGCCTAGTCATAGTCGGGTACGCGAAACACCGGACCTTCGTAGTCGGGTGGTGACAGATGCTATGTAAATGATGTGAATACGAATATGACCATAGATACGATATGTAAATGAGTATGATTATGAATACGGATGCAGATATGGACACATGTACATGTATAGATGTGTATGTACACAAATCACACAAGAACAATTATGTAACTTGCAAGTAATTATACGTCGTCAATGAACCCAAGTGGGTACTTAAAAAGAGGAATAAGAGGTAAACATGAATAGTGTGCTCGTGATGCTTCGGGTCAGTTGAAGGAAAATATATGGTAAATTGAGTTGAAACGTTGAGTTGGGATTATTGTTAGGGATAAATAGGATAATTACGTCGAATATGACATAAGTGCATGCTATACGCTTACTACAGTAGCCCTGGGATGTGACAACTTACGAATGCAATAAGATTGCGGAATGAAAGGGAAGTTTAGTCCCCGATGCTTTAGGCCTTATGAGATTGTATACAAAATAGGCAAGATGGCTTATGATTTAGATCTACCATCCATGCCTCGATGCTTCGTAAATATGTTGGAAATCCTACTAGGATCATTCCAGTAAATGATGTTCAAGTAACAGAAGAGTTGATCTATGAAAAGGTACCCATTGCCGCATTAGATAGGCAAGTATGGAGACTTCGAAATAAATAAGTGGCCTCAGTTAAGGTCTTATGGTAGAATAACAACCGAGAAGAATGACTCGGGAAGCGGAAGAGAAAGTGAAATCCACATATCCGCACTTATTCCGACCCCCAGTCGAGGCTCGTAATGAAACACTGGCAGAGTGAGGTATGTATACATTAAATGAAGTGTAATAATTATAGTATCTGAATACCCCTATTTCTATCATTACTCATATGTCATATCCCTTGTCTTCGGGAGCCTTTGTGGATTTTCCTAAAGTTTAATTATGTTGTAGCCCTGTGAGGCATATTATAATGGGTTGCTGTGATAGGATGATAGCGCCATATTACAGGGGAAACTCTGGCGAAATGTTTATAGAGTTCCGAGTAATCAATATTTGAGGACAAATGTTCCAAAAGGGGGGAAGAATGTTACACCTCAGAACATTGATTGCTGAGCGGTGAATGGACTAAAGTAAGTTAAGGCGTACATGAAGTCTCCACAAGTTAGAAGGGGCAATTGATAATCCTAATTAGGATTCCAAAGAAGTTAGAAGTAAGAAAGAATAGCTCATCGAATGAACCCCGACGCAGTTCAGTGGAAGGGGAGTTCGACGGCCGTCCTTTGAACCGTCGAACCAGTCGACGCTTCGTTGATCTTGCCGTAAAGTGAAGTGGGGGTAAAGACCACTCGACGGAAATATTGATGCTCCATCGTTCGTATCGACGGACCGTCCTTCACACCGTCGAGTGAGAAGAAATGGCAGATTGCTCACTGGAAATTTGGTGATTTCGACGGACAGATCGACGCCCCGTCGATCTAATCAGCGCTCCGTCGATCGCACCGTACATCACGGTCGGGACTGATTCCATGAATTAATATAAGACCCCCTCCATTTTTATTTCATTTCATCTCCCACTCTCTTCTCTCCAAAAACTCTCTAGAACCTTCTCCACCATCCTTCCACAAGAAATCAAGGGAAAACCATGGTCAACTACACAAAATCCATGAAATCAAGTTTGTGAAACCCATTAAGAGTGCATTTAACTCAAGAAAACCCAAGGGAAGAGAAGTAGGGTTTTGGTGCTAAAGGAGTAACTCCACACAAGACTTGTTCAACAACTATCTAAGGTAAGTTTCATGACTTTCTCATGATGATTTAAGTGTTGATAAGTTAAAATACATGGATTGAAGAAGAGTGTAGGAAATGGGTCATGAAAGGTGAATAGTGACATTGTTAGATAAAGGTCTTAAATGAATCATAAATGTTGGTATGTTGAGATTATAAATACATTATAAATGACATCTAGAACATGGAACAAGTATTGCACGAGAAAGAACGCGATAATGGACTTTGGTCATAGCTATGAAAAATTGGGGTGAAATTGTGAAGTGTGGACAAAATAATTAGATGATGCTTATTTATTTTGATATTATGATTGTTATTACGGATGTTGGGAGTTGATGTGGAGTATGGAGGGAGGTAGTGTAAATAAAGGAAATGCTGCCCAATTTTCCCTAAAATTAGTAGCGCGTTCTCAAGGTCGAGTAACTAACGTTAATGCGAATTCTTTCTTGAAGGTAGAGACGTGACATCAAAGGAAGTCAAGCAAACGAGAGCATAGTTAAATGACAAAGGCTCGCCCCTTTCCTTCAAAGGCATGATTCCTACGTTACGATTTCATAAATGCTTCCATACTTCCTTATTTTCAGAAGTTAGAAGTTTATGATTCCAAGGCATGGTTCCTTTCTTGATAACCCGTAAATGTTTTCCAAATGTCTGTATCTTTCCAAAACAAAGGTTTATGATTTTGTAAGCTCTTATGACGACAAGGATGGACATGTTTTTATTATGATGGCAATGATGCCAAATATGAGAATATTTTTCGATGGTAATTATTATGAGAACATTTTCATGCTTAAAGGTTCCAAGTTTACGATTTCAATGACGGCATAAGAATGCTGAGTTATTTCTTAACCTCTCAATCTTATTTCATGAATGATTACTATTTTTAAAGATTCCAAAGTATATAAATTGATGCTTTATGAGATTCACGATCTTATTCTATGTTTTCCCTTGATGCTATTCTTCATTAATGGTCTCACCTTATAATAATTGTTCCTTCAAGGTGAGACAAAGCGATGATGATTATTCCATGATATAATCGGAGGTTACCGACCTTACGTCACTCCGATAAAGTGCACCTTTTATTTGGCTCTAATGCATGCTACAAATATTATATGTGTATATGATATGTATATGTACAAAGGGGACATGGGGAAAAGGTGAGGCGCTATAGACGCATAGCCACCTAATCAGCTGGCTTCTTATGATATCATCCTGGACGCGGGATGCCCGGACGCGGGATATATGGGTAATGGATCGGGCCGTTCGTTCCGCGGCAATATATTGATATATGATGATATATGGATCAAGATGTTCATTCCGCAGCAATATATTGATATATGATGATATATGGATCGGGCCGTTCGTTCTGCGGCAATATATTGATATATGGATCGGGCTGCACGTTCCGCAGAAATATATGATATGATGATGGATATGAAGTAAGTCAGCATATGTTATTTCTTTTATAAGTGACAGTCATATACAGTTGCTCCTTATTGATGCTTCATTTATCTCATTGACGTATTTTCATTATTATGCCTCTCATACTCAGTACAATCTTCGTACTGACGTCCGTTTTCTTTGGACGCTGTGTTCATGCCCACAGGTAGATAGGGAGGTGAGCTCGATCCAGACTCATAGGAGCTAGCAGCTGATTTGAGAGCACTCCATTATTCGGAGGTGCTTATGATTATTCTTTTGTGTACATGAATATTTTGGGCATGACGGGGTCTTGTCCCGCCCTTATGTCTAGCACTCCAGTAGAGGCTCGTAGATACGCAGTGTGGGTTAGATGGTCTCACGAGATTGCTACTATGTATATGTATTGTTTTGATAGCCGAAAGGCTTATGCATACAAAAGTATTTATGTTTTTAAAATGAAAGATGATTTCCTTATGATTTGAATATAAATTGATAAAAAAGCATTAAGTGAGTAAAATGAGAAATAGAACGAGCGGTGCTCGGTGGCTAGCCCTGGGTACCCGTCGCGGCCCTAGCTGGGTCGTGACAGTAACAGCAGTACAACTAAAAGATTTTAGGAGTGTACCTAATTTTAAGAACTCATGTACAACTGCCAGGACATTGGCTTAAATAATATCCCAATTCGTAGTAAAGAATTCAATTGGATAGCCATCAATCCCAGGTGATTTATCAGCAGGCAAACCTTTGATAGCCATTAGAATTTCCTCATCTGTGACAGGCCTGATCAAGGAACACTTCTGTTGGTGTGACAAGAAGGGGCGCTTCCTGATTATGTCTGTATTTGGGCATGGCATTTCATCTGCAGCTGTGCCCATTGAATTTGTGAAAAATCTGATAAATTCTACCTCTACCTGCATAGGATCAATAAGTTTAGTTCCAGTAGAGTCATAAACAGATGTGATAGTATTCCTGCTTGCCCTTATCTTGCACTGGGTAAGGAAATACTTTGTATTTGAATCACCCTATAGGATCTAGTTTGCCCTTGACTTCTGTCTTAATGCTAATTCCTCCACCTAGTGCCACTTTCTAAGCTCCCTTATAGTATCCTTCTCCTGATCTATCAGCTGCTGGTTTAAGGGTTAAGAAGCCAAAGAAGTTTGAATAATTTCCAAAGCTTGCTCTGCCTGTTGGATCCTCTTACTATAAGAAGCTACGTATGCATTTAAGTTCCTCAGACCCCCTTTTAGAGCCTTCAGCTTCATCCACAAATTGAACATTTTAGTGCCATTGAAATTATGGCTCCACACAGACCTAAGAATACCAGCAAAGTCAGGATGATACATGACATGTTTAAACAGTTTGAATGGCTTGGGATGTGTATGTGCCTGAGGAATACAATGAATAAGAGTTGGTGAATGATCAAATATCCCAAGATTTAAGAATTCTGCCTCTACATGGCCAAAAGATTGAGTCCATTAGAAATTTCCCAAAGCCCAGTATATCTTTGAATAGACTCTGTGATCTGCCTGTTGTTTGTTACAAAATGTAAAATGCCACCCCTGTCAGTTGTAGGGTATCTACACAAGCCTGGAATTCTTGTGTTTCATTTAGCATCACAGGAGCCTAGCCTGTCCTCTGATGATAGTAGAGTATTGAAGTCTCCACTCAGCAACCAAGCCCCATGGATAGTACTCTCTACTTGTATTAGATCTCTCCACAATGCCTATCTATGAATTGCCTCATTTTTACCATAGATCATAGTAAGAAAGATTGAGAACCCAGTAGCATCCTCCACTTTGCAATGTATAAGCTGCTCACTGATAGACAACACTTGCATTTTCACATGTGATCTCCAAATTAACCAAATTCTTCCATTATGAGCCACAGGGTAGTTAAAATAGTGCCCCCACCCCATAGCACTTTTATTCACTATACCTAAAGACTTATGTTCCTTTATTCTTGTTTCTAGACATCCAATAACATCTATCTTATGCTGTTGCAGAAAGAGTTTCAGCTCCTTTTGTTTTAGGGGTTCATTTAGACCCCTAACATTCTATGTTGTGATAAGCATGGGGGGTGTGTAATCCCCTGATCCTCAGCTTGAGAGGTACCAGTAGCTCCAATCTCATTCAATGACCCAAACTTGTTGGCCACTTGAATTGGTGGTCTATATAACACCTGTGCCACTGGTTGCGTTGACTGAGTTTGGCTCATTTCTTGACTTTCATCCAATGGTGTTTCCATAGAAGGGTTGTTCAGTATCTACAGTTTGTTGAGGTTCATCTTTAGGTACCCAGCCTTGCTGAGGGGGTCCCCTTCTCCTATTTCTTCTCCTTCTTCTTCTTTTAGGTTTCTCTTGGGCATTGTTAACTTGAGGTTCAGTGATATTCCAGCAGTCTTGTCCCTTATGCCCATACATTATGCAATTTGTACAGAATTTAGGCCTACTACTAACAATTTTTAAGGATTAAGGTTCATAAGACTTGGATTTGAAGCAGCGTGAGTACTTGAATTATGTACGGATTATGGTGACATTATAGTATATCATTCAAATAGGGTGTAAAGGTGACAAGTATGAATGAGGAAGGAAGTCTATAGACAATTTGACTTAATGTATGGTAAGTGCTACGGGACTTTGTTGTTGATTATTGATGAGGAAGTAACTTGTGCAGTTCCAAGATGGGTAATTTCATGGCATCCTTAAATATATGAGTTAGAGTTGATTGATAAGAAGAAATCTCTAAAATTGAAAGTTGAAGTCATAATTTTGAGGTGAGACTTTATCCGTAATAGTAGACTGTTGAAGTGTTGATGGTTATATAGTATGGTTGAGTATTTCAAATACGAATGACTTGACAGTATTTGTGCATGGTAAGGCACATGGATTGCAAGATTTGATACTTTTGGATTTCTAAAAGTGTAATAAGGTATTGCACTCAGAGATTTGATAGTTGTGATGGGTGAAGTATGGGGGCATAGGCCTTACGTTGGAGCGTTTGAGGTGATGAATGAGTTTAGTGTGTTACACCTTGGAAATTTTCCGTTAACGTACAGTGAATAAACTAATGAATGGCACGACGTATACAATGTTTTGAAAAGTAAGAAATAGCATTTGATGATCCTAATCGAAATTTTAAAGACATTTGTGGTGAGGGAAGAAGGTTGTCAAGGAAAGCAAGGGATATGTTATGTGTCGGGTAAGAATTACGAGTGACAAGTTAAGGATGGCGTAATGATGTTTGGAGAAGAGTGATAATGTCCCTTAGATTACTAATGAAGTATTAAACAAGTGTCAAGAAGGTTCCATAAGGATTGAAGATCAAACGAGTCGACGAGAACAAACTTCGGAAAGCTGGGCATTATACGGCTAAACATACTGGCCGTATAAAACATACGGACCGTATGTCCAACCGTATGTTCTGCTCAGAATGAGGGTCTTCACTGGACCAAACATACGGTCCAGACATATGGTCAGTATAAAATGTACGGACCGTATGTTGGTTCGTATGTTCAGGTCGGGACAGATTTTTAAGTTGATATAAGGACCCTCTCTCATTTAATTCATTTCATTTCCACACTCTACACTTTAAGAACACTATAGAATCCTCTCCACTCTTCACCCAAGAGAAACCTATGATCAACTTCATCAAACCCACAAAATCAAGTGTAGGAAACATATCAAAGTTCATCTAAGCCAAGAAATCCCAAGGGAAGTGAGCTAGGGTTTTGGTGCAAGGAGAGAATTTCCACTCAAGGCTTATTCTTCCATTATCTAAGGTGAGTTTTATGACCATTCCATGTTGTTTAAGGTATTGAAAAGTTAAAACACTTGGATTGTAGAAGGATGTAGAAATTGGGTCATGAGTGTGGGAATAGTGTTATTGTTGAGTAGTAGTTTGGAGTGAATTATGAATATTGCTATGTTGTGATTATAAGTATGATATAAGTGACATTTAGAACATGGGGTAAGTATTATATGTGAGAAAAACATGATAGCAAACTATGACCACAATTATGGAAGGATCGAAGTGAAATTGTGAAATGTGGATAATGTAGATGAATGATGATTTTTGTGCATAATATTGTGAATGTTGTGATGGATGTTGGGAGTTGATATGTAAAGTGAGGAAAGTTGTATAAACAAAGGAAATGCTGCCCAATTTTCTCTAGCATTAGTAACACGTTCATATAATCGATTAACTAATGTTGATGCGAATCCTCTTGAAGGTAGAGACGCGAGCATCGAAGGAGAACGATCAAGCGATAAAACTGTTAAACGAAAGAGGTATGTAAGTCTAGCCCCTTCTTTCTAAGGCATGACTCCTATGACATGAATCTTCTAAATTTTCCATAATATTCCTAAATAAAGGAACTGTGAGTCCATGACTATAATGAGCTATATATATATGAGATAAAGAAAAGAGATACGACGAGCAATATAATGATGATGATGAGTTAAGTATAAAGAGTCCTAGAGTGGAGTAAGATGTCCATGAAGCTAATGATTCTAAGTATGGTTCCATTGATGCTTTTCCTTGTGTACACTCACCTTAAAATGTTAGTTCCTTCAAGGTGAGATATGATGTTGACGATTACTCCATAATATAATCGGGGGTTCACGACCTTATGTCACCCCGACATAGCCATAGTTGCCTTCAAGTTCTAATGTATGTTTTGATGATAAATGTATAATGATGCTAAGTCATGATATGTCTATGGGATGTACAATAATGTAAGTTTATGTTATGCCAATGTAATGTATGAAAAGGTTAAATTTATGGTTGATTATATGACGATACGATTCCACCGCGCCTAGTTGGCCGAGCATGTCACCGCGAAGGCGGGCTGCATATGATTCCACCGTGCCTAAATGGCCGGTCATGTCACCGCTAAGGCGGGCTGCTATTTTTACACCGAGCCTAGAGGGTCGGGCATGATCACCACTAGTGGGCGACATATGATGATTACCCGGACGCGAGTTAACGATGATGATTTATATGATACGACGATGTATGCGCTATGATGATACATGTGCTATGATTATGTATATATATATATGATATATGTATGAAATGTATCCACCCTTAAAAGTCACGCAGGTTGTATCTTCACCCTATGACTTATGATTTCTCTATCATGTTCATTTCATTCATGCCTTACATACTCGGTACAATGTTCGTACTGACGTCCGTTTTCTTTGGACGTTGTGTTCATGCCCACATGTAGACAGGGAGGTGATCCAGACTCGTAGACGTTATCAGCAGATTTACAGGAGCACTCCATTACTCCGGAGGTGCTAGTTGGTTGATTATTTTGTGTATATATATATGTATGTATTTTGGGCACGACGGGGTCTTGTCTCGTCCATATGTCTAGTATTCTAGCAGAGGCTCGTAGATATGCATGTGTGGGTAGTATGGTCTCACGATGTTACTAATGTATCTATACTATTATTTTGAAAGCCGAAGGACTTATGTATATAAAAGTAATTATGTTTCCAAATGAAAAATGGTTGTCCTGTGATTATGAGCATATGAATAGTAAAGAAGTGAATAATGAATATGATTAGTAATAAAATGAGTGGTGCTCGGTGGTTAGCCCCGGGTACCTCTATACCGATTCGATCCGAGCTCTCGGAATTGGATCAACAATTAACCCTACGGATCCTTAGGATTAGTATATTCTTTTCTATCCTTTAGTTTGTAGTTTCCCTGAATCAAGCCAAGTATCACAACTCTTTCTACCCATCCTCTATATTGTCCCCTTTAAAGTGTTGGTTTCAGAAGATGGAATGTCTAATGTTTTTTCACCCGGAGAACTTATTGGATTGTTGCGAGCAGAACGAATGGGGCGCGCTTTAGAAGAAGCGATCTGTTACCGAGTCGTCTTATTGGGAATAACAAGAGCATCTCTCAATACTCAAAGTTTCATATCTGAAGCGAGTTTTCAAGAAACTGCTCGAGTTTTAGCAAAAGCGGCTCTCCGGCCCCTAGTCGGGTCTTGACATAATGAAAGTACAAGGAGGAGGGTTCTATGTAATTAGATTCCATGAATTTTATCATATTTGGGTGACTAGTACGAGTGGACGAACATGAATATTTAAATTTCTAAGGTATAGTTCATCGGTATTTGGTTGACGACTTGGGAAAATTTCAACTTTTGAGGTTGGGAACAACAACACTTGGTTGAATATTCAGGAACAATGGATTAGGATGGGTCGCTACAGACTAATCAAAGCCTTAGTGTTCATCTTGTGAAGATTTGGAAACATTTCAGGTGATTATTTTTGACATCTAGTGAATGATGTATTTTAATGAGGTCAAGTCTATTTATTAAAGTCGGGTGGCTTATGGATATATTGCCAGAAATATTTATGGTTATTCTAGTAATCCATTAATGAAGAATTGGTTTATTTTGGTTTGAAATAGAGGTATGGCAGGTTTACCGAACGTTATTGAAGTTTACAAAGAGATTTGATAATATTTTGTTAATGGTAGTTTTACTGTCATTTCTAATGGTCTACGCAGATGCTTGGTGATATTTTGAGGAGGTACAAATGGATATAGAAAGTCTTTGGGGTTATTTGTTGATTTTGTTTTCTAGATTTGGCATGGCAAAATTATCACTAGGATGATGCGCATAGTATGTTATTTGACGAATTAAGAAGAATTGGACGATGAGTGTTGACTCAATAGTTTCAGCTCATCGAAACGAAACTAAACGATTTGAAATTAGGCAATTGCCCTTAGATAAGGTCAGTTTCTTATGAAAATGCTTAGAGTTGGCTCAGTATAAGCACAAACTTTTCTGGTCAGGGAGAGTCATGATTTGGACCTGGGATGTGTTACAGCTTGTTTTTAAAGGAATTTCTTTGGTACTAAAGACGACTTTGGAAGGTGTGGAAGAAATATAAGTAGATTCAGAGTACTTTACGGGTGCAGTTTGATAAGGGGTTACAGCTTCAGCCCGAAGATTGTGGCAGCGACGATATTTGTGGAATCAACCAATTGCGTTCAGAGTTATGATTATAATCAAAATCAAGTATTTCAAGTGGAGCTGGATCAAATGTGTGAGTATTAGACTATTGGGCTAAGGTAAAGGAAGAATTTGGCGGATTAAGTGAGCAAGAGAATTTCTATGGACTTTGTGAAAGGATTACCATGGACTTTGGAAAACTTGGTGATTGTTTAGGTCATTGTGGACCATTTGACTAAGTCGGCTCTTTTCATATTAGATCAGACTATTTACAACTCGGATAGAGTTTACATGTCATTTCACCTTTAGACAGATGGCCAGTCCAAGCGGACTATTCAGGTCCTTGAGGATATGGACCTTGGTGGTCAATGGGATCGGTTCTTGCCTTTGGAAAAGTTTTCTTACAATGATAGTTACTATTTGAGCTTTGAGATGGCACCATTTGAGATATTATATGGTAGGAGATGTCGTTCTCCGGTTGTTGGTTTGATGTATTCAAGGTTAGCCATGGAGTACAGACTTCTTGAGGGATTCTTTGGACAAGTTCAAATTGAGTCATGAGAGGCTTGTCCTAGCTAGGAGTAAGAAAAAGGGTTATGCAGATCGGAAGGTCCTTAAATTGGAGTTTAGGGTTAGCAAACGAGTTTTTATTGAAGGTTTCACCCATGAAAGGTGTTATGAGGTTTGTAAAGAAGGACAAGTTGAGCTCGAGGTATATTGGTCCCTTTGAAATTGTTTAGCATATTGGCGAGGTGGCCTATGAGTTAGTTTTTCCACCTGATTTGTCAAGTGTTCACCCTATATTTCATATTTCGATGTTGAAGGAGTACCATTTGGATGGTGCTCATGTGATTCAATGGGTTCAATGTGGTTTGGTCAGAATTTGGATTTTAAGGAAGAATTGGGTGCCACTTGTGATAGGCAGATTCGGAAGTTGAGATCAAAAGAGTTAGTTTCAGTGAAGGTTAAATAGAGGCATCATTTGAATGAGGGGGTTACTCGGGAGATCGAGTCGGCCATGCGGAGTGGATATCCCCAGCTTTTTGATAATTTAGATACCTTCTTTCTCTTTACGTTTGAGGACGAACGTGTGTTTAAGTGGTGGATGATGTAACGATCCGGTCGTTCATTTTGAGAACCAAGCTCTAATTTGTGTGTCGTCTATTCCAAAAGCTCCGTAATAATTATTTTGACCTGCTTGCAAAATTTGAAGTCAAACAGATGTCATTTGGTTCACTTTGGGAGAAGGTTTCATTTTTTGAAAATTTTGATATTTAATTATTTGGATTAATTGATCGTTTAGGAAAAACGTGCTCTGATTGGCATTCTAAAGATTTCATTAGATTTGTAATATTATTTGTACATGTAGAAATTGACGGAGCTAATTTTAGGGTTCGTTAGGTTGGTTTTTTTATAATTAAGTCGGTTTTAGCATTTAATATTCCTATTTATGGTGAAAAGATGGTCATGAGAAGAAACAAGACCCAAATTCAAAATTTGTTGGTTCCGTTAGCTTCGTATTGATGTTTATGACTTGCGGGAATGGATGACTCGATTCCCGAAGCTTTCAAATGAGTTTTGGGTAAGGAAAATGATATTTTGAAAATCCTTAAGTTAAGGAATGAAGAAGTTTGACCAAAGTCACCGGGGGTAAATGAGTCTTTTTCAAAGTTTCGTCAATTCCATTAGGTCTGGAATGTGATTTATGACTTAGTCGAGTCGTTGGTTCGATTTCTGAGAGGTTCGAGTGTGATTGGTTGAGAAACTCGCTTTTCATATGATTTGGAATTGACCACCGTCAACATCGGGTCAAGACGGTTCCGTTTGGATGTTTTGATAGTTCGTGCAGGTTCGTATGATGATTTTAGACTGTACGTCCACAAATTTTTGTTAGATTCTGATGAGTTTTAGATGGGTTTTGGGTTGTATGGTGTTTGTTTTTTATTCCGATGTCATTTTGAGAAAAAAGGGTACCATATGAGCAAACGACCTTTAATTTGTATTTTGATTGAACCGTTAGACCTGCATTGTGGTTTCGGAACTATAACAACAAGAATCGACGCAATTTGTCTTTGTATAAGGGAGATATGACCATTTTACTTTAAAAAAAAAAAAGCACTGCTAGTTTTCTAGTATGAAAAAAAAAAGTAAAAAAAATTGGCCTTCGAGGTTGTGACACATGGTGTCGCGAATGAAGGAAAATGTTTGGACAGTGTATAAATCGAGCAATCCGAAATATTTTGTATTTTGAGCATACTTTGAGTTCTAGAGCTCCGTTTGAGGTGATTTTTGCGGCGTTGTTCTCGTCTCACTGAGGGGGTAAGTATATAAACTTTATTTTGGTGTTTCCCTAAGATTTACTTTGTTGGTTATTGTTTTTATCCGTGTTTGGATTGTAGAAATTGTGGTTTTGAACCCAAAAAGTTGAAAAGTGTTAAACCATTGATTTGAGGATCAAGATGAAGGCTTTTTGAATGGGCTTTCTGGATTTAGACTAATTAAGCTATGTATAAACCAATTTTACAATAAAATTCCAGTTTTGCCCTTGAGGGCCTGGGGTTACCTTTTGGCGTTCTTTTTGGGTTCCGAAGTATAGCAATACAGGTATCATTGGACTCGTTTATACTCGTAGAGTACTATTTTTACTATATTGGACCTTATTTTGCAACGAAATTACTCCCTCTGTCTCAATTTATGTGATACTTTTCGCTTCCTGAGATTCAAACTGCATGAACTTTGACCAACATTTTGAGATGCCTTTTTTCACCAAATTCATATGAGAAAAGTTGCAACTTATAGTACCTTTCATGTAGTTTTCAAATATAGAAATTTTAATCTTAAACTATTGAGTTAATCTAATCCAATTTAGCTTCAAAATTTAGTCAAATTGACTCTTGAAAAGTGAAATGTATCACATAAATTAGGACGGAGGGAGTACATTTTTGACCTTCGGGGCTTGGGATTTTTTGGGTGACTTTTTGGAGCCTAAATATTATCATAGCAATATGGGTGTCTACGGAATCATAATACTTACGTAGATTATGTCATAGTTTGGGATCGTTCGGAGGCTTTGAAGAAGGGCATGGTCTTGTGGTGATCGCTTGAGCTTCGGACTTCAAATCAGGTGAGTTGAGACCTTTTCTGCCCTTAATGGAAGCATCATGGATGGTTTAATTGGACTAATAAGAGGGTATAATGGGGTAACTAAAGTGATATAATAATGGATAGCGGAAACAAGAAAATAACAACAATAAAGTAAAGGATAAAAGGTAGACACAAAGATTGGAATCAAAAGCAACCCTAAAGTATATTAACCTAAAGGACCTCAAATGAATATCCAATAAAAGCACCTAAACCTATGAAATGGACCTCAAGGGAATTGAATTCCCAAGCAACTCCCTTTTCCAATCAAGGTTCAACAATGGCTTTTCCAAGCACTCATAACTCTCACAATAGTATTCAACATAAACTAACTATTGAAATGTTTAGCCTACTATTTATACTAAGAAACTAAGGAAGACAACTCGCTCTATTACAATTATATCCTTAATGAAGTAAGGGCTTTGATTGGATGTCTTCCTTGGAAATTAAACTTGAAAAAGGCTTGCATTTAAGTATTAGCCTCTTTTGCATGCATAGCCTCCTTCTCCCAAATAGCCTTTTGTCATCCAAATCTTGAATGTGATGGTCTTGAAGCCTTCCATCCAAGCTATCTCCCATATCTTGAAGGTCGTCCTATGTTGACCTCCCATGATCTTCAAAGACTCCATCTTCGTAAAGGTCGATGGAGTTGGCTTGTATCATTCTCCCCTTCTTGAAAAGGATTCTTCCTCGAATCTAAACCTTGCAAAACCATAAGGGAGACAAACGAAAACAAACTCCTCAAAGCATGAGGGTTAGCGTAAGAATAAATCAATCTACCAACATGCCAAGGATGCACAAATTTGTGATATAGCCAAGTATCAACCGCTTTTATGAAGAACAAGCTCTCACATAGAGCATTAAGAAATTGGTTATCCCAAAGATCATGAAATGAGGATATCATAAAAAGACCAATGGTGTCAAAATAACAAGTAAGAAATGTCACAATGGTTCTCCTAGACATGAAGCACCAATGATCCCCTATATCCAAACTAGACCGATCACACAAATTTAAGACTTCACCTGGGGTCAAAAGGGAAGGATATCCACATATTATGGTTAAAGCAACAACTACATACCCCAATAAGACCCAACACAATCATGAGTGTCACGTAAAAAAAATTCATCTATGGTGTCCTCAAATGTAGCTTCACTATTAAGTTCAAGAACAAGATCAAGCATGCTACTAAGATTCGGAACACACAAGGAAGAGTTAGCAATTTGCAAACAAGTATCGCCTTCCTTTTCAAAATACTCCTTCCCCATAAGTGTACTATCATTTCCCAAGGGAAGATCTCCATCATAGGGAAGAGTGTCATCATTCCATAGTGGATTTTCAAATACCATGTAGCCCCCAAAAGTGGTTACACTCTTAACATTACAATACATTCCACTAGGCACTTCATTTTCAATAATCATGTTATCATCAAATAAGACATTATCCTTTACAAGAGAATAATCCATGAACAATGAGGAGTCAAAGCATGTCATTTCATTCTCAAAAAGACTAATGTCATCTTTCAAAGGACATTCATTTACATGACTATCTACAAGACACACATCACCATTACAATCTTGAGTCTTATCACATGACACTGAAGCAAGATCAAAAGACTCATTTTGACATGAAACAAACATAGGTGAGGTGTCATACTCTTTCAAATGACCAACTATATCAACATCTTCACTAAGGATAGGCTCATTAAACACATCACAAGATTCCTCAATTAGTGGATTAACAATACAAGCAAGTTGGTCAACACAAATATCAACACTAGTTGGTATCATGTCAAGCTCACAAGATCTTCTGGCATGATTACCACAATTACAGTCAACTAGTGTTCGATCATCCCTATCACATGACAATGTACTATAATTTAAATCACAAGTGTCAACACTAGGTGGACACAAATTGATCTTACAAGAAGAATCAATTCTGTCATCAAAAGGATCAACTAGTGTAAGAACACTCTCGATAATAACATTATCAACACATGACAAAGGATCATGATACCCAAAACAATGCAAGAAATCACCAAGTTCACAAAAATATAATGCTTCATTTACACTCAAGTTTTCATTATGCATGATCACATCACTTGGAGTGTTAAAATTAGGCATTTTACCTTGTAGTCCATTTGAAAGGGTCTTCTCACCTTGATTGATCTCAACTTGTTCTTTCAAGCATGGTAGTTTTTCACATGAAGGCTTCTTTAGCAATTTATTTCCTTGAGTGCCTACAAAAGAGTCTTTAAAACAAGAAGAAGGAGTGGAAAGGTTAGAATGATTTTGCGGCAACTCTCTCACATCACTCCTCACATCCTCTCCTTTTTCCACTCGTGAGTTGCCACTTTGCACTCCCTTACTCCTCTCTATCTTTTGTCTCTAAAGTTCATCTTTAGGGGATATGGTTGGAAAGAGAAGTTTCCACTTTTTGTCCACTACATACTTGTACCATTCTTGCTCATATGATAGCCCAACTTTCAAACCAATCAATTCCCAAAAACAAGTCACAATCAGACAAAGGAAGTATGTTACACCAAACTTCCTCTTGGTAATCTTCACAAGAAAACGATACCTTAATCACTTTGTCTACCTAGTTTTCTTTTTTATCATAATAAGGATATCTCTTCATCAAGTAAGGTAAGCCCAGTCGATTAACCACATTAGAGGATACGAAGTTATGGCGACAAGAATCATCAATCATAAAGCGGAATCTCATAACACTGCATACCCCCACGAGCATTTGGGTAGATTTTCTTTTAAGTTCTCTCCTTTGTTCCACCACATTCTCCCTCTTACTGCCCTCTATTCTTCCTATCTTCCTCTCTAGGTTATCCATTTGACTCTTCGTTTTGGTTAACATAGCCATCACATCACCAAGTGTAGGTTCCCAGGCGGGAACTTGAGTTTCCTTCACCGTCGTTATTGTACCTTCTTAAAACACTCAACAAAACAAGCAAACAACGTTAGTAGTAAAGAAAACCTCACAACTATCGTGTTCACACTCTTTTGTGCTTGGCTAGCACCACTCAAATGAACTCACACTCTTTTGCTTTTTACCACTCAATTGGATTGGCCGATGTTGATTCTTGTTTAGATCCGGTGGTTCGTAAGCTACTCAATTGCTACTTGAGATCGGAATGGATTCTTCTTCAAGTTGGAAGAATGGATGACTCAATTTAAACTAACGAACTTGAGCCAAGAATTAACAACGAAGTAAAAACGAAAAAAAAAAAGAACGAAAAGAATTGGCACGAATGAAAAGGGACTCAAGAACTAGTTAACAACCAAGTAAGGATCAATTACTAGTTGTTAATTAGTTAGAAGAATCAAATAAATGAAGTGAGGAAAGAATCAAACCGTTGACACTTCGAAAAATTTCAGAACTTTTCAGGAAATCAGGCTTTTCTCATGCTTCGCGGATGGATCGCGCGAAATTGACCCCTCTGAAGTTGTACAACATGCTCCTTGCAGAAATCAGAAAATTCAAGAAATTTTTGCACACGAGCGACTGGTTCGCGATGCATGGAGAAAGTGGACCCGTTCACGCGCTTTCCTTTCGCTTAGCTGACCCGATGCGGGGTTTTCTGTGACTATTTTCTCGAAATTTGGGCTGAATTTTCAGAATTTTGTTGATGTATTGGGCCCGCTCAACCTAGTATCTTTCCTTTTTGGGGTGAAAAAAAAAATACTTTTTCACAACTTTGTTTGACAACTTTTGGATCAAATGGCCCTTTGGAGAGTCTTCTTCCTTATGAAGATTTGAAGGTTTTCAAGAACACCATGAATTTTAAATTTTTAACTACCTTCAAATCAACTTATTTTTCAGATCTAGACTCCCCTTCACTTGTAGAACAAAGCCCAATAGCTTTCAAGTTCCAATTTTAGCCAAATCACCAAGACCCACTTCAAGTTCTTCAACTCAACAATGGTGAAAATCTCAAAACAACATGGAATGACTCGAAACTTCGGATTTGAAACCCTAAAACACTAAGGAACTCAAATCTAACACTAGATTCAACATAATCAACAAGAAATTCGTGGATATTTTTTGTGATTTTCATTTTTTTTTTTTTTGGTAAATAAACCCAAGATTAGATTTGTTGGAACAAACCTAAATCAAGCTCTGATACCAATTGATATGATAATAGATAGCGAAAATAAGAAAATAACAACAATAAAGTAAAGGATAAAAGGTAGACACAAAGATTGGAATCAAAAGCAACCCTAAAGTATATTAAACTAAAACACCTCAAATGAATATCCAATAAAAGCACCTAAACCTATGAAGTGGACCTCAAGGGAATTGAATTCCCAAGCAACCCCCTTTTCCAATCAAGGTTCAACAATGACTTTTTCAAGCACTCATAACTCTCACTAGAGTATTCAACATCAATATTCAACATAAACTAAGAATTGAAATGTTTAGCCTACTATTTGTACTAAGAAACTAAGGAAGACAACTAGCTCTATTACAATTATACCCTTAATGAAGTAAGGGTCTTGTTTGGATGTATTCCTTGGAAATGAAAATTGAAAAAGGCTTGCATTTAAGTATTAGCCTCTTTTGCATGCATAGCCTCTTTCTCCCAAGTAGCCTCTTGTTACAAATAGCCTCCCAAGCTATCTTCTAAATCTTGAATGTGATGGTCTTAAAGCCTTTCATCCAAGCTATCTCTCATATCTTGAAGGTCGTCCTATGTTGACCTCCCATAATCTTCAAAGACTCCATCTTCATGAAGCTCGATGGAGTTGGGCTTGTATCATAAAAGGGGTCCCCATACTTGTAAGGTGACGAGCACTTGTATCGGATACCGGTGCTATGATATGGGTATTTGCGTAATTTCAATTGTATATCCGGTCTGATTGCCAATGCTTTGGGCATTAGTTGATAGCATAAATTGATTATGTTTGTTATTGGGCTATGAAGTCCCTTATTTATTTGCTTCTATGCTTATTTCCTGTCTTGTTTGCGATTACATATTCTCATCACTCCTAAAAATACTCGTTTAAAAGTGGAAAAGAACTAAAGGTTAAGTCTTTATTTCTTAGCTTAATTTCTTATGGTTGTGCATGTCATATTCATGCTTTATATAGGATCTCATATGCATTTAAGGAAACATTCGTGATGTCCGAGGGGAAATGGTTTCGGACGGAGTGATGTTGATGATATGAGCCAGATTGGCTAAATGACAGGTAATGTGAGCCTAAGGGTTGAGTATTGTGATTTGGAGCCTACAAGGCTTTGTATTGTGATTGGAAGCCTAAATGGCTAGGAACCCGAAGGAAATTTCGGGCTGGTATGTAGACCTCGCGAGTCCCCCATGGGTCACTATTCATAGAATTTGAACGTGTGTATACCGGTGAGGGAAAGGCCTTACATTGTATAGCATTTGCATATCATATCATATCATTGGTTCGTTGTTTGAATGAACTGCTTAAACTGTTGATTGTATCGTATTAACTTGATTATTTGGCTACTTAGACGGACTTGAGGATTTAGAGGATTCTTACCTAGGCTTGTAACCGGTGATTATTTTAATTGTTATTATGATGGACTAACAGCGGTTAAGTGTGGAAGTAGTATTCGAAGACCAATCCTCGTCTCCGTTTTAATTTAGGGTCGGTTGACGATGTTGTTGAGTACACATTAATTTCTTGTACTAACTCTACACTTGCTGCACATTGCTTTTGGTGTGCAGAGTCTCTCCCTAGCACTAATGTAGCTCAAGGCTTCGTTGATCATTGAGGAGCCTGACTTGGAGGATTCGGGATGAGCTGCTAGTTGATTCGTGGCACCATATTCTCTCTTTTACATTATTCTATCTTATCTTCTATTTGGACAGTATATTCAGATGATATTCTAGACTTTTATTTGCTATCCTAGTAGTTCTTGTACTTGTGACACTAGGTTTTGGGTGGTTGTACTTATTCCGCGTAATTATGAATATGAGATTTAGTTTATGACTTTTAAATAGCTTTATTTATTTCTTTTCGCATAATATACTTGTTAAAATTGGCTAAATCGGTTGTGAATAGTTCGCCTACCGGGTGGGGGTTAGATGCCTTCACGGCTTGAAATTTGGGTTGTGTCACCGTTGTTACGCAAATGGTGCAGATATATCCTTTTCGCTGATGGAATTTCTTAAAAGAATCATTTAGCTTATTTTTTAATGGGTGGACTTATTTTTTTAAAGTCATGTGATAATTTTTTTCTAGTTTGTCAAGTCTGGCTTGTTAAAAAAATATCTTATCTTCGTGACTTTCAAAATAAGTCTACTCATTTTCTTAAAGAAACTAGACCCGACCCACTAGAAATGGGTAGACTTATGTTTTAAAGTCACGTAATATTTTTTAATTAAAAAATAAGATAAATGATTTTAAAAAAAAATCAGTCAGCAAAAAGGGCATATTTGCGTCATTTGTGTAAAGACAGGGGTATATATGCACCATTTGTTTTAATGAAGGAAATATCTGCTATAAATCGCAAAGTTAAGGGGTATATTTGCATCTTTCCCCTTGCTTAAATAGCCCGAAAGTAAGAGTGTTTTCAGTATGGAGGAAATAGCCCAAAAGTAAGGGTGTGTTCGGTCTGTAGAAAAAACATTTTTCTAGAAATTGTTTTCCAATCTTCCCATGTTCAGTTGATCAAAATATTTTGAAAAATATTTCTGGGAAAACAAGTTCCTTAAAAATGAGAAAAATGACTTCCCTGGTGGAAGTAGGGAAAACAAGTTTCACAAGCGGCACCACATTGATTGTGTCCTGCCTAGCTAGTGCCGACTTTTGCGTAAAGCCGATGAAGCACAAGCTTTAGGCCCCCTAATTTATACTATATGATCATTCAAAAATATATCTTTAGTAAGCCTCCTTAAATTTCAAAATCTTAAAAATAAAATATTTACCCGCTACAACAGATAAATATGACATGATAATATAAAATTTATTTATATTAACATTGTATATTGCTTATTTTTTTTAAAAAAATATAAAGTATTTTCAACTTAAAAAAAGAATTTTTTTTACATTAAAAGGAAAAAAAATTAGTATTAGATAGTCGTTTGATCCAAAAAAAGGGCCCCCAAAATCAGTTAACGTGTGTGCACAATTTATGAATGAATCTGACAAGTAATATTATTATTCTTGGTATGATATATTATTTATAGATAATTAAGTTAGTAAAACGTTATTACCAAAAGATATGCATATTGACGTTGTCATAAATCAACTAAGATGTTTAATTCTTTTAAAAAAAATATAAAGAAGAATGCTTCGTAATTCTTGTGGTTTCTGTTTTGGAAATTACAAATGAGATGAATATTGAATGAGAATTTCGTACTAAAAGCTAGAAAAATAGATTATAAAATAACTTTTGAAAAAAGTATATGGTGTGGCTGCTAGCAAAAAGAAAAGGCATGACTTTAAGCTATTGACCTGAAATATACCTTACGTCCAAAAATAAAAACAAGTTTTAGCCCATTTATCACAAAGAATACGACATCATATTTCTTAAGGGCTCAACCCCTTTTCTCTTGTCTTCTTCCCTTTTGAGCTTCACTGCCTTCTCCGGTAAACTCCAATGCCAGATAACTGACGTCGGCGACAACGACGCCACTACGCTGTTCCGGCAAGTTCCAATGCGGAGAATTGACATTGACGACCATGGCGCGCCGCACTGCTCCCTTCCCCTTTTTCCCCTTTCTCTCATGTTTTTGTCTTCTGTTCAACATGGTTGTCCTTGCCATCGGCTTTGTTATTAGAGACAATTTCTTCTACTCAGAATCTTGCCTCACCTCTCCTAACATCCCATTGTCGAATAATCCATTTAGCGATGTTGGGTACTTTGACGAAGCACAACGAATGCCATAACTTTTTCATATTAAGTCATATAGATTATAAATTAATTTTGTTATATCCATATATAGATGTGAATCTCAACAATTTGTTAAAACTTTATCAGAACTCAAAACCTATCTTTGATGAATCATCCGAGTATTTATTTGGCACTTAAAAACATTGACGAAAATTGTTTGAAGTTGTTCATTTGTGCTAAAAGTTGAATTAAAATTGTGGTTTAAAGAATTGAGTTCGTGAAATTGATAGTTGTCGAGGATTGTAAACTGAGTGATGTGAAAGCCTGGAATTTATTTTCCGGCGACTACATTGTGTAAATAATGTATAATAAAAGAATAATATGTGTATAATTAATGTGTATACATTATATATTGATTATACAATTACTATACATAAAGTATACCGAAAAATGTTTATAATGTGTATGTATATAGTGTATAAAATACATTTAGCTACAAAATGTCTTTTGATTTTTCGTGACCATCCAGTTGTCTAATATTTTCGCTGGATGGCTACTTATGTCCTTGTCCCATAATTATTATAGTTTTGCTAGAAAAATAGATTTCAAATAAAATATATATGAAAGTTCTTTTTAAAAATAAAATAAAATGGCTTTAGGCACACCAATAGTATTGAGCTGCTCTTGTCCCTACCCTCCAACACAGCCCATCTCAACCCCACCCACGTAACCTTATTCCCCACTCCCCCACGTACCACAACATTTATTCAAATTATATACAAATATTTTTAGAATAAAAATATTTATTGCCTATGTACAGAAAATAAAAATAAATAAAAAAATCACTTATTTTACCGGAAAACATTTTCCTTCATACTAAACAGTAAACACACCCCTAAATAGAAACCCCCAAAAAGGCCACAACCCGATCCGACCCGACAGAGCAGCATGGTTTTTGACAAACAGATGATGGACGGATAAGGATATGACGCCCCCACCTTTCATTTCCCTCTTTTTATTAGCCATATAATAATATATACCTTTCCTCCTATCCCCTCACCAGTTCAGTTACACTAAACCTGCTCTTTCTTCATATATACAGCAACTCTCTTATTCATTGAAAGGTTTGATTTTTCAACTCTCTTCCTTCTATGTTTCCGAGTTTTTCTTTTAAAAGCGTTGAGCTTTTCGTGTAGCAGTGTTATTGAAACCCATAATTGAAAGGTAATTCAGTACGATAATTATCCTCGTATTGTTTCTTCTATATTTCGTGGGGTTTTTTAAGTTCAATGTTGAGCAATGAAAATGGTTCCAGCTAGGCCATTGAGTTGTCCATAGTGGAAAAGAAATTTAATTCTTCTTCACTTAAAAATTATATTTATTTGATTGTTAAATAGCTTGTAACTTAGAGTTTCCGGTAAGATAGTCAGCGAATTTACAAAGATACTTAATTGCATTTGTGAATCATCTTTTTTTTAACTCTGATAAGGATAATAAGATGTGGGATTATTTTATCCCGCTTTTGGTAATGGGTATTTATTACTATCCCGGTGGGATAAAATAATCCCATATAGTCAGCTCTTTCATTATTTTTAGTGAATTGGAATCTTTCTAAACTGCCGGTCTACATGTTAAATAAACTAGCTGGGATAGCAAGAGTTTGCAGCTTATGGAATTGCTTATGATGATTTCTGAACCACATTCTTTATGTTCAACTACAAATCTGCTTTTGTTTTTGTTGTTTGTGTGTGCTTTTCAACGAGTTAGCTGGCTAAACATATACCATTATCCATCTATTTACTCCTACTCTAGTACTCCCTCCGTTTCAATTTGTTTGTCTAGTTTTGACTTGGCACGGAGTTTAAGAAAGTAAACTAGACTTTTAGAGTGTGTTTTGTATGGCGTAAAACATTTTCTAATTTTCTCATGTTTGGTTGGTCACAATGTTAAGTTCCTTAAAAATAGGGAAAATGACTTCCCTAATGGAATTAGGGAAAGCAAGTTCCATAAGTGACATTCCAATTTCATTGTCTCCTCCCCACCCACCCAATGCCCCCAACCCCACGCCCGACCAACCCTAAACCCCCACTACCCACCCCCATAGTGTTTTGCTAGATTACATCCAAATGCTTTTAGATAATATTTTTTTGCTTAGTTGCCAAACACTAGAAAATAAGTAAGAAACCCACTTGTTTTTCAAGAAAACATTTTGTAGGAAAACACTTTCCTTCATACCAAACACACCCTTAAATCTTGTGGTCTTAAACTTAAGATATGTGGAATGTACCCAAAGGCCCTTTAATCTTGTGGTCTTAAACATGCCATGTGGAAAGTTGGAATTAAAGAGTTGTTAAAAAAGGAAAGGGGCATTCTTTTATAAACGGAATAAAAAGGAAAGTAAGACCAGCAAATTGAAACGGAGGGAGTACTTTGTTACCCTGGGCTTATTTGTTTTTGTATATATTTATAGTATTTCGGTCATGGTGCCGTTGCTATCATAATATTATGACATTTAATGATAGTCATGTTTTCTTCTTTCTCTAACTGTTTTATATATTTGTCAGGTGTGGAACAGATGATCTAATCCTTGTAGTTCCACAAACCTTAGCAATCCAAATATCAAATCCACATGGCTCCAATGGTTCCAATTGCAACTAGCAATGTATCAGTTACTCCAGGATCTGTCTTTCTCACGAGAAAGAATACATGTTTATCAAGATACAATGTGTCGCGAAAATCCAGCAAGCAAAC
This sequence comes from Lycium barbarum, assembly GCF_019175385.1. Lineage (NCBI taxonomy): Eukaryota > Viridiplantae > Streptophyta > Magnoliopsida > Solanales > Solanaceae > Lycium > Lycium barbarum. Next base: position 47,928,144 of record NC_083343.1, on the reverse strand, counting down.
TTTACCTACCCCAAAATGTATCCTACCTCTGTCAACATCTGTTAAATTATTTCCCCATTTTAGAGTTGGTTGCATTATACAACCTAAATTAAGAGGTCTCGTAGTATCAGCAACTGAGACTGATGTAGCAGTGGAAGAAGTAGAATCAACTGCTACGGATAATGGATCAGGTGAAGCCTCAGAAGCAAGTGGAGAATCCTCCATACTAGATGTGAGTCCTACATCTGTCCAATCTAAGCGTTCAAGACCTGCTAGAAAGAGTGAGATGCCTCCTGTGAAGAATGAAGATCTTACTCCAGGTGCAACATTTACTGGAAAGGTCAGGTCGATCCAGCCATTTGGCGCCTTTGTTGATTTTGGAGCTTTTACAGATGGACTAGTGCATGTTTCTAGGTTGAGTGATAGTTTTGTAAAGGATGTAGGAAGCATTGTATCTGTTGGACAAGAGGTGACAGTGAGATTAGTTGAAGCAAACGTGGAGACAGGGCGCATATCTCTCACCATGCGTGAAAGTGATGATCCTAGTAGGCCACAGCAACAGAATGATTCTCCATCCAGTAGTGGTGACAGATCCCGAACTCCAAGGAAGAACACACAAAGGAACAACCAAAGGAGAGATGACGGGAAGAAAGTCTCCAAGTTTGTCAAGGGCCAAGATCTTGAGGGCACTGTAAAAAATCTAACCAGGTCTGGTGCTTTTATATCTCTTCCTGAAGGAGAGGAAGGATTCCTGCCAGCATCAGAGGAGGCTGATGAAGCGTTTGGAATTATTGACAGTGGCTCTTCACTACAAGTAGGTCAAGAAGTTAGTGTCCGTGTATTGCGCATTACCAGAGGACAGGTAACTTTGACCATGAAAAAAGAAGAAGCTGCTTCAGAGTTGGACTCAAAGCTCAACCAGGGTGTTGTCCATTCGGCAACAAATCCTTTTGTATTGGCTTTCCGTAGCAACGAAGAAATCTCTTCATTTTTGGATGAGAGGGAAAAAGAAGAAGAACTAGCTGAACAATCAAAGGAAGCAGATGTGGCGGCTAATAAAATGGATGTGTTTCCTGAAACTACAGGCAAAGAGGAAGAATCAGTCAATGCTGCCAATGATAGTGTTCCAGAAACTATAGATGGGGAGGATACAAAACAAAACATTGATGAAGAAGTGGAGTCAGCTCCTGAAAATTTGGCTCCTGAAGGAAGCACATCCACCATTGGTCAGCAAGCTGAGGTATCACCTGTAGGAGATGCTGTGGAAACTGACACTGCAACTGTCTCGCCTGAGCAAGCAGCTTATCAGATCTCAGCATCTGAAACTGTGGCGGCCGAGGAGGTCACGGAGGAACTGACTGATGATGCAGTAGCAGAAAATGAGGTTGAAACTGAAATAGCAAGTGTCAAAGAGGCTGCCAAAGAAACAGAGGAAACTAGTGGTGATGATAATGACAGTATATCAAGCCCAACTGGACAATCTGAAGCTCCTTTGGAGCATAGCAAGGATGAAGGTGTCTAATATGAAACTTTCCTATTTCCCCTCTGATTTATTACTCATTTCACATCCTTGGTTCTCGCGTGTATATTTATGACAAACAGCTGGATACAACTATTACATTGCTTAGACAAATTTGTGAATCCAAATAAGGTGTTGATGCATGATATAAATACACTTTACATATTATCCGAGGAGGAGATGAAATATAAGGATATGAACCAATCTAAGAAAAGGCACTTCTAGTACAGTTCATGTTGAAATATTTGGTATATTATTCTTCTGTTGCTTCTTCGTATTGCATCATTTCAACTTACAGAGTCTCTAGTTTAATGTATAGAGAACTTTCTCGTGACCAAAACAGGTGTTTTTTGTTTGATTGACATAACGACAGAATGATTTTCTTGCTCCGAGTAAAATCTTGAAATTACTTAAAAGGACATAATGTTGTGCTATGTGAGAAAGATAAATTAATGGCGAGTCACCAAGAAACTAGCTGACAATCCAATTTCGCTCACAGAAAGTCAGGAAGATGCTGGAGTTGTGGAGACCATAGTTGAAAATACTCCTTCCGCATTGGAAAAGTCATCTGATACAGCTGTTCAACAGGAAGAGGTGGCTCCCAATACTGATCAAGATATAAATGTTGCGAACTCAAGTGAGCAAAACGGAACTGCTTCATCAAATGAAGCCGCAACAAAAGGTTTTTCTTTTCTTTTGCCTTTCTTTTCTGGAATATTTCTGATATTAACTTGTTAAAAAGGAAATAATAAATCTCTACAATAAAATTTGCGGATCTAGTTGCCAAACATTTGTGTTAGTTGGTATGATGTAAAAATTTCACCGTTGAGTGATGAAATAACTGTGCTAGAAAGAATTAGAAGCTTGTGTTTTTGGCAGGGGTGGTGGTTTACCTACTTGGAGAAAGAAATTGCATTAGAGAATCGTAACTTTTTACACATGTACTGCATGCTAAATGTGTCGCTGAAACTGTGAACAGGAGAAACTCTAGTTCTGGTTATAAAATGCAGCCGGAATAATTTTTTCTTTGTTCGTTAAATCTTTGAAGTGGTAAACATCATTTTCTTATCAGGATTTTTATGGCATTCATAGTTTGTGATGAAGGAGACTTCAAATTGAAGAGAATTTCTTCTCTCTACCTATGTGGTACTTATAAATCTCAATTTTTTTAGTGACTGTGCTGTTCGGGCCAGCTTCCGCGCACCTCGAGTAATTCCACGGGATACTTGCTACCTCCCACCAACACAGGTACCGGGTAACTCTATCTACCAAGGCTTAACAGATGGGAAAAGACCACCTAGTGGTTTTTGCCTCCACGGGGAATTGAACCTGAGACCTTATGGTTCTCAACCCACTTCATTGACCACTAGGTCACACCCTTGGGTGCTCTTATAAATCTCAAATCTATTGTAAACATATATCTTAATTTGATCCAAGATAATCGTCCAAGCAATAAAAAATTTGCTCGTTCTACTCCCTTCATCATTCAATTTGGAGTATGAAAATCCTAATGATGAGATTTGTGCTAAAATACAGATTCTTGCTCATCGAATCTTTAGCCATACTAGCTTTTTTTTTTTCTCAAGAAAAAAAAGAATCTAGTACAGCTAAAGATACCAGATTGCAGGCTTCATCCTTAGAAGAGATTTAACTAATTAGATAGCTTATCCAAATAACAACTACTTCTACTACTTCTAGCCTCAATCCCAAGCTAGTCAGGGTCGGCATATGAATTCTCATTGTCCATGGTCCTTTATTTTGAGTTGGATACTAAATAAAGATACAGAAGAAAAAAAGGATCTAATACAGTGGATATCCTCTTGAAACACGGTAAATTAATTCACTGTCTCTATGAAGAAAGGAACTAAGAGAAAGAAATTGATGGTTTTGGTAAGTCTTGAAGAGAATTTAAGTGCTAATATCCTAAAGGTTCAGGTTGACTCTTTCCTTATTGTATCATATAAGGTCAAACTTATGGAAAGTGTAGAGTCTTGAATTATGAATATAAATTATAACGCTGAGGAAGGGTTATCACTATATTTAACGTTACTGGCTGTCATAATCTGAATGGGTCACTAGTTTGCCTTTGTAGCTGAAATCTGTAGTTTTGTAAAATTTAACCTATTTGTTTCTTCCTGACACTACCCCTTTCAGTCCATCTATAGTCTATTAATGGGGTCCGTTAAGCTCAGATACTCTATTATGGTTGTGGGATATCTAACTTCCTCTGCTTCCTTTATATCATACCTTCTTTTTGTTGGTCCATTGACTGATTCCGCCAAGCTATCTCTTTGTAATGTGAACTCGGATAAACTGAAACAAGAGGATGATTATATTATTCCTTGATATATCTATGTAAAATTGTCACACATCAGATGGTACTGTTGTATCGAAACAAGTACTTTCCTGGTTCACTAAATCGTGTCCTCTGTGGTATGCAACAGGTATTTCACCTGCTCTTGTGAAACAACTGCGTGAAGAGACAGGAGCAGGAATGATGGACTGCAAGAAGGCTCTTAAAGAAGCTGGAGGTGACATTGTTAAAGCGCAGGAGTATCTCAGGAAAAAGGGATTGGCAAGTGCTGATAAGAAATCGAGTAGAGTTACAGCTGAAGGTAGAATTGGCTCATACATCCATGATAGCAGAATTGGTGTCCTGGTAGAGGTTAACTGTGAGACAGATTTCGTATCTCGTGGTGACATTTTCAAGGAATTAGTTGATGACTTAGCCATGCAAGTGGCTGCATACCCTCAAGTGCAGTATCTTGTTCCAGAAGATGTTCCAGAGGAGATCGTCAACAAGGAAAGAGAAATTGAAATGCAGAAGGAAGACCTATTGTCAAAACCTGAGCAAATCAGATCCAAGATCGTTGATGGGCGGATAAATAAGAGGCTTGAAGAACTGGCATTACTGGAGCAGCCTTACATCAAGAATGATAAGATGGTTGTAAAGGACTTGGTCAAGCAGACAATTGCAACGATTGGTGAAAACATCCAAGTAAAGAGATTTGTTAGATACAACCTGGGAGAAGGTCTTGAAAAGAAGAGCCAAGACTTCGCTGCAGAGGTGGCTGCTCAAACTGCAGCTAAACCTGTTTCCTCACCAGTAAAAGAGCAACCTGCTGTTGAAGCCAAGGAGACTACTGTTGAGTAAGTTTCTAATTTTTTGATAATTACATCCTACCAATATATTACGTTTCTTCAAACTTTGGAAAACCAGAAATGTGGCAGCAGAGCATTCCATGACAGGTCAAATACAAAATTTTTACAATTCAGATTATAGTGTCATCTTTTCAGTTGGCTAATTGTTTCTACTCAACTTCTCATTATTAAATGATAGTTTTAGTTTTCTTCTATGTTTCGACTCAAATACTGCTTATACAATCTTCTAAACTTAAGTACATGTTCCACTTCATTTTTTTTCAAATAATATCTGGCTCCAACAGCATTATGGAAGAGCTAATCTAAAATTACTGTCAGAGTTTGTCTGTCTCATCTTATTGCGTAACTCCATGCCAATTTTTATCCTATACTGTTTTGAACCCCAAAACTCGTATATTCTTTTATGTCTCACTGTTAATTTCTGTTTTATGGATTCTAATGCAGGGCTGAGAAAGTAGCAGTTTCAGCCGCTTTGGTGAAACAACTGCGGGAAGAAACTGGAGCTGGGATGATGGATTGCAAGAAAGCTCTCTCAGAAACTGGAGGGGATCTTGAAAAGGCACAGGAATACCTCCGAAGGAAGGGTCTTTCAACTGCCGATAAAAAGTCCAGCCGACTTGCTGCTGAGGGGAGGATTGGTTCGTACATTCATGACTCTCGCATTGGTGTGCTAATTGAAGTTAATTGTGAAACCGACTTTGTCGCGAGAGGTGACACCTTTAAGGAGTTGGTCGATGATATTGCAATGCAAGTTGCAGCCTGCCCACAGGTGCAGTATGTATCTATCGATGAGATTCCAGAAAGCACTGTCAACAAGGAAAAGGAGTTGGAAATGCAGAGAGAAGATCTTAAGAACAAGCCTGAAAACATAAGGGAGAAGATTGTTGAGGGCAGGGTCTCCAAAAGGCTTGGAGAGCTTGTTCTTTTGGAGCAGCCTTTCATAAAAGATGATGGTGTTCTTGTGAAGGATTTGGTAAAGCAAACTGTTGCCGCTCTTGGGGAGAACATAAAGGTTAGGAGGTTTGTTCGATTTACGCTAGGTGAGGAAGCCAAAAAAGAAGGAACAATTGAAGAGCCAGCTGCTGTATGAAAGCTAATTCTAACTTGAAATGAGCAATTATAGGAAGAGTCGAGATGGAACAAGTCTTGGGCTTGAGCTATTTTTGTATAATGTAGTCCATACTTGTTGATGTGCGGTGAGGCGATTAGTTTTCTTCTCTTTTACTTTCTTTCTTTTCCCCGTTCTTTTAGATTCCTTGTTTATGTATCTGTTATATTTTCATCAGGAACTAGGAGTTTCGGAAGCCATTTTAAAGCAAATATGCAAAAGAGAATCTTTTGATTAAAGAGGCATTTTTCAGTGAGTTAATATTCAACATTAAACTGGTCTATTTGTGATGAATATTGTAGTTTACTTGGGAGTGCCTACTTCATGTGACGGCGTTTCCCCTTCCCATGACAAACTTGCGGCGGTGTTTGCTGAAAAATGTCAGAACAAGTTTTTTGTAAAATTTGAAAACACTTCTTGAGTAGCTTTGATAAACGGAAACTTTTCTCAGATAACATTAGTAGGGTGTTCGGATTGGCTTATTTTAAATGTTTTTTGGCTTTTAAGCGTTTTACTTTTTGAGGTGTTTGGAAAAGATAAAGTTTTATTTTAAGCAGTTATTTTAAAACAAAAAAAGTACAAAAATAAGTTAAAAGTCAAAAGTTAAGTAGTCCCAACTTATTTGCTTTTAGCTTTTAGCTTATTAGCTATTTTTAAAATGTCAATCCAAGCACCCTCTGGTTGAAATAAATGACGGTGCCTATCACTGTTAGCCATGTTTGATGAATACTTGCAATTATATGACTTCATTTACCTCATCACTCCATGACTCATGTAAATCGTGAAAGAATGATCCATGTTGATACTCGATTTGAATTTTTGTGATTCCATGATGATCCATTCTATACTTTTATGATATTGGTACATGATATCTTGCATACATGCGTTCATTACTACATACTTGATGGATAAGTTGTGGAAAAAGAGATATGACGTGGTCTTTAAGGCCGAAAAGGTAAGATCGAGATTAAATATTTGCGATGATATATGGGATCGCGTTACACGCCGCAACATATGCAATTTATGGATCGGATTGCACGCCGCAACATATACAAGTTATGGATCAGGTTGCACGCTGCAACATGGGATCAGGTTGCACGCCGCAATGGGTATATGGACCTCGCGAGTCCCCCATGGGTCATGACTAGACGGAATGACCACTAGCAAGTGTGTACCAGGTTGATATTGGCCAATGCATTGCATTCATCCATTATTATCTTATCTTTCCTTATGGTACCTGCTTACCTGTCTTGGTATGAAATATGAACTAATGGGCATAATTGGAGAAGTTAAGTTGAATTCATGTAATGAGTACTTAAGTTCAATCTTTATACTCCCTCCGTCCCAATTTGTTTGTCACTTTTCGCTTTTCGAGAGTCAAACGAGTTGTTCTTTGACTGTAATTTTTTCATATGTATTTTAATTATTATAAATTTTTAATTACGGTTACTTATAGTAATTTTTATGTAGTTTCCGAATATGCAAATTTTATTTCGAAAAATTTAAAGATTTTATGTTCAAACACACGGTCAAAATTAAGAAGTTTGACTCTCGAAAAGCGAAAAGTGTCAAACAAATTGGGACGGAGGGAGTATTATGTATGTGTATTCCCATCGTTGTCGGCCTATAATACTTACAGGTACTAGTGGTTGTACTCATACTACACTTGTTGCACTTTATTTGGGTGCTGATACCGATCCGTATTCTAGTTCTAGTTCCAGGTCTTGTGGCTGATTCACGAGGTGGTCCGTTGGAGGTTTCAGGGTGAGCCATCCGTCCTATCAGAAACCTTGGATCTACCTCTATCTTATTTCTGTCTTTTGTTTTCTTTCAAGATGGATGTTATTTTTCAGTATTTAAGACTTCCAAAATTTATTTAGATGCTCTTGTACAAGTTAGACCAGGTTTTGGGGATTGTAAAGACTAATTTACCTTTCCGCACTTATTTACATTATTAAGCCTGTTAAGTAGTATTCTTGTTTTACTTAATTTCTGCATTTTATTTCTTTAAAAAAGATTGATGATTGGGATGGTTCGCCTACCAGGGGGATAGTGTAGGGGCCATCATGATCCGTTAATTGAGTCGTGACAAATTTGTATCAAATTCATAGGTTCACCGGTCTCACGAGTATAAGAGCAATTTCTAGTAGAGTCTTGCGGATTGGTACGTAGACATCCATACTCATCCTCAAGAGGCTATGGGACATTTAAGAGATTTCTCTTCCTTCATTCCTTTCATGCTAGTTTGTTCAAATAGATATCTAATTTCATATTTCTATTCTCTCGCAGATGGTGAGGACACATGCAAATGTGTCTAGGGATGAGGCACCAGTGCCTACGGTTGAGGTTGTGGCAGGTGGTAGAGGCAGAGGCAGAGGTGATGGTAGGGTTAGACCCTGTGGGGCAGCACCGTCCAGGGGTAGAGCACCAGTGGCTGGCCAGGCCTGTGCTAGCTCATTATCTCCTGAGCCGAAGGTAGAGCACCAGAATGAGCCTTTTGAGGAGAAGGAGGAGATGAAACCAACCCAGGCACCGCCAGAGATTATTGCTACGTCAATGCTTCAGAACGCAATGGTACGCAACTTAAGGGTTCTTGAAGGTTTGACGCAGGCGGGCATTCTTCCAGCTACTCCAGATGGGTCACAGACCAGAGTTGGAGGTCAGACTCCTGAGCAGTATCGTACTCCGGGTGAAAAATCTGCTGCTACTGTGGTACCCCAAGATGAGACCTCCTAATTTTATGGTACTCCGGAGGAGGATGTGTATGTGTTCATCGTCAGTTGTCATGAGAGGCTTTACAAGCTGGGTTTAGTCGAGTCACACAGGGTTGATTATGTTTCTTTTCATATGATTAGGGATGCCAAGCAGTAGTGGAGGTCCTATATTGATTGTTGATTAGCTGGGTTGCCTCATGTGACATGGACTCGGTTCTATAAGGCTTTTATGAAGAAGTATGTTCCTCGTAGCTTGAGAAATAGGAGGAGGGACGAGTTCTCCGCCCTGGAGCAGAAAGGGTTGTCTCTCACCGAGTTTGAGTCCATATTTCACACTTTAGCTCGCTATGTACCATGGTTGCTCCACCGAGGCAGAGACAGTGAGGCGGTTTGTGAAGGGTTTGACCCTTCCGATTTGATTGGCGACATTGCAGGCAGTAGCTTCTGGGGCTAAATTCCAGGTGGTAGTGGATCCTGCTAAGGAGGTTTAGTCTGTGAGAGGTCAGTTCTTTGATAAAGGTGATGATAAGAGGGCTAAAATATTTGGTAGCTTCAGTGATTCTTCTTCTAGAGGTAGGGGACACTATGACAGAGTCCCCCATCACCATTACAGTCTTCCCATCTAGTCACTACTCTAGATTTAGTGGATGGTCCTTCAGGGCATAGTGGGTACAATCAGGGCACAGTGGGTTCAGTTCAGGATAGACATCTCGATGTTTTCATTTCCAATACGCAGATCATGGAGGGCATATGGGTTCTTCTATGACAGTTCAGCAGGCCATGGCTAGTAGGGCATGTTATGAGTATGGTGAGACAGGGCATATTAGAATGGATTGCCCAAATGTAGACATAGTGGTGCTCAGCAGAGCTTTCGAGTTCAGGCCTCCAGCACTGTTAGTTAGAGGGGGAGGATATTCTAGTAAAGGAGTGATAAGTCCAAGTGCCTTTTTTTTTATGATTGGCAAACTGATGAGAGACCTGGTCTGTGATCTGTTCTCTTTGGTCCTTGCACTGTCAGTATAGACAGCTATAAAGCCGAGCTACTTGCTGCACACAAGTACAGCTGTGAGCTTGTTACACCTCGGAATTTCGGGTTGTTGTGCAGTAGACAGACTAACGCAAGTTAAGGTGTTTATGGTGCCCCTACAAGTGAGAAGGGATACTTAATGATTCTAATTAAGACTCCAAGGACACTTGAGGAGAGAGAGGAGAGATCGTTAGAGAAAGTTAAGGCAGAGAGTGTCTTGCCCTGTGTACAAATGTACCAGCAGGTATTCCTGGTAACTGATGGGACTATAAGTTGAACGGATCAAATCGGCGAAATCTGAACTGAATCAGGAAAAGCCTGCAGACACCAGTCATGGTCGACGGGCCGTCGACATGTCGATGGGTCGTCGACCCGCTCGTCAAATCGACTCTCTGGAATTTTTCGGTTTCAGCTATAAATAGACGAGTCATGCTCTAAATTTTCAGATTTCATTCTCTCTCTAAGTCTTGAAGGTTCTAGAATAATTCTCTCATCATATTATCATATATCCAAGGGAAATCAAGGAGTAAACACCAAGAATTAGTAAAATTCAAGTGTATGGATACTCTCTAGGGTTGTGGGAATCAAGAAGTCCTTTTGTATTGAAGTGGGGTTTTTCCCAAGTGAAGTACTTTTGCTCAAAGTTCATTCCTACATCATCAAGGTGAGTTTTATGTTCAATTCATATTATTAAGAATATTGAGTGATTGAAAGACTTGGATTATGGAAGGAAGAAGAATATAGGATCCAAATATTGAAATAGTGATATTCTTAAATAATGACTTGACTTGAATTATAGTTCTTGACATGTTAGGAGTATAATCTTATGGGGAATAATACAAATGATGTTAAAGGAGTATCATATGAGAATGAATAGGGTGTTATGTCATAGTTATGGTTATGGGTGACATTGGAAGGGCAATGTAAGAATGGGATAAAATCTAACTTGAAGAATCTGTTGATTATGATATTATGGATGTACTTATTGATATTTGGGGGTTGTCTTATATTATGGAGGGGGTTGTCGAAACAAAGGAAATGTTGCCAAACCTTCATTAGCTCTTAGTTGCTTTAGCTTAAGCTTAAGTATGTTTCCGGTTATCTAATCTTAGTACAAATTCTCTTGAAGGTACAATCGTGAACTTGAAAAGCAAACGACTAGACGATAGAGTTGAAGAGATATAAAGGTATGTAAGGCTAGTCCCTTTTCCTTCTAAGGCATGACTCTTATAATGTGATTCCTTTCTATATTTCCATGACCTTCTTACATCCTAAAAGATGAAAGTAAAGGATCCTTAAGAGCTCCTTATGAGATAGAGATGAGATATATTCTATGATAATGATGATTGTTCCATAACATAATCGTAGGATCCCGACCTTACATCACTCCGATAGAGTTACAGTTTTTACTTGAGCTCTTATGTATGCTTTATGTTAGAAACGTAATGAGGATTACACCATGCCTAGATGGACGGGCAGCACCGCTAAGGCGGGCGGCTTACTACACCATGTCCATATGGCATGGGCAGACACCACTAGTGGGCAGCGTGAGATGACTACCTTGGACGCGGGCTAATGATGTTATTGATTCAGATAGCTTATGTATGTATATATGATATGTTTTAGAGGTAACAGTGAGCATGCATGATTCCGCCTCAAGAGGCAAGCAATTACAGTTATCTTTTCTTCTATATTTTCTCATTATGTTATCATATCTGCCTTACATACTCAGTACATTGTTCGTATTGACGTCCTTTTCTTTATGGACGTTGTGTTCATGCCCACAGGTAGACAGGGAGACGATACAGACGCTTAGAAGCTCACTCAGCGGATTTGCAGGAGCACTCCACTACTTTGGAGTTGTCATCTCTTGGTATATTCTCTTGAGGGGCATGGCGGGGTCCTGTCCCGCCCTCATGATTTCAGTACTTCAGTTACAGGCTCGTAGATACTTATGTGTGGGTTGTAGATACATGTGACCCTTTTATTGTAGATTTTGTACATCATTTTTGTAGCCTTATGGGCCTATGCTTATATATGATTTGGGAGATGTTTGGAGATTGTTCCATAATAAGTTGTGTTGAAATTGATATATGCCCAGGTTGGGTATGATAGTTAGCATGATAAGCGGTGCTCGGTAGTAAGCTACGACTACCCGTCACGGTCCCTAGTTGGGTTGTGACGAAAGTGGTATCAGAGCAGTTCCGTCCTAGGGTGTGTCTACGAGTCCAGTAAAGTCTTGTTTATGGGTGTGAAGCGCGCCATACTTATAAACGAGAGGCTGCAGGGCATTTAGGAATAATGACTGTCTTTCTTCTTCATAGATCGTGCGATAGAGCTATATTATAAGGTTTCCTTTCACCCTAATTGTGCGTTATGATTTCAGCGATGCCGGTAAAGAGGAAAACAACAGCCGCCCAGAAGGGCAAGACTACGGCAGAAAGGTGGGTTGAACAGGAGCCGCCGGTACATATAGAGGAGGGCGAGTCCCATAATGAGGCTCCATCTTATACCTCTCACACTCCGCCCATATTAGAGGAGCATGAAGGGGCCTCAGCTCCAGCTCCAGTGCCTCCAGTTCCTTCACCGGTTGCTTCGGGCCAGGAGATGACCGAGGCTATTCAGCTATTGACTCAGTTAGTTGCCACACAGGCCCAGCGGCAGAGTGCGGGTCCGGGTGATAGAGCCACTAGCGCCAGAGCCTGTGATTTTATGAGTCTGAACCCGCCAGAAATTTTCGAGTCAAAGCCGAATGAAGACCCGCAAGGTTTCATAGACGAGATGTTGAGGATGCTGAGGATTATACATGATTCTAATACTGAGTCAGTAGAGTTAGCATCCTATAGATTGCGGGGTGTCGCTGTTCTGTGGTATAATAATTGGATTGCTTCAAGGAAGGAAAATGCACCTTCCCCGATTTGGCAGGAATTTGTAGATGCTTTCCTTCGTCACTATTTGCCACCCAAGGTTCAAAGGGCCCGAGCTGACAGGTTTTTGAATCTAAAGCAAGGAAATATGAGTGCTCGGGAGTATAGTCTCTGTTTTAACTCATTGGATAGATATGCTCCCACTATGGTAGCTGATATGGGAGACAGAGTACATAGATTTGTGAGTGGCTTAGGGCCACATTTGTTTAAAGATTGCTTGACAGCTTCACAAAGGGATGGACATCTCCCGTATTCAGGCCCACGCCCAGAATTTAGAAGAGCAGCAACTGCTGCAAAGGGCTGAGCGCGATGTTGATAGAGGGCAGAGTAATAGGGCCAGGTCTGCCGGTGCTAGTAGCGAGTATAGAGGGGGTCAGAGGCAGTCATATTCTGGATATTTAGGCCAGTCTGCGACTAGTGCACCTCCTCAATTTGCAGGTAAAAGATTTGATCACCCCATTTATTCAGGGCAGGGTCAGAGCTTGAGAGTTTCAGGCTCTCAGTTTGGAGGAGATCCTAGTCAGAGGAGACCACCGGTCCCACGATGCAGTCAGTGTAGGAGATTACATTCGGGTCCATGTTGCCAAGTCTCAGATGCTTGCTATGCCTGTGGTCAGGTTGGGCATATGATCCGTGATTGTTCGTCGATGGGTGGTAGAGTTGGGGCCCAGCCTACAGGATCAGTAGCAGGTTCTTCTTCGTCCGTGCGCCCTGTAGAGCAGACTCCTCAGATTTCAGCAAGTAGTGGTAGGGGCAGAGGAGTACCATCTAGTTCGAGTGGCGCTCAGCAGCCTTGTATTTATGCTTTAGTGGGACGCCAGGATCTTGAGTCCTCCCCTGATATGGTTACAGGTACATTGACTATATTCTCGTATGATGTCTATGCATTGGCTGATCCGGGTTCTACGTTGTCTTATATCACTCCTTATATTGCTGGCCGTATTGGGGTGAAACCCGAGCCAATTAAACCTTTCGAGGTATCTACTCCGGTTGGTGCTCCAGTAATAGCTAGACAAGTATATAGAAATTGTGTGATTGCGATATGTAATCGTCAGACTATAGCTGATCTGATTGAGCTGGAAATGCTAGATTTTGATATGATTATGGGCATGGATTGGTTGGCCTCTTGTTATGCTTATGTTGACTGTAGAACGAAAATAGTTTGGTTCTAATTTCTGGGCGAACTAATGCTTGAATGGAAGGGTAACATAGCATCCCCAAGAGGTAGGTTTATTTCCTACCTTAAGGCAAGGAAGATGATCGTTAAAGGCTATATTTATCATTTAGTCTAAGTTCATGACATCGAAGCATAGCTGCCGACTTTTCAATCCGTCCCAGTAGTAAATGAGTTTCCGAATGTATTTCTAGATGAACTTCCAGGTCTTCCACCGGAACGGGAAATTGATTTTTCTATTGATGTGCTGCCGGACACCGAGCCCATTTCTATACCTCCTTACAAAATGGCTCCTGCAGAATTGAAAGAGCTAAAGGAACAATTGAAGGATTTGCTCGAGAAGGGATTTATTAGACCTAGTTCATTTCCATGGGGAGCACCCGTCTTATTCATAAGAAAGAAAGATGGTTCTCTATGAATGTGCATTGATTATAGGCAGCTGAACAAGGTGACGATAAAGAATAAATATCCACTTCCGAGAATTTGTCACGACCCAAATCGGAGGGCCGCGACTGACACCCAGGACCTTACTCAGCTGAGTGTCATACTACCATTCTATTTATAAGTCAAAATCTTATGTGAACCTTTAAATTATGAAATGACGCTTCCGTCAAGTAAAACATGAAAAACCTTTTTAATAAAACTCTTTCGTCATGTCAGGGACTTCTCCCTTGTCGTTAATTCAAAGAAAACCTTTGATCACAATAAAATCTTTAAAATAATGCATATGAACACATTGACCTACATGGCCGCTTTACACAACTGTCAACATCTCGATGCACTATCCACAGGACACTGTTTGCAAAGTCTCTAACATACACAAGATACCATAACATAAGTACTCTGACTCGGCAACACTTCGAACTGAGATGGAGCTCACCAATCCAGTTGATAGCCCGGGAACATCCTATAGCCAATGTCTTCTACTCATCTGTATACACATGTGTGGCATGAAACGTAGCGCTCCTAGGCAAAGGGACGTCAGTACGAACAATGTACCAAGTATGTAAGGCAGAACTGAAACAATATATCTCAACCCGGAGGATAAAAGAGTAATAGACTCAATCTGTACCTGTAACCAACTCTGATACACATGTATGTGCATATGAACTTTTGATGCAGCATGAGTATGTGTGTGTGTGTGTGTGTGTGTATATATATATAATGCATGCTTTCACCCTGCTCACAGCCCCTTCAGGCATAATAGCATAATGGCCCCTTCGGGCATCATAATCATCGTATACCAGCTGATCAGGTGGATTGCGTATATAACACCTTAGTCCTTTTCTCATCCCCATGAAATGATGTCGTGCATGTATGTAAATATGCAAATGCATGAAAATCTTTGGAAACCATGAAAAGAATCCCTTTGGAGCAACTTTTAGTTCAAAATGGGAACTTCTTCCCTTTTCTTAAAAATGGGAACTTCTTCCCCTTTTCATTTGTCTCCTCCGAGACTCAAAAATCAAATGTAAAATGCATAGGAAAGAGAAAACCTTATGAATGTCCCCTTTGGGAATTAGACAACATTATGAAATCGTACAACTTATCGATGCCCCTTCGGGACTTAAGAAGCCAAGGAACTCGGATATCATACATCTAGGAGTGGATTCATTATGGATATCATTACGCTCTGCACTTGTCATAGATCATGCGAAAAAGAAGGAAAGGATAGCCTTAACATACCTGGAAGCTCACTTCTCGAATTTCCAACCTACCTCCTGTCTTGAAATATACATATAAAACCATTCATACTATTGTTAGGCTCACCATCATACACTTGTCTTAAGCCTTCAATTTAAATCCATTTAGAATCTGTCGAAATTCGGGCAGCATCTCCCCTTTTTATATGCCTAGCCCGAAATCACAATCCAGTAACCAATCAACAACAACAACAATACCAACATTAAAACATAATATTCTCAATACAAAAATACTCCATAAACATCTCATATGGGGTTTATCCCGTATTTCCACCAACAAAACCACAATACGACTATTTGAAAGTTCTATCTCCGTAAGTAACCCAGAATTAACATTAATAATAAGAGATTCATACCTTACTCCCAATATTATTGCTATATCTTCATTCCTCCACCTTGATCTTAAGCCACAATGAGTCACTACACAATTTTGTAGTTGCAACTATACGCCGTCTGGACCAGAATTTGGGGATTATACCTGGTTTGGGCTAAAAAGTGAGTGTTGGAATGTTTGGGAAATTTCCCAAAAGATTGGAGAGGATTTTGGGGTGTTTGGTTGAAAAAATAAGGGGGGTATCCCCTTTATATAGCGATCCAGGTTCTGCCTGGATCGACTTAAAACTCCTTCAGCGCGTTCGCGCTGGCTTAGTTTTTCTGCCTGCGCGTTTGTTCAGTAAAAAGGTCATAACTCTTGATCCCGATATGGTATGAGGTCCCAAGACCTATGGTTGAAAATATAATTCAATTATATACAACCTTCATTTTATGTGTGTTTCCAAATTCCAAACTTATAATGGCGTTTTGGCCCCTCCAAGTTAGATCATCCAAAAACGTATCCTTAAATCATCCTTTTGGAGGGCTTATGCCCATATTTGGCTTAAGGGTCCTTCTTAAGACTTGCTCAACTTCCCATGTATTACTCATATAACTTTTCATATGTCCTTTATAAAACCCCGACATGTGGGCCCTATCTTACTCACGGTTACAAGGGCCACTCATCAAGTAACTTATTAACTGATTTACTCCATGCGGTCTCCAAATGTCATATATATACATATCCTTACACTCAGATCATATAATCTTCATCACTGAACCGAGCCTAAAATTTTCTCAGCGCGTTCGCGCCCCGTGGCGGCGCGTTTGCACCGAGTTGGCCCTTGGCCTCCTGCGCGTTCGCGCCACTCCCTAGCGCGTTTGCGCCACTCCCTAGCGCGTTTGCGCAGGCTAATTTCCTTGCTTGCCATCCCAACTTTTTACGTCCATATCTCCTTACCCCAATGTCCTATTGAGGAGCAATTTATTGCGTTGGGAACTGGACTTCATGAACTTCACTCTGGGCTTTGCTTTGTCTCAAAACTCGTCACGTTCCAAAAGATATCCTTCCTCCAAGTCGGACCATCAACCCTATTTTTCGAGATTCACCTACTTTCCAATTCTCTCGTGGATTATTACCTGAACTAATTCTTCATGATCATAAATTAAACGCATACAACCATACATGCCCTTGAAAGTAACTTCAAAATCCACACTTGAGGCGACTGACACTTACGAATTTCAATGTATAGAACTACGGGGTGTAACATTATTCCCTCCTTAAAAACATTCGTCCTCGAATGTTGTAGTTACAAATCCACGACATTTTTACTGATGTCTTGAAGTGACCGCCCTTCCCTTATACTCCGATCGCCTTATTGTTAACATAGGTTGGTCAACTTCTTCTCGTTCTCCCTTAGCTCTTTATTGAACTCTTTCATAAATTCTGTAGCCTTCTGCTCTTATGTGACTGAACTAATATTCAATTATCGCTCTATTCCCGTCAAGATGGTCTTGATTCGCCATGGCTACGGCTACTCGCCGACTTGAAAGTACCTCCTCTTACTTGCTCTTCATTCCTCTATTAGTGGACAACTGCCTTGCTCGACTATGGCACCTTCCTTGAGTCTCTTTTTCTTCGAAGTGCTTTTCTCCACTTTTCATTTTATAGTATTAGCCTGGAAGTTCGTAGAATGTCCTCTCAAAAGTACAAATTTGTTCTATTTCTAAAAGGATTATATGAGGATGAATGTGGTGTTATATTATGGCTATGGTTATGAATGAATTTGAGAGGGAATATTGAGAATTGGATAATGTCGAATTTGTCGAAGTTATTGATTATGATATTATGAATGTTGTTATTGATGGTCGGGAGCTGTTATATTATATGGAGAAAGTTGTAGAAACAAAGGAGATGCTGCCCAATTTTCATTAGCTTTAGCTTAGCTTCAAGTATGTTTCCGATTATCTAATCTTAGTGCGAATTCCATTGAATGTAGAATTACGAACTGGGAAGGAAGCATTTAGTCGACAAGTTAGAAAGGTACAAGGTATGTAAGGCTAGTCCCTTCCTTTCTAAGGCATGACTTCCTCCATCTTTCTATGACTCTCTTATATTCCGGAAACTATGAGTCTATGATTATTAAGAGCTTCTTATGAAATAAAGATAAGAGATGCGTGGTGAAAATGACAATAATGATGATGAGTCTAAGTCTAGAGATTCCAGGGCTTATGATATAATATTCTTATGAAGCTAATGATTCCTTGATGTTATTCATTGTTACTAGACTCACCTTATAATGCCAGTTCCTTCAAGGTGAGGCATAATGATCGTGACTACTCCATAATGGAATCGAGGGTTCTCCACCTTACGTCACCTCAATAGAGTTATAGCTTGTCTTTGAGTTCTATAGCCGGGCAGACACCACTAGTGGGCGGCATGAGATGGTTACCCTGGACGCAGGAGGCCTGGATGCGGGCTAATGATGATCACACTGTACCTATGTGGTCGGGCAGCTTATATATGCATACTTGATATGATGTTGTTTATGATGTAAGTTAGCATTATTCAGTCTTAAGTGACATTCAGTTACAAGTTGTTTCCTCACTTGATGTTTCCTTAGATCTTCGATATGTTATTATTGTTCATGCCTTACATACTTAGTACATTGTTCATACTGACCTCCTTTGTTTTTGGACGCTGTGCTCATGCCCACAGGTAGACAGAGAGGTGGCCTAGATTCCTAGGAGCTACTCAGCAGATTTATAGGAGCACTCCACTATTCTGAAGGTGCCATTTTGTATACACTATTTTGTGTGTGTGTGTCTATATATATATTTGGGCACGACGGGGTCCTATCCCGTCCTTATGTCTCAGTACTCTAGTAGAGGCTCGTAGACACGGATGCGTGGGTAATAGTTGTCTCATGGATACATCAGTGTACATTCCTGTATATCATTTTTGCAGCCGTGAGGGCTTATGTATATTTATGCATTGCTTTGGAGAGTATATGTGTTCGTGTGGGGTATGATTATTAGCATAATTTGTGGTGCTCGGTAATCAGCTCTTGGTACTCGTCATGGCCCCCTAGTCGGGTCGTGACACAAAGCTTTCATCACCGACCTGTATCTCCATGAAGCTCTAGCAAATTATCAATCTATTAGCTTGTCGTCTCTAATGATCGAGCACATGTGTTGACACCTAATTTTCACCCTGTAATATACGTGTTTTAATTTTTAAGATTCCCGAGTCAAGACGGAATAAGGATATGCTTTTGAAATTTTGAAATCCCGAGAAAATTTTGAAATTTGACGAATTTAAGAAAATTACGAGTTATTTACTTTACAAGTGAAAATTAAAGCGAGATGCATATCCCGCTTCGTCTAAATTCGGGAAATTCAGCAATTGAAATGACGTACGAATTATGGTTCATTTTTTACCGCATTTTTCACATCCTTTACAATTATCCAGAACTATGTCAATATTGGGCTTATATTAAAGATTTTATTTTAAAACGACGTATTCCAAATTTGGATTTTATAAAAAACAGGTCTACGAAAGAGGTTTAGACGAATATGTAGTTTGACGAAGTTGAGTATTTATTTTTAAAATTGTGTATAGGGGTCCTCTAAAAAATACTTTCTAAACATGAGGGGCCTCTTTATTTAAAAAAAAAACATTTGGGGGGTACTATATATTTAAAAAGGGACCAAAGTTATCAAGAGATAACTTTCGCCCCCTAATTTCATCTGTGAAAGCTGAGTTGTCTTTCTCTTTCTCTCTTCACTTGCGGCGATCAGGGTTTTCTTCACAGCCACAATTAATGGCCTTTTCTTGTCGTTTTCCAGCGATTTTCATGAGGGTTTTCACCCTCACGTCGGGTTATGATGGTTCCTCAGGTTAATTTTACGTTTTCTCGTTTATTTTACATATTATCGATCCTAAACTAGAGTGTTACCCGAATTTCTTTAAGTATTAGGGATGCCATGGGCAGAGTCATGAACTCTTAGCCATGTTGTGCTACCCAATACACTATTAAAAGGATTTAGGGGAAATTCCCTATTTGGATTCGGTTGGGGTATGATTTTGGGAATTCTATCCTAATTAGTACTATTGTTTACGTTGGAATTCTTTGTTTGTACCTATCTGATGACTAAGCGTACTATTTTCTGTTATTCCCTAATTTTGTGGGATTCTTGGGGTAGATTCTGGTATAATTGGCTGTATTTTTGTTTGTATTGATGAGGTGTTCTATTTTTGATTGGATATAGTACGAATTTGATATTTTGTTGCAAATATCCTCCAGTCCTTTGTGAAAAATTTGAATTATTTTGAAATTAGGGTAAGAATTGGGGGGAATTTCAATTGGGAATTTGATTTATTTCCATTTTTCTATCCCTAAACCCGATTTGAGTTGCTATAAATAGAAGGTCATTTGGGCATTTGAAGAGATCCTTTTTTCTGAAACATTTCCTAAGTTCTAAAAAATACTACAAAGTTTTCTAGCCTATATACACGAAATATACACTATACTATACAAAATATATATTATAATATACTATTAGCTACTGAAAATACCAAAAGCTATAACATATACTACAATATACAAGAAGAATTTTAAGATAAAGGATCATTTTTAAAGAGGTTTTCAAGTGTTGTTTGAAGTTTTGATTCCAACTCCTCCACTTTGATCTTTAGGTTGCCCCCTAAAAAGGTATTCTCTTATTTCTTTACCTTTATTTTCTCTATTGTTACTTTGTTTTGGTTTTTTTTTTACTGTTTTATTGAAGTATAATGGATTTTATTCTTGTTTAAATTATTTTCTTTGTGTATCTAATTTTTAAATGGTTATATAATGTAGTGTTATGCTTGTTTAGATTGTTTAATTGTAACTTAGACTTTTAAAACCCTGTGCAAAGATCTTTTTTCCTAAAATATGCCTAAGTTAAGGTTGATTATGTGTCTGGAATCTTGTTCTAACCAATAATGACCTAAAAATGCTTTCGAACCTAAGATCCTGCTATTTGTCTGCATTTTCTGTGACTTATGGCTTGGTTTGAGACTGTCCCTACTCATTATATTGATCTATGTGTTGCTTTACCCTTAAGACTAATGTACAGTTACACTTTCCTCTTGTTAAGACTAAAACTGAATAAAAATTGGCATGTTCAATCTCTAAAAGTGTAAAACAAGACCTTTGTTTGGTTTTAAAGGTTTGAGAGTAGGCTGCAAATCCTTTGTAGTTAACTCTGTGCCTTTGAAAAATTGCTTTAAGTGTGATGTCTAGGTCTTTGTGATTACTGATTTCACTTAGCCTATATAATAGGTTCACTCTTGAATCTATTTAACTCTAAACAATGTGAAAGTGATTCTTTCTAAACCTCTTTGACTGCAATAGATTAATAATAGTTAAGATGCTTTAAAATTGATTTTTATGAGACTCATAACCTGCTCACTGGTGGACTTGTAATCCAGAAGTATTATATGTGCTGTTTTCTCCTAGAAATTGGCTGTGAAAGGGAAAAAGTGAAGGTTTATAGTAAAATTGTGTCTTTTGGTTAAAGATTGGGAATGAGAGGGATAGGAAGAAGATTAGTGTCGTATGGTTCCTGAATCTCATTGTTTCTGTGATTAACATGTTGCTCTCTCTGCTAAATGACTAAGTTGATTACCCTATGTGCTTCAAACTCTCATTGTGTCATGATCAACCATAGTCCTGTTATCCCTTGTGGGTGTAATCACTTGAAGACTAAAAAATGGATTTTAGAAGCTGAAACCATCCTTAGGTGATCCTGTTTGCACTTAACCTCTTTGTAATGTTAGCAACTTGGCCTTTGTTGATTTGTTTGAATTAAGTTTTGTTTACTGAACCATCTCCTGCACCTAGGACAGTGCTATGAACCCTTTTTGTCTCAGTTTTGGAATTTTTTGAAACCTGTCACTATTCCTACCTGAAGTTTCCTTTGCCTTCTGATTTACTTGTAACTTACATACCATTGGTCTTGTCTCATAGTGGTTACTTGTCTGCAATGTTCATGATTGGTTTGTCACTTATGATTTGTATTCACACTTGGAATTGTTATAGCTTACTTGGTTCTCTTTACCTAATATGATCATCTAATAGACTAGGTGTAAAGAATCTAAACTAGGACTAAAAGCTATTCTAAAAGATTAAGTCTGATACTTGATTTTTGTGATATACTTCCCTTTGTCATTTGCTTGTGAGATCTGAGGTTGCTCCCTATGTATTTTTGCTCTTATTTGGTTGTTCGAAACTGAACTATGCCTAATGTGTGGAATTGGATCTAGGATAGTATCAGGCCCCTATTTTGTCCCTATTGTGATTTGTTGAATCCTATTTAAGTTTCTATCTGTGCTTTTGTTTATTTGTGTAGTTCTGGGAAGAATTGGCTATCTTGAACCATTCTTGGGACCACACTCAGACCTTTAAGCCAAAAGTAGCCTAAAAAATGAGTTTGGACCTCTAAATTGCTTCTGAGATGGTCTGTTGATAGTGAATGAATCTAAAGAATGGCTTCTAGCAGTATTTTACCTTTGTTGGCTTTTAAAGAATGAACTCCTAAGCTATCAAATCCTCATTCCATCTCTTGGATCATTGATTTCACACGAGACTTGAATTTGAAGACTTGTTTGATTTGCATTAGTGGAATTAGGGGACTTGTGATTGCATTTGAACACTATGATCTGTCTTTATGATTTGTGCTCTTCTAGTTGGTTCTTAGTCATAGTTTTTGGATATCCTATACAATGTAAACTACATAGAGGCTGAGCATAAGAAATTAAGACAAAGACTAAAAGATGTACCAAAGAAAAAAAAATAACCTAAGTGTAGAGTCTGTTCCTTGCTTGTTTGCCTTTCAAATACCTGCCCTCTACATTCTGTTCCTGCCTTATCACATCTTGATGCAATATTATGAACCTAAGTTGAATATCATGCACCTCATAGCCTTCAACAGGACTTGATACCAAGTATTCAACCTCAGACTCCCTTTGTTGTGACTTATACGATCATATTGACCAATATTTTGGACCTAGGAGACTATCATGTACCCTTGTGCATCCTGTTTACCCCTTGGCTTGGCATTTCTTTGTCTCTATTCTGATGTGTTACCCCTGTTTGTCCATGCTATTTTTGAACTACTATCCTGCTCTGGTTTGGTGTTTGTTTCAGCCTTACTTGAAACTTATAACACCTTCTTCTGCTTGCCTATGCATGACTGGACATTAGCTTCACTTTACTTTACTTATCCTTGC
Source organism: Lycium barbarum (assembly GCF_019175385.1). Classification (NCBI taxonomy): domain Eukaryota; kingdom Viridiplantae; phylum Streptophyta; class Magnoliopsida; order Solanales; family Solanaceae; genus Lycium; species Lycium barbarum. The sequence goes on along the minus strand of NC_083343.1, from coordinate 47,905,243 downwards.
ATTGCTTGGCATTTCTTTAGACTCTGTTTGCTTTTTTTTTTTAGTTGAACTTCCAGGTTGAAGCTAATACAATCCTATATGATTTACTTTGACTACCTATTTGATTAATACTCTAGATTAAAGACTTGCACAAGATGTTAAAATTGAGTAGAAATCCTAGATTTTGGTTTGAGAAGTTGAGATGGGACCTTGGCTATTCTTGATTTGTTTTCTAGGGATTTCTGGGTCAGTTATAACTTGTATATTACCAGAATATAATGTTTTAGAGTTAAGATTGAGGGAATATTTAGTGTATACCAAGTATACGTGGAGGGTATGCCCTTTGAAAGGTTTTGCTCTTCACATCTAATGGTATATTAGTGTGTATCATGTATTTCCCAGTTCTGATACTTAGAAAAATTTGAGGAAAGTCAGCTGGTATATCTGTGGTATACTATGTATAACAAGCCTTGACACTTAGAAAATGTCACACCCTAATCTCGCTAGGATGTGATGGGCACCCGACCCTTACTTAGGGCCGAGCGAACCCTCTGACTTTTAGTGCACACATAATCTCTTGGACTTTTAAATCCAATAAGGATGAAATACATAGTAAAGCTTTCAGAAACTTTCTTTTCATCGTACTCAAATCAAGTAGAATCTGTAATCACAATACATAATGACACATCGGCTGGTGGAGCCGCTTACAAAACTGACATCCTATACCCACGACTCTATCTGGAAAGTCTCTAACATCAATCCAGAAATCATAACATACAAATTCCGACTCGGCAACACTCCGGAAGGAAGTGGAGCTCGCCAATCCCGCTGGAACATCTTCTACTCATCTGGGTGTACCTGCGTGGCATGAAACGCAGCCCCCGAAGAAAGGGGGTCAGTACGGAATATGTACTGAGCATGTAAGGCATGGAATACAGAAAAGAGAATCATAGCTGAAACAGAGATTTACCAGAATCAAGTATGACCTTTTAAAACATCAAAGCACTTGCCTTTTGAAATGAAAATCATGTATGTCATCATAAATCATAAATGAAAATCATGTATGCCATCATCATACATCATATATCATATAACGTGCCCCGGCCCTCTAGTGAGGGACGCGGTGAGTAAATTCATGCATGTCATCACCATGTATCATGTATGCATATAACGTGTCCCGGCCCTCTATCGAGGGACGCGGTGAATGAAATCATGTGTCAATATCATGTATCATATCTGCATGTAACGTGCCCCGGCCCTCTATCGAGGGACGCGGTGAATAAAATCATATATGTCAATGTCATGTATCATGTATGCATGTAATGTGCCCCGGCCCGCAAGTGAGAGGGACGCGGTGAACAATGCAGTGGAGTACGCACGAGAACATACCCTGGCCCGGGACGCAGTGGAGGATACATTAAGGCATGCATGAGCAGAGTCGTGAGAAACTATATGCATATAAATCAAGACTCAATAGATAGGTACGCAAATCAACACTTGAGGTTCATAAACACGTTTCAAGTCAATCCGAGTTAGTATAAGAAAGTTAGGGACATATTACTACAGAAACCTTTTTGAACATTTCAGAAGCTGTTTTTGGAAGATCAAAACAATAGTTATATCACATGCCTCTCGAATACCTTTATGGATCAAATCAAAATAGAACTTTCGGAACCATACACACATATCAAGACATAGCAAAACAGTTTTCGGAAGTCAAGAACATTAGCCATCCTAGTGGCTCTAAGAATAGGAGTGTCTTTGAAATCATACATATACTGTTTGTTTGTTTCACAAAGATCATGCCAAAAGAAAGAAAGGGTAAGCCTCACATACCTGTCCCACGTCCTATTAGCTACGCTTAATTGTCCACGCTCGCTATCGCTAGTCTACATTCAAAAGAATTCACACAATCATTAGATTCGTCGTCATACACTTGCCTTAGTTTCCCAAATAAATCTACTCATAATCTACCGAAATTTCGGCAGCATTTCCCCTGTAAATACATCCATCCCCGAGAATCCAACTCGGCCAAATTATCAATCAACAATCCGAGAATTCAACTCGGCCAATTTATCAACAACAATCCCAACAATCATACTAACAACTTCAGCAATCAATCCAAAATATATTCTAACATTAACAACCCTTGTCACACAATTCAACGACATTTCATTTATATTCAATTCAATCACATATAGTCAAGCTAACACCAATGATCTCACATTCAAGTGTTAATCCGAAATCATTCTAACGTGATTCAAGAATACTTCAAACAATTTACATAATATTCAAAAAAACCCAACCAACATACCACTTCACCCGAAACCTTCCAAATGCAACAAGAACAACGTCAACACATTTCCTTTCCTTTCAAATTCATGCATTATATCTACAACCACACGTTGACAACATTATCTTCACAAATACAAGAAACCATGCTAGTGTCACATTAATGTCTTCAACAATCCCACAATGATCACAACTTCATTTCAAACCATCAATCCTTCATTTTTATTATGGAATCCACAACAACAACAATCAAACTACTAAATAAAATCAATTCATCACATCTACACAATACCCCCTCTATATTCGGCCACAACTTACACACACATACTTTCATGAATTTCATTCATTTCTTCACTCTACAACATATACAAATCATCCATAACATATGAAAAGAAGATTAAACCTTACCTTCTTCCATCCATCCTCTTGCTCGGCTAGGGTTGAAATTGCACAAATGAATGCTTTGCTTGCTTCAACAACCACCCCACGTTAATTAGGGCCTTCAAATTAGTTGGAATACTAGAAGAGAATAATTTTTCTTGATCAATTTCCATGGACCAAATTTTTGGAGCCATGGCCGAATGGCCCCTATATTTTTCTCCAAGCTTCTTGACTTTTCTAAGTGTAAGGGTGGGGATAAATATGACTAATAAGTCATATATATATACATACATAATTCATCCATGTGGGCCAAAGCCCACCCCACTTGGACGGCCACATGGCCCTTCAAGAACTTTCTTGAGTTTTTGTGAAATTCTCATTTTGCCCCTAGCCTTTCACAATACTACCATGAACCACTTTGTGAATTTTCCTTTTTACCCTTAGCCTTTCTCAATATTTCCATACTAATAAACAACTTGTACATTAAAATAACTTTGGAAAATAGTCTTGCCCTTAACTTACCACGATTATCTTGGAATATCCGAATGTACAAAATACGGGATATAACAGAAAATAAAAAGAGGGGAGAGTAGCTTGGGCCCACCTTTGTTATTTGGGACTGATTATATACAGTTCCATGACCGAGCTGTTTGGGTAGGCGTCGTATTTGGTCCATTATTAATCAATGACAACTGTTATTCGCTGGGCTTAGCCGAATAAAAATTGTAATTCGTTTTGGCATTATAATAATTACTATAGCCTTTAATTTTTGAACTTAGTTAAATGTGTGGGCGGATACTAATGTTATGTATACCCGTTGTATCTTTGTCCACCCAAACCCATTGGTGGGCCCCAACGGGGCCCGCTAACGTATCTAGATTGAATCAAACCAACTTGGAGCGAAATGGAGCATACGCCGGAATTAAGATGAGACTGATTGCATAACTATTTTCCTTTTGGGCTTGGTCGGCCCAAATTCTCTACCTCATTTAAATTATGTACTTTAAATTGTTACTTGCCTAATTATTGAGCCAATTGGAACCCTTATGAGGTTGATTTATTTTAAAGCCGCTAAAAAGATTTGCAACAAAATTAAGACATAGTTGTAAACCATTAATGTAATTTGGGACTGATTTGATTGAAGGATTAAAACTGCCGATTTTATGAAGTTTGGGACTGATTTGAACATTTATAAAAACCATGGACTTAGAAGTGTGGACTGATTTGGACAAAACTTATGAGACTAATTATGATTAGTTAGACTTAGGCTAAAAGATAAAACTTGACCCAAACTTAGAAAAAGGTAGAAATAAAAAATGGACTATATATATGTGTAGAATACTATATGGACTATAATAGAATACCTAACCTATTTTCCTAAAACTATTTTCCTATACTTAACTATTTTTGCAAAATTGCTTTTTTTTGGGTGGACTTACGTAGGGTGCTACTTAGGCCAAGAGCCTTCAGGTATTAGTCTAAGTGGTCTAACCCGACACCCTAAACGCCCAATTTTGGGTAAAATTTACCACTTTTGATTCTTGAAACGTGGTATTTTTTTTACATAAATGACTAATTTCTATTTGCCGAAATATAAAACAAAAAACTATTTTTATCACAACCAATTTATATTTACACAGACATACTATTAGAACTCGTAAGTCAACCGTATTTTACGGATCATTAATACCGGGGTGCTTAACACTCTCCCGGGGGATCATCAGAATCCTTACCCATACTTTGGTTAGATTAGGATTCATTTAAAAATTAAACAGCTTTAAATGAACCTTTTTCGAACTGGTTTTCCTAATTTCCTAAATATTCGGCGGCGACTCTAAAATAAGTCCATTTAGAGCACCATCCACATAGAAGAATATTTTTTTTTCTTTTTCCCGGTACGATTGATAACCGTACTTCCTCGGGACACTTTCCTTTTAAATGAGGCAAGTGCAAATACGAATCGGAAAAAATAGAACCACTACAACATGATTAAGTTCTTACATACCAACAAGGGTAGACATGGTCTTCTTTATGGTTTCTTCTTAACAAAGATCTTTGAACACTTTAGAGTGGCAACTGGCAAGGCTACAAAAGGAACCCAGAAGTAGATGGTCACAATAACTACATTGGAGGATTGTTAGTGTATACCCAAGAGGGATGGGGTTGGAACTACTTCGACTATTTCAAGTCTAATTGATGCTCAAGAAAAAGCAACTGCTGAAATTGCTAGGTTACGAGCTGAATATGTTCTCTTAAAGACTCAGTTGCTTGAGGAACCTGATCCCTACTAAATAAGAAGATGCAAACACGAGGCTGAAGGCTGAAAATGAACTGTTGAAACAGCAGATTGATCAGATCAAAGATCAGCTAGTCAGCGATCAGTGGGCAGCTAGTTTACGATTGGAAAATCTTATCAAGGCCTTTGCCTTTGCCTCTTAGCCCTATTAATTCCATGACCTCCAAACCTCTATGCTTACATCCTCCTCCCACTGTCTCAATATCTTTAAAGTTTTCTTTTATGATTTTCTTTATTGACACTGACTCTCTTTAGTGTTTTAATTATCATATGGTGTATCTGGAAAACTGCTATGTATGTTGCTTTAAGCTGTCATTCACAATGGCTCGCTTTGGCATTTTCTCTGATTAAAGGCGATAGCTAATCTTCTGCTTGTTTTATCTCTTGCTTATAATGTGTTGTCATTTTAGCGCTGGATAATGTGCCTGGGCTTCTTTTATGAGAGGGCATCACTGAAATCTTTTTGATAATGCCAAAAAAGGAGAAGACATGTTGTACTAAAGTTGAAAGGATCTCCAGTTCGCAGAGGAATGTCACTACTAAAAAACTGCCGAAAATCGACGCACTGCGTCGGTTTAAAAAACCGACGGAAAATCGACTCCCTGCGTCGGTTTTTTACATTTCTAATTTTTTTAATTATTTTAATTAGAAAACCGACGTACGACGTCGGTTTTTTTTGGCAGAATTTTGAAAATATATATCCGCCAAAAAAAACCGACGTCCCACGTCGGTTTTATTAAAAAAATAATAATAATTAATATAAAACCGACGGACGATGTCGGTTTTATTTTTAAAAATATTTTAAATAATATGCAATTCAATTTGTTTTTTTAAAAAATAATAAACAATTTTTTTTAGGAAACCAACAGACAGGGTCAGTTTCCTATTTTTTTTTTTTTAATTTTTGGGTCAAATCTGGTCAAACGTGCTTTAGGAAACCGACGGACAGGGTCGGTTTTGTCCGTCGGTTTTTCTTTAAAAACATTCCAGACGAGTTTTCATACCCATTTCTTCTCCTCTTCCCAATTAAACTCCCATTCCCCTCAAACCCTAGCTACCCGCCGCCCCCTCCCCTCCGCCCAGCCCCACCGCCCATTTCCCCGCCGCCCTGCGCCGCCGCCTGCGCAGCCCGGCCCCACCCATCCCAGACCCGTTTTGAAGTTAATTAATTGAGGTTAGTTTCTCTTAAATTAGGGCTTTTAAAATTCTTTCAATTTTTTTTTTGTAGATTTTAGGCCTAATGCTAATCTATTTAGCTTTGTTAAACATCATTTTCAATGTTATTAATGTTGAATTTGTGAAAAAAAATGTAAACTTTATTTGACTAGTTTAGTTGTCATTTTTTTTTTGGCTTGAGATTGTGCTATATTTCATGTTCTGTGTCAATGTATTTGTGTTAGCTTAGTTATCATTCTTTGTAATATTATTGATGTTGAATATGTGCAAAAATGTATACTTTAATTATTTGACTAGTTTTATTTTTGTTGGATTGTGCTTTTTGTTAGAATTCCATAAGTTATTAAAATTGTTATTGATCATTCCAAATTAGAATTGGTTGAGATTGTGCTTTTCAAAGTTAGAATTGTTAAGTTATAGTATTTCTATAACCTCAATACTAAAATGTAGATTTTATTTCTCTAGATTTACTTTTCAATTGTTAGAATTAGTTGGAATTGTGTTTTTCAAAGTTAGAATTATTAAGTTATGTTAGAATTATTAAGTTATAATATTTCTATAACCTCAAAACTAAAATGTAGACTTTATTTGACTAGATTTACTTTTAAATTTTTAGAATTAAAGTTAGAATCCATAAGTTATTAAAGTTAGAATTGTTATTGAGAATTCAAAGTTAGAATTGGTTGGGATTGTGCTTTTCAAAGTTAGAATTGTTAAGTTATAGTATTTCTATAACCTCAATACTAAAATGTAGATTTTATTTCTCTAGATTTACTTTTCAATTTTTATAATTGGTTGAAATTATGCTTTCCAAAGTTAGAATTATTAAGTTATGTTAGACTTATTAAGTTATAATATTTCTATAACCTCAAAACTAAAATATAAACTTTATTTGACTAGATTTACTTTTCAATTTTTAGAATTAAAGTTAGAATCCATAAGTTAATAAAGTTAGAATTGTTATTGAGAATTCAAAGTTAAAATTGGTTGGGATTGTGCTTTTCAAAGTTAGAATGGTTAAGTTATAGTATTTCTATAACCTCAATACTACAATGTAGATTTTATTTCTCTAGATTTACTTTTTAATTTTTAGAATTGGTTGGAATTGTGCTTTTCAAAGTTAGAATTATTAAGTTATAATATTTCTATAACCTCAAAACTAAAATGTAGACTTTATTTGACTAGATTTACTTTTCAATTTTTAGAATTAAAGTTAGAATCCATAAGTTATTAAAGTTAGAACTGTTATTGAGAATTCAAAGTTAGAATTGGTTGAGATTGTGCTTTTCAAAGTTAGAATTGTTAAGTTATAGTATTTCTATAACTTCAATACTAAAATGTAGATTTTATTTCTCTAGATTTACTTTTCAATTTTTAGAATTGGTTGGAATTGTGCTTTTCAAAGTTAGAATTATTAAGTTATGTTAGAATTATTAAGTTATAATATTTCTATAACCTCAAAACTAAAATGTAGACTTTATTTGACTAGATTTACTTTTAAATTTTTAGAATTAAAGTTAGAATGCATAAGTTATTAAAGTTAGAATTGTTATTGAGAATTCAAAGTTAGAATTGGTTGGGATTGTGCTTTTCAAAGTTAGAATTGTTAAGTTATAGTATTTTTATAACCTCAATACTAAAATGTAGATTTTATTTCTCTAGATATACACATCAACTTTTGGTTGGACATTTAAATATTTCTGAACTTTGAAGGTCTATTTAGATCGTATTTGATGTGTTTAGATAGTGTTTGATGTGTTTTATTATTACTTAGGGTGATTTTATGTGTTGTAGCTCTTTTAGAATTGATTTGGAGCATTTTAATGCTAGTTTTGAGCTGCTTTTGGTACTGGTTTCTGTGCAGGTGTGGCTGCAGAAAATGCAGGAATTGAATGCAGGAAATTTTCCAGAAAACTGACTCAGTCCGTCGGTTTTCTGAAAAGTAATTCTGAAATTTTATGAAAGCCGACGCACTGTCGGTTTTGTATTTAAAATAAAAATTTAAATAAAAAACCAACGTCGTGCGTCGGTTTTTCCATAAAATATATATTGTTTTTATATAACATAATAAATCAGAAATTAAAAAAAAAACCGACTCTGTCCGTCGGTTTTTTTTTTTTTTTTAAATTATTGTATAAAACCCGACGGACCACGTAACCGACGCAGTCCGTTGGAAAAAACCGACGTTGTCCGTCGGTTTTCAAAAAGCGAGGCTATGTAAACCGACGGACCCTACAGGGTCGGTTTCATTGAAAAAATCGACGTAGTCCTTCGGTTTTCGTCGTCAGTTTTTCCCCTTTTTTTAGTAGTGTGTGTTGCGTATGTTGCTAATATGTTACAAGTGCATTGACAATGACGGTCTGCTTCGCAGGGGGACAAATGGGAAGCTGGTTCTCAGGGGAAACATAATCTATGAGTTTGTCATCATCAAAAAGGGGTAAATTGATAAGTTGAAGTGCCTTTTGTTTTGATGATTGTCAAACTGATGAGAGATCTGGTCTGTGATCTGTTCTCTGCGGTCCTTGCACCATTAGTAGATACAACTGTAAAGCCAAGCTACTTGCTTCACACAAGTATAGTTGTGAGCTAGCCCATGCTTTAGGTCAAAGTGTATAAGCGGTCTCTATCCATCCCACATGCTCCTACTATATATACAACATGATGACAACATATGTGGCAGACTTGAAAACCTAATCAAAATCGTGCAAAGCTGCTGACACAAATTCTCAATATCGCTCAAGAACAAAGTCACCTACAAGTTAAAAAACCTGATCCAGACATAAGATTTAGTCTAAGTTCTTTATATTGTTGTGAGTCTTTGTTCGTTTGTGCTTAAATTGTAAACCTACTCTTCTCTTTAAAGGAAGCTATTTGTAGGTAGATCAAAAGTCTCAAAGGGTTCTTGTTGGAAGTGTGTTTCCTCAAGCTGTTGAGTGGTACATTAGGCTAGGATTAGTCTAAGTGTATTAGTATCCTTAAGGGAATTGGTACCAACCAGGTCCCTCATATATTGTGTTTGGTGGATGCACAACCTTGTCACACCCCGACCTTACTAGGGTGTGATGGGCACCCGACCCTTACTTAGAGCCGAGCGAACCCACTGACTTTTAATACATACATAATCCTTTGGACTTTTTAAATCAAATAAAGATGAAATGCATAGTAAAATTTTCAGAAATATTCTTTTTCGTTACTTTCAAATCAAACAAAATTCTGTAATCATATGAAACTTATATCATAACACGAATGACACATCGGCTGGCGGAGCCGCTTACTGAACTGACAACCAATACCCACAACTCTGTCTGCAAAGTCTCTAACTTCGAACAAAACATCATAGCACATATACTCTGACTCGGCAGCACTCCAGGAACAAGTGGAGTCTACCAACTCTGCTGGAACCTCTTCTGTACTAGCTTCAACTCATCTAGGTGTACCTGCGCGGCATGAAACGCAGCCCCCGAAGAAAAGGGGTCAGTACGAGTAATGTACTGAGTATGTAAGGCATGAATAGTAACATAATAAGGGACATAAATATGAATAATAACAGAATGGAAATATAGAACATATCATGAGGTAAAAGAGAAACCTGTACATATGAGTGCCTCTTAGGGCGGATGCCATGCATGCTTAGCTTCCTTTGAAAAACATTTCTTTTCATATATATAGAAAATAGAACATGTCATAGCGCCGAACAACGTCAGCTCCCCCACATAGCGCCGAATACGTCGGCTCCCCCACATATATCCCGCGTCCGGGATGATATTACGCCAACTGACCAGGTGGCAATGCGTCTATAGCGCAACATATGTCCCTTTTCCCCATATTCCCCATATACATATACATATGTCCCTTTTCCCCATATTCCCCATATACATATACATATGTCCCATTTCCCCATATTCCCCATATACATATACATATGTCATGTCCATGTGTCATATACATATATCATATAACAGCATGCATGAGAGCCCAAAGAAAGTCATGTATCCATCGGAGTGACGTAAGGTCGGTAACCTCCGATTACATTATGGAATAACCATGGTCGCTTTGTCTCACCTTGAAGGAACAATTATTATAAGATGAGACGAGCAACGAATAACAGCATACATAAACCGACACCTGAAGGCTCAGAAACAAGTTTTAGGTCAATCCGACTTAGTATAAGAAAGTTATGAGCGTTTGAAGTACAGAACCTTTTACGAACATTTCAGAAGTCATTTTTGGAAAATCAAAGAAATAATCATATCAAATACCTTCCGAACATGAAATCATCCTTATCATAGTTATCATAGAAATATTCTCACCCTCGACATCATCAAAATCGTTGTAAAACATATCCATCGTTTTTGGCATAAAAGCTTACAATACCATAGACCTTTGTTTTTGGAAAAATACGAACATTTTTGGAAAACATTAACGGGTTATCGGAAAAGAATCATGCCTTGAAATCATAACCATCTAACTTTTGAAAAACAAGTAAGATATGGAAGCAATTATGGAATCGTAACATCGGGATCATGCCTTGAAAGAAAGGGACGAGCCTTAACATACCTGTTCCGCGTCCTATTAGCTACGCTTAATTTCCCAAGCTCGCTACCGCTATTCTACATTCAAGAAAATTGACGCAATCATTAGATTCATTACTTTACACACTTGTCTTAGTCTTCCAAATAAATTCACTTATGATCTGCCGAAATTTCGGCAGCATCTCCCCTGTAAATACACCATCCCCGAGAATCTAACTCGGCCCAAATCATCAATCAACAATCCGAGAATTCAACTCGGCCAAACTATCAACAACAATACCATCAATCATACCAACAACATCAACAACTAATTCAAGACGCATTCTAACATTAACAACCTTTGTCATACAATTTAACGACATTTCATTTATATTCAATTCAATTCACATAACATTCAAAATGACTCAATCAACATACTACTCCACCCGACACCTTCCAAATTCAACAAGAACAATAACAACTTATTTCCTTCTTTCAAATTCAATCACCACAACCCAACTTACAATCTTCCAAACAAATGTCTCACTTCCAAGTTCATGAATTATATTTACAACCTACACATTAGCAATATTATTCCTACAAATATAAGAAATCATACTAATGTCACCCTACCTTCTTCCATAATCCACAAACAATCACAACTTCATTTCTAACCATTAAATCCTCATTTCTCATCATAGAATCTATTACAACAACAATTAAAATTCTAAGTAAAATCAATTCATCACATCCTACCATCATACCATCCCATTCAGCCACCACCCACATACATCCAGTTCATGAATTTCATCCGTTTCTACATGCTACAACACTCACAAATCATCCATAAAATATGGGAAAGGAGATTGAATTCATACCTTCTTCACTTATCTCCTTCATTCGGCTAGGCTTGAAACTTGCACAAATGAATGGTTTGATTGTTCAAACAACTCCTCCATGTTAATAAGGACCTTCCAATTGGTTGAAATACTAGAAGAAAATTATTATTTTTGATCAATCCAAAGGGTCTCCAATTCGGCCAGCCATGGCCGAGTATGGTTCTTTTTTTTTTCTTCTATTTTTCTAAGTTATGAAGAAGATGAAAAATGTCTAGATTATTCCCACTTACTTGTATATATATATAGTTCCTCCAAGCATGTGAGGGGCACATGCCCTCTTTCTTGAAGCTTCTTTAATATTAAAAATAAGATGACTAATTATTTTACTTTTGTCATCACTTTTTATATATATACATATATATACACGGCCAAAGGGGTTCTCCAAGAACTCTCTTGAACTTTTTGTGAAATTCCCATTTTGCACCTAGCCTTCCATAATATTGCCATGAACCATTTTGCGAATTTCCCTTTCTTCCCTTAGCCTTTCTCAATATTTCCATACTACTAATGTTCATAAATAATATTCATAACCAACTTGTACATTAAAATAATTTTGGAAGATGGTCATTCCCTTAACTTACCACGACTACCTTGAAATATCCGAACGTACAAAATACGGGATATAACAAACCTGCATCAAGGAGTTTTGCAGCTTGCCAGAGGTGGTCATCAGTTTGATAGGGGTAGTTCTCAGTTAGTAAGGGGTGGAACTCAGGCAGGCCATAGTGGTCATGGTGGGATACAGTCCATAGGCGAACGTACCTATTTCTATGATTTTCCTAGTAGATCAGAGGCCAAGGGTTCAAATGCGGTCATTACAGGTATCATTTATGTTTGTCATCGGTCTGCTTCAGTCTTATTTGATCTAGGCTGTACTTTCTCCTATGTGTCTACTTACTTTCTACGGGTCTGGATATACCTATTCGTGTCTCTATTCCTATTGTGGATTATGTAGTAGTGGATCGAGTCTAGCGATTATGTGTGGTTACATTCATCGGTTACCACACTTGGGTGGTTTTAGTTATCCTTGATATTGTAGATTTTGATATTATCCTAGGTATGGACTGGTTATCTCCTTATTATGCGATTTTAGACTGTCACACCAAGACAGTCAGGTTGACTATGTCGGGCATTCCGAGGTTAGAGTGGACGGGTACTCCTAGCCTTGTGCCCAAAAGAATTATATTATTTCTTCTGGCGAAGAAGTTGACTGATAAGGGGTGTTTGGAATATTTGTCTCATACAGATACTAGTGCGAATACTCCTTCACTTGAGTTAGTACCAGTAGTGAAAGAGTTTTCAGAGGTTTTCCACACAGATTTGCCTGGTATGCCTCCTGATCGAGACATTGAATTTTGCGTTGACTTGGAGCTAGGCACTCGACCTATTTCTATTTTGCTATATCATATGGCTCCGATAGAGTTGAGAGAGTTGAATAAACAGTTACATGATTTGTTGAGCAAGGGATTTATACCTAGTATTTTCTCTTGGGGTGCTCTTATGCTTTTCGTGAAGAAGAATAATGGTACTATACAGATGTGTATCGACTATCGCTAGTTGAATAAGGTTACAATCATGAACAAGTATCTGAATACCCCATATTGATGACCTGATTTATCAGCTTCAGAGTGCGTCGGTCTTTTAAGATTGATTTGAGGTCAGCATATCACCAGTTAAAGATTAGAGTGGAGGATGTCCCAAAGACAGATTTCAGGATAACTATGGTCACTACAAGTTCTTGATCATGTCCTATGGGCTTACCAATGCCCCCACAGGATTTGATGAAAGTGGTTTTCAAGTCTTATTTGGATTCCTTTGTCATTGTCTTCATTGATGACATCTTGGTTTATTGTCGTAGTAGGGAGGATCATGAGAAGCATTTGAGGATTGTGCTTTGATTGTTGAAAGAGAAAAAACTATATGCTAAATTTTTAAAGTGTAAGTATTGGCTTAGTTCGGTGGAGTTTTTAGGGCATGTGGTGTCTAATGATGACATCATAGTGGATACTAAGAATATTGAGGCAATTAAATATTAGGCCAGGACAACTTTGGTGACCAAGATTCGAAGTTTTGTAGGTCTTGCGAGGTATTATCGACAGTTCGTGAAGGGGTTCTCATCTATTGCTTCCCATTTAACTCTATTGACTCAGAAGAACGTGGCTTTTTAGTGGTCTAATGAGTGTGAGGAGAGCATTCAAAATCTCAAGGCTTTATTGACTTCGGCCCTAATTGTTTCTTTACCGGTAGAAGGAAAGGACTTTACCATCTATTGTGATGCTTCACAGATTGAGTTTGGTTATGTGTTGATGCAAAAAGCCAAGCTGATAGCATATGTTTTGAGGCAGTTGAGGGTGGATGAGAAGAACTACCCCACTCACGACTTAGAGTTGGCGGCGATAGTATTTGTCTTGAATATTTAGAGGCATTATCTTTATGGAGTCCATTGTGAGGTATTCACAGACCATTGTAATCTCCACCATGTGTTCAACCAAATAGATCTAAATTCGAGCCAACATAGATGGATGAAGTTTCTCAAAGATTATGACATTACCATTTTTTATCATTTGAGCAAGGCTATGTGGTAATGGATGCGTTGAGTCGAAAGGTGGTAAGTATAGGTAGCTTGGTGCATTTAATTGTGAAGGAGTGCCCTTTGGCTATAGAGGTTTAGTCCTTGACTAGTAGTATGGTGAGACCTGATATATTAGAACCAGGCAAAGTTCTGGATTCTGTAGAGGTGAGGTCGTCACTTTTGGAGCAAATTAAGGCTCAACTATTTGAGGATGCGAAGTTGTGCAAGATTCGAGATAAGGTAAAGCAAGAAGAAGCTAAGGTAGTGACTCTTGATGGTGAAGGGTTTTTTAAGATAAAAGGGTGTGTTTTTGTTCCTCATGTTGGTGGTTTGACTAGGTTGATTATGGAGGAGGCTAACAATTCTAGGTATTCTATCCATCCTGGTGCTACAAAGATGTATCATGACTTGAAACAACACTATTCGTAAGGTAGGATGAAAAGGAATATAGTGGAGTTTGTATCTTAATGTTTGAGTTGTCAGCAAGTTAAGTATGAACATTCAGAGAATGCGCATACCAAAGTGGAAATGGGAAATGATAGATATGGACTTTGTGGTAGGGCTACCAAAGACTTTGGGCAAGTTTAATGAGATTTGGGTTATTGGGGACAGGTTGACTAAGTCCACGCACTTCATTCTGATTCAGACTACCTACAATTCGTTGAAGTTAGCAAAAATATGCATTAGGGAGATTGTTCGGTTGCATGGAGTGACCATTTCTATCATTTTGGACCGAGGCACTCAGTTCACTTCTCATTTCTGAAGGACGTTGTAAAAGGAATTGGGAACTCAATTGGATTTTAGCACAGCTATTCACTTGTCGACGATTGGTTAGTCCGAGAGGACCATTCAGGTTATGGAGGATAAGTTGCAGGCATGTGTAATTGACTTTGGTGGTCACTAGGATCAGTTTTTGCCCTTGGCGGAGTTTGCTTACAACAATAGTTATCGTTCGAGCATTGAGGTGGCGCCATTTGAGGCCTTATATGGTATGAGGTGTCGCTTCAAGGTGAGACCGTAGGGTACAGATTTGTTGAAAATTCCTTGGATAAGGTGAAGTCGATTCAAGAAAAACTTCTTGTGGCTCAGAGCAGGCAAAAAGAAATATGTAGATTGGAAGATTTGCGATATGAAGTATGGAGTTCATGGTTGGTGACCAGATTCTGTTGAAGGTTTCACCCATGAAGGATGTGATGAGATTTGAAAAAAAGGGGCAAGATAAGCCCGAGGTTTATTGGTCCTTTTAAGATTCTTCGGCGTGTTGGTGAGGTAGCCTATGAATTGTTATTGTCACCATGTTTGGTGGGTATTCACCCTGTATTTCATGTTTCCATGTTAAAGAAGTACAGTTCAGACGGGTCATATATAATCCATTGGGACTCGATGCGTTTTGATCAAAATTTGCCTTTTGAGGAAGAACCGGTGGAAATCTTAGACAGGCAAGTTAGGAAATTGAGATCTAAGGAGATAGCTTCAGTAAAGGGGCAATGGAAACACCGCCCGGTTGCGGAGTCACACGACCCAAATTAGGTTCGTGCGGGAACCTACCTTCCCACCTTGGTAGGCGAACCCTCTCATTTATATAGCATTCCAATCACATAACATTACCTTCAAAACATTAGGAAATTTAGGAATACAGCGGAATTTCATTTATAACTACTACCTCGAATGTTTCATGATCCAATCAATACATATTTACAGACTCGATACAGTTTTCCCAAGACCTGGTCTAGACTAACACAAGAGCGACTAAGTAAATTTCAGAGTGAAATCATATTCTAAGACTCAACCTCCAATCCCGGATTGAAATGGGAGGAGGCCTTCCAGACAAGCATCGCATAACTTCCGCATATATTTCGATCAATCACCTGAAACAATCTACACCCCAAAAAGGGTGTAGCAAGTGTAATATCAGTACATACACGGGTACTGAGTAATTATCATAGGCCGACAACGGTTAGTAGTACGTATTGGTAAAGAAATCACGAATAATGAGGATAATCACCATATCAAATCACATATCCCAAAAACAGGAGATGACAACTTCAATATAACTTAAGTCACAACTAATCTTTAATGAATTATAAGCTGGCCAAACCCCCATACAAGTTGTCAATGTCCTTACAATTCCTAAATTGCTCGTTCGTGTTTTAGGAGCTAGCTCTTTATTACGACACCTTTAGGTCCACTTTGCTTAACACAATACACTAATAGTTTTAGATTAATTTAACAGGCACAAATCAACAATATAAGTCACAAGAATCAAGTCCAAATGTTAATCATTACCTATGTATTGTATCTAAACCCCATATGATCAGTCTGAGTACTTCCGATCAAACCAATGACTATGTTAGAGTCATTACAATACGATTATCACAGCAGAATCATCAATAACACAATCGTCACAATACAGTCATCATGACATCCCACTCAAGTCATAATGCAATGCAGTGCAATAATGGTATGAATGTGATGCCATACCATGCTATGCAAATGAGGTGTACATATGGAATGCGGACAGAAATATCGACGTCTTGCTAGCACAACCCAGTGTGACTCGCGAAGTCTAAGTGTCACCCGTCCCGGATCTTTGCCAAACAGACAGACGAGACCCTGGCTAATTGCTCACAGGGTGAGTCTGACCCGCACCACTCTGGGGACCCGCGAGCCCATGCACTAACAATCGATTTCGGAATAACATCGGAATTGGCCATGCAACAACGATGCCCGAATATAACCACCGGATATCGGCCTCCTCACAATCACTCAAAAGAGTTGTCAAATATCAGTTTCATAAATCAACGATTCTGAAATTGAACCTTGGACAACGGCCTCCTCACACTCACTTAAGTAAAAGAGTTTATCAAGTGTCAGTTTCATAGAAACAACGATTTCTGAATGGATCTTCGGACATCGACCTTTTCACAATCACTCAAGTAAAAGAGTTTATCAAATATCAGTTTTTCTCATCAATGATACCGGATCATCACCGGATATCTGCCATGCATGATAAATATGAGAGAATGTGTGCAATGCATATGCCAATCACCAATAGTCGAGCTCAATATCACAAATAGCACAATGGTTATGTCAACAACGTATCACATCACAATACCAACAGTAGGTATGCCAACATATATCAAAGACGCAAGTACCAATAGTGGGTACGCCCATAATATATCCAAGTACAAATACCAACAACGGGTATGTCAATCCTATCCGAACCAGGACAACAAGCAACATTTGATATCTACCGACTACACATGGCATCAAGGCAACACAATTGAACAATCAAACAGACATAACGGTGTGGCTAGCCCTAACACACATCAAGTCAATCATTTAACATACGGTATTACCATTTCCCTAATCAGCATAATTGCTTAGGATAAGAATCTCACCCTACACTCGAGTCACTCGTCACCATTTAATTAGGACATCATTCACTACCGTGATTCATTTTATATTTCCAGCTAGCGCTTAGATTCACTACAATAATCTCATCGATAGGTATAACTAGATTCCGTCTGCTACTCCCAAGTCACATAAATCCACCGATAATCAACAAGGTCACATCAATACCTAAGGAGTTACAGGACAGAGCTCGAACAAACATGTCACACATAACAATACAATCCTAAGATTCCATCCCATATCTCCAAATTCCTATACATTCATTCTCCATTTCTTCTACACAACAATACGAAAAACTAACCGGAGTCTACCGAAAGAAAAGCCGTAACCTACCTCATGGCCGAGCGGGTGCCACAAACATCCGATGACAACTCAATTTATCACCACCTCATAATCCATATGAAAAGCTCGGAGACAACCAAGAGGCCCATGAGTAGCATTCACCTTTAGGGCCCTTTTTTAAGGACTTCGAAATTGCTAAGGTAGATATGGAATTTTATCCTACCTAAAATTTCACTATCACAACGCTAGTTGGTCAATCAACCCTTATTTAGGACATTCATGACCATATCCAAGTCACTAGTTTGGTCACATTGCCATTTTAGGCTTGTTTCAAGAAACCCATTTTCAAGATCTAAAATAGAGACCCATAGGTATTTTAATGGGGTCGGTGAAGGATTAGGTTGGGAAATCATGTTATGATGATGGGCATAGGAAAATATTGCAAGGACTTTATATCAAGAAGGACAAGGGTTCATCGTTTTGGAACTTAAGAGATTTGAGATTCCTATTTGTGACTCTAGATAAGGATCCTTAATGAGAATCAATGTGGGGAGAATGGATGAAAGAGGTTAGGGAAATAACCTTTCCCAAGGAAGTATCATTTTTGGCTCCAAAATTACTCCAAAGGCGGCTGGACTCTCTAGGGTTTTAAGAAATGAAGTCAATTTCTGAAATATCACTTAAATAGGTGGAATTCACTGTGCAAAACTGCCCCGGCGGTAGGTGTACCGCAGCAGCGGTACCGCCAGGGCAGCCAACACGCTGCTATGGCGGTTGAGCATTCACATGCAGTTACCGCTACGGCGGTTGGTATACCGCCAATGCGGCACCGCTGTAGCGCCCACGCGATCGGTGTAGAGGCCTAGCTCTATTTGTTTGCTCACACTTCTATTGCTTATGTGATACGCACGATAATCTTGGTTTGGCTTGCAGGGTATCCAAGATGTGAGAAGGTGGAGATATCGTTAAGCTCCATAGTTGTCGCCTTGCTTAGAATTTCACAGTAACGACGAAATGGGTCGTTACAAAGAGGCTACATAGGAGACCGAGATAAATATGCGGAGTAGATACCCAGTTTTTTATCGATTCAGCTTCCTTTCCCTTGTTTCCTTTCTCTATTCGAGGATGAATGTTTTTTTGATTGATATCTAATGTAACGATCCATTCGGTCATTTTAGTTTTTTTAATCTCTTTCTCCCTAAATTTCCCTCCTTGTAGTTTTATTTCAATGTTTATGACTTGCATGGATGGGTGGCTCGGTCCCTGAGGCAATCGGGCGAGTTTTGGATTGGTTTTCGTGATTTTATGGATTTTTTAGTTAAATAATTGGAAAGGTTTGACCAATTCAACGTCGGGGGTAATTTCATCATTTTTGATGTTTCGTCGATTCCACAAGGTTCGGAATGTCATTTATAACTTACTTAAGTCATTGGTTATGGTCCCGAGGTGTTCGGGTGTGCTTTGGGTCGTTAGTTGGGATATTGAAAGTTTTAGGATTTGGAATTGACCTTGGTTAACACGGGGTCAAGATGACTTCTTTTCAGAATTCCGAGTGTGCAAGCGAGTTTGTAGCGTATTTTATGAAAGAAATGGATATTTGGTTTGTGCCCGGGGTATCCATAGATGTGTATTTTAACGTAGAATTCATAATCTATAGATTTTATCATTCGGAAGCACTCCGGAAAGGAAAGGCCTTGGCTTGAGGGTTCGTGGCTCCTGTTTAGCCTCGAGGTAGGTTACGGTTTACTCTTTCAATTCTGATTGGAGGGAGTATATAGTTTATAAATATTGAATGGGTATTGGGCGTATAAGGGATCCCACCTTAGTGACTATAATGAGCACTTGAGTGGGTATCGATGTAATGTTCAGGTAGTTAATGTAAAGTAATGTAGTGAGATGGGGAATGCGTGTTAGGCCTATGGGCATGGTTGTGGCGATAAATCTACTAGGTTGATATGGTTGTTGCATGTGTGGGCTATGATAGCCATATTTGATGGATAAGTCATGGAACAGGAGATATGAGATGGTCTTTAAGGCCGGAAAAGATAAGATCAAGGTTACATATTTGTGATGATATATGGGATCGGGTTGCACGCAGCAACATATACAATTTATGGATCGGGTTGCACTCCGAAACATATACAATTTAGGGATTGGGTTGCACGCTATTGACACCTAATTTTTTACCTCCCACAATTTATTTTAATTACCCAAAATCTTCGGATATCAAACAGAGTGAAATATGCATTTTTTATAAGTCAAAATGATTTTATTGTTTCGATAATATTGTTACACCTTGCACTTTTAGAGCATGAGTACGCCATGTATTTCACCATATTATTGGAGCATCATAGACGTCCCATGATGTTTTAAAAGGTACAAGTCATGGGAAATACGTAACAATGAAGTAAAGGATGAATCACAATCCCGTAAGTCGTAACCGAGAAGGACAACCTTGGAACCAAAGGACATGACCATTAGCAAGTATGATTAATGATAAATATCATGTATGGAGAGTTTCGGAAGATTCCGGGACCAAGCAAATCAAAGAAAATAAGTTTGTCAAAACTTTGAAAAAAATTTGGCGGAATTTTGGACAGAAATTTTTGTCCAATTTAGAGAAAGAATATAAAGAATATATTTTAGTGTATGAGGATTTTTGAAGTAAAGCAAAAGCCTAAATTGAAGTTCATGAAGTCTAGTTTCCAATGCAAAAAACCGCCCGTCGATATCACATCGGAGTAGAGAGTTATGGACATTACATGTTAGGCCGCCAGAGCAGGGATTAACCCTTCGTGAACGTGAACCAGGGGTTGTGAACGCAAAGAGGAGGACTAAATAACCCTTCGTGAATGCGACCCAAGGATGCGAACGTGAAGGGCAAAATCTGAGTCGGTGGAAACCGACTCTAGAACCTTATAAAAGGGGATTTACCCCTCATTTTTCACCCAACCCACCCCTAATACTCTCCCTAATCTTCTGGAAAGTTCCCCTAACTTCTGTCCACTAAATTTTATCCCGAATCAAGTGAAATCTCTGGATTTAGGCCCGGATAACGTGTAGTTGCGATTATAGTATCGTTTTGTGGTGGATTTTGGCTTGGATTCAAAGTAGCTATTGAAGATATTGCGGTTCTAGCAAGAATAAGGTATGGATCTCTCTTTATTGATATTGATTACGATTTATTTATGGACGCTGCGGCAGCTTTTGATCGAGTAACTGGTGCCAGCGAATCAACCTCTGTCTATAAGAGAAAACAACTCAAAAGCTCCCAAGTTAGCGTTAGGTTTAAGCACAAAACACAAAATATCACGTTTTTTTGCAGTTTATAGCACATAGAATCATATATTTTGTTTCAACTTCTTGATTGATTCATATTCCAATCGTACTTTGGTATTTTTGTATTTTTGGGAATACCGATTTTTGGTAACTAGTTTGTATGGCTGATTTGCTTCTACCCATCCTATACTAAGGGGGATTTTAGGCTTTTATGAAAGGACCGAGTCTTAAATAGACTGCCTACGTATCCCACCAAAGGGAAATCAAGTCCATCCGTAGTTCAGAAACTTAGTTTTCTACGCTACTCGAAACTTAGTTTTTATACCCTGACCAGGCCTTATATAGGCTTCCTACGTATCCCCAACGGGACATCAGGTCGGTGTGGTTCCATTTACATAAAAAGGGAAAGGGATACTCAATCTTATTGAAAGCAGTAAAGGGATACTTATGTTTTTCTACCCAACCATACTAAGTAGATCTTCATTGTCTTCTTCATCTTCATCTTCTATTCTTGTCCTCCCGCGAAGATCCAAACATAACCTTCATTCACGAGGCGTTCCAGCTCCAGCTTGAAATTCACACATTCTTCAATGTCATGGCCGGGGCGGCCATGGTGATACACACAAACCCTTTCTTTCGGAGATCCTGGGTGACCTTGATAGGTTTGTGGGACTACCCTTATCTTTTTTCACGCTACATAATAGGAAGTGGATCCTGGCGTACGACTCTTCGAATTTGGAAAAGTCGCTCCTCCAGAACCTAACCTTTGATATCCGTTCTTGGTGGTTTCTTCCTAGGTCATGAGTCAGGAGAGAGTGGGGCCCCCACAGTTGGCTAATTCTCCCTTGATCAATCCATTAGATGAGCTTTCTTTCCAATGCTCCACACTCATTGGCGGTATGTCCTGACTAACTTCAGTGGCAGAGACATTTTCTGTAAATCATAGAAGAAGCGCATTGTGGCAACAGATTTGGGCTTTATGCGTACACTCCAATGCTTCCCAAAGTCTCCAAGAGTTCTTGTTTTGACAGCTCTACTGGTATACCCCAATTGTGTGATCTTGTGCCCTTAAGAACAATTGTACACAAAACTGGAGGTTCCTCGAGCTGAGATTCGTGCGGGTCTCCATAGGCTTATATTGTGGATAAGTAGTTCGTCATTTCCATAGGGTATGGGGTCAAGCCCTTCTTGTTGACTGAGTGGGACATAACTCCCAAGTGGTGCTTCAGGTGCCTTTCCCTATTTTACCCGATTGGCAGGGTGTTGCTTTGTTAGTTCCTCAACATAAGCTAGGAGAGTTTCTACTTCTTACATTTTCTCATTGGCCGCCTTAGTGGTTTGTACAACCTCTTTCATTCTAGCAGTGGCTAGGGCCATTCTATCGTCCCATTGCCAGGTTTTCTCACTTGTTGCTTCCATGTTCTCGTCGTCATTGACTAGGTTAACGTAAGGCGAAGTTGCACTCATGCTGTCTAGACTCTCTATTTCCTATTAGCAAATCAACCTTTTAAAAGTGGAGCTAAATTGGTTTTGATGGTTATTTTTTTTGGTTTTTCTTTTGGGTAGTGACCGGAATGTGGACTAATCAAGAGTTTCGACAATATATATGATTTTCACACTAAGCAGTTATATCAAGTAAGCATTTAGGCAATATATAATTCGCTTTCCTATACCTCATTGCTCCAAGGCTACTAGCGTATGAAGCAAAATTGTGCCATATGTAGAATAAATGTATTGTTCCCAAAGATAAAATCCCCGGTGCTTTTCATTAATGATATTTTTCCAAGTGGGATTACAAGGCTTTTAAAGTAAATGCAATAATCAGAAAAAGTCCACTCCACGGAGAGAAATCTGCTCTCTATCATCTCGTCCCTTCGAAGGGAAATCTGAATGGTTACACGGGCTGGCATCAATGCTATCCCGATCCATTGACCCCTCTGACCGTCATCCAATGATGTCCCCAAATCTATGGCTTCCTTAACAAAAGTGTCAAGCCATTCCAAACTCTTTAATGAAGCATCTGCCTCGTTTGTCAAACTCTCAATTATCTTTTGATCATATTCTATTTTTGCTTGATGATCTATTTCTCTTCCTTCTATTAGTCGTTTCATTCTTCTAACTTGAATTGCATTCGCGGTTTCCCTATCCTCTGGAAATTTGTACAAATATGTTCCTGGAGTGGCAGTATCAGCTAATTCATCCCTAAGCCACTCATAGTAATTTTCAACATGGCTTGGATTGGATGGATCCTTATCCCACTTATCTTCCTTTATCACATTCTTCCAATCTTTCTGAGCATCTTTTATTCCCTCGATGCGACCTTCTTCATAATCTCGTACAAACTCTCTCATATTACCCACATTCGGAATAACCTGTCTCATACCAAACTGTCTAAGAACTCTCAAGGGTGCGTAAGGTTTGATTCCCCTAATGCCCATAAGTGGTAGATATGGCCGTATTAACACATATAGTCTTGGAGTGAAAATCAGGTACCCTCCACTTGATATATTCTTCTCTCAGTCTGTAAAAGATGTTAGCCTATCCTTTTTTATCTCGAACCCCACAAGGCATGGCAGCGACTCCCAAGTCATCCTTTCTCAGGGCTGGATCTCGGTGGGTGGGTAAGTCGTTCCTATCTAAATTCTTAAGTATCCACCATTGGACTAAGAGATTGCAACCTTGGAAGTAGTATTAATGGTCGCGGCATTCTCCCAAAGCTCGGTATATGTCTAGTAGGATAATGGGGATGATGTCAAAATATTTGGTGAGCCCACTTGTTGTGACTCCCCTAAGAACAGCATGGGCAACAAAAACAACTCGGCTATCAATAGCTAGAGAGGCATTTTGTGGAAATACCATGGTCCCCAATAGGCAAGTTATAAAGCCTAGTGTTTGATTGGCTTCCCAGGATTGGGGTGAGGAAAACTCAAGGATGTGATTCTCGTACCCCTGTTTGGATGAATACCTCCCATATAACTCCCTAAAGGCTATTGTCGGTCCCTGCGCCCAATCAACTTTGTTGACAGCAAACATGACTTTGATTTCTTTTGGGGTAGGTTTGTGAGGGATCAGGATATTTTGGGCTAATTTCTTTTTGGATCTGATAGCACTTCCTACACTTTCCAGGACATCTCTAATTTCTTCTAAAGTGGGAGTCATCTCTATTTCTCCAAATCTGAACACCATTCTATCGTTGTCCCAATAACTGGTAATGATCTGTAGCTAACCTGGATCCCCTATCATATCCATTAATGAAGACAGATGCCCCCACACAACTCTTTATTTCTTTCTTCTAATCATTAGTCAAACCTTTCCACCATATCACTAAACCTGGTGGTGGCCCACAACCATATCAAACTGCACATCAGGAGACATCTGCAAGATAAGACACTGTTAGTCCCCCGCCCCCAGGAACAACAATTTATTTCACACTTGGCACAATAATGCTTCCAAATAGACAATAGTGGGATGTAGTGTCTTCAGGTTTTTACACCATCTGAACACAGTAGGGTGTCTTTCCTGTCCGATTCAGGTAGGTTTGAATACCCAAACCGTTCTACGGTCAGTATGCGCTATATCAGTAGGGATTTGGCTTTGCTCTACGCTAATTATTCTAGAGTGATTTTCAAGCGAATGACACAAGTTACCCAAGCGGACAAGCTAGGGGTGGGCTCTCTAAGGTTGTAGGATAACCGCATGTCCACTCGACCTTAGAGTCCTCTAAAGAATGTATTAAAGGTTTTTTAGTGAAGGTATGACCGCAGCTCATCCCACGTCATCATCCTTTAGAAAAATATAAAATAAATGCCAGGAGTGGCGGAGTATGCATGCATGAATTACAGTTATATTTTGCGGAAATTTAAACACATAAATAATTTATATCACTTAAACAATTTATATCATACAAACACACAAATAATTAGAACCATTATGGTTAGAACCTTAGATTGTCCCCAGCAGAGTCGCCATCTGCAGCGTGTCGTATTTTTTCCGATTCGTATTTGCACTTGCCTCATTTAAAAAGGAAAGTGTCCCCGGGAAGTACGGTTGTCAATCGTACTGGAAAAAGGAAAAAATATACTTCTACATAATGGTACTCTAAATGGACTTATTTAAGAGTCACCACCTAATTTTCAGGAAATTAGGAAAAACCGAGTCGAAAGGGTTCATTGGGAAAATACATAAACCCCTCCCCCCCCAACGTATACTCGGATTAATTATGATGCACCCAACCTTTGCGGGCGACCTATTACCCCCCTGGCCTTATTTTTTCTGTATTTTTGTACCATTTTCGACTGACGTGACACCAAAAAAAATTAATAGCGAGTGAAAGCAGTAAAAATAGTTTTTATATTTTAATAAAAAATAATTTTTAAAAATATATTTATATTTTATCCTCTCACCCACCCCCACCCTCCCTTTCTTCCACATTTCAATTGTTAAAGCTATTAATTGCAATTTATTTTTCTCTTTCTTCTTCTTTCTCCTTTTTCTCTTTCTTCTTCTTTCTCCTCAACCACCTCCGCCGCCGCCACACCACTGCCGTCGCCACCACCATACCGCCGCCACCGACATTGCTATGATTGAACATAGCCCAGTTTGTGCAATTTCTACATTGTTGTTAAATTCCATTCCCCATGAATTTTCATGAAATTTAACAAATGGCAAGAGGAGCGGGTTGGACAATTTCCATGAAATTTAACAAACAAAAATTTCCATTGTTGTTAAATTCTAGTCCATGATTGAACATAGCCCAGAAAGGAAGAAATTGCACAGTTTGTCCTTCAAATGGCAATTTCTTCAAATGGGTGTCAATAGCAATTTCTTCAAATGGGTGGGGCAAGAGCAGCGGGTTTGGGGGGGGGGGGGGGGCAGCTGCAACAGCAGGAAAATGAAGAAATTGTACAATCTAGAGTTTTGGGTGGGGGGAGGGGCGGCCTGAAATGAAGAAGAAGAAGAAGAAGAAGAAGAAGAAGAAGAAGAAGAAGAAGGGGGGTTTATGATGAAATTGAATATGTGTGTTAATGGAGGAAGAAAATGGGTTGAATGTTTCTTGAAAATAAGCTCTTTATGATTGATGATTAAATGGGTTGAATGTGTGTGTGTGAATGGAGGAAGAAAATGGGTTGAATGTGTGTGTGTTAATGGAGGAAGAATATGGTTTGGTTGATTTCTTGAAAAGATATTTATGATTGATGAAAGAAATTGAATGTGTGTGTGTTAATGGAAGAAGAAAATGGGTTGAATGTGTGTTGTTAATGGAGAAAGAAAATGGGTTGAATGTGTGTGTGTGTTAATGAAGGAAGAAAATGGGTTGAATGTGTGTGTGTTAATAGAGGAAGAAAATGGGTTGATGGATTTCTTGAAATGAAGAAGAAGAAGAAGAAGAAGAAGAAGAAGAAGAAGAAGAAGAAGAAGAAGAAGAAGGGTTTAGTGATGAAGAAAAAATTAATTGAGGGTTTAATGGTTAATTAGAGGTTAATTAGTGTAAATATAATTAATAAAAGAAAAATCAAATAAAAAAAAAAAGGAAAAGTGGCACTGACGTGGCGTCAATGTGGCGGAGAGTGTTGCACACTCTCCACTGTGCAACTGGGCATCAAATTTTGATTGCGCCACGTCAGTCGAAAATAGTACAAAAATATAGACAAAATAAGGCCAGGGGGGTAATAGGTCGCCCGCAAAGGTTGGGTGTGTCATAATTAATCCGAGTATACGTTGGGGGGGGGGGGGGGTTATGTATTTTCCCAGGGTTCATTTAAAACATTTATTTTATGATTATTTTAAAAGAAACCTAATCTACACAGAGTCTAGGTAAGGGTTCTAGTGATCCCCCGAGGAAGGTGTTAGGCACCCCGGTATTAAGGATCCGCTCAATTGTGGCTTATCTACGGGTTCTAATAGTGTGTCTAAATAGATATATACTGGTTGTGATAAAAATAGTTTGTATTTCACACTTCCGCAAATAAAAATTAGTCTTTGATGCAAAAAAATACCTCTTTTCAAGAATCAAAAGTGGTAGAGTTTTGCCCAAAATTGGGTGTTTTAGGGTATCGGACTAGAACACGTAGGCTAATACCCAAAGGCTCTTAGCCTAAGTAGGACTCTACGTAAGTCCACCCAAAAAATAATTTTTTGAAAAGCGGTTAAAGCATAGGAAAATAGTTTTAAGAAAATAGGTTAGGTATATTATTATAGCCTATATAGTATATATATGTATAGTCCAACTTTTCCTTTTTTAAGTTTAAGTCAAATTTTATCGTTAGCCCAAGTCCTTCAATCATAACTAGTCCCACAAGTTTGAATATTCGGTTCAAATCAGTCCACATATTATCAGCCCACAAGTTTCACAAGTGTCAAAATCAGTCCTCACTTTTACGAAAATGGCAGTTTTGGTCCTTGTGATCAAATCAGTTACAATTTACATTATCGTCTCAAAGTGTGTGGCAAACTCATTTTTTAGCGACTTTTAAAATATAGCAATCCATTAAGGGTTCCAATAGGCATGATAATTTGCAAATAATAATTTGAAATGCATAATTAGAAAAGATAGAGAATCTGGGCTGACCAAGCCCAAATAGAGAAGTAAATATGCACTTTTGGTTCCTCGGGTCCAACGTTTGCTCCAGATTGTGCTCCATTTTGTAGACTCCATCTATACACATTGGTGGGACTCGTGGAAACCCACCACTGGGTTTTGAGAGATATAAAATGCAAAGGGTAAGTTTAACATTAGTATACATCCACAAATTAAGCTAAGTACAAAAATAAAGAGGTATAATAACTATTACAATGCGAAATAATGAATTACAACTCTGTTGGGCCAGACCCGTACGTGATAGCTAGCAGCATCAAGTAGTGAGGTGGCCCAACTATTAGAAATGTGAGATAGGCCCCTAAAACAATAGTGATATTAAGCTAAGTACAAAATGTGAGTGACGGGCCCAAGCAGTAGGCCCAAAGATTTATTCTTTTTCTCAATTTTCTAAGGGTCAAAGGCTGTGGTATACATGATATACCACCGGCATACTTTCTAAAATGAAGAGCAAAACCCTTTGAAGGACATACCCTCCATATACACTTGCTAATATACTATATACTCATTTGTCATTGACTCTAAAACACCACACACAAATCAGATAAAAGCCTCAAGTTTTTTCCCAGAAATCCCCAACATCTCACAATTGAGTATTTCACTGCCAATTAAGGCTAAACAAGCAAGTAAAAATTCTATAATATGCAAAGTCAAAACCAATTATCAATACACTTAAAACAGGAATGCCACAGGAAGACTTGACTAATGCAAGAGGAAGAAAATCAAGTAGTTTTTAAGCAAGGCCAGTCATGTCAAGTGTTACAACTTCTGAAAACAGCCATAGTATAACCAAGAGGGCATAGCACATCTTTTAGGTAATAAAGCAAGTAATATTAACAGTGGAGGGGGTAGAGAAGCAAAGTAGCACAAGATTAAGAGATGGGGAAGAAAGAAGGGAAAGAAACAAGGTATAGGTCATGATCATCCTACTTGGAGTCCTAGTTCCTAAAATTTCTAGGGGAAATCATCAATTAAGAGGGGATAAAGTGTTGATAGGAAGCTGAACAAATGCAAGAAACCTTTTTCTGAACCTACTTACCACTGATCAAAGGGTCACAGAAGCAGGTTTTAAGATACAAAGTCATCTTACGTCAATTTTAACTTAAAAACAATCCAAGTAATAAGTAAATTCAGAGCATAGGTTTACAAATGATTCCCAAGTCATAAAGGATCTCAGTTAAATACAAAGATTATTTTATATAGGCAGTCACATAGAAAGCATTGCCAGGACTTCAAAATGACAATTTGTACTCAGAGTTCAAGCTCATAAGTTTCACACAAATGTAAGGTTAAACAGAGAATGCAATGGGTAATCAACAAGTCCATGATAAGATGAAGGGGACATAAACCTGCCCTGGGTGCAAACGTGACTCAAATGCGGTCAATAAAGTCACAAATGACAGAAAACTCATATAAGAATAGTTACAAATCCATGGAAGTCCAAATCATAACTAGAAAAGGTTGATACCACTTATCCTAGGTCAAACAAGGGAGTGTCAAGCATATTTTAGCTCAAACAAGCAAGCAAGAGTAGGAATCACATATAGGAGAACCTCAGAAACTCCCAAACAAACAACAAGATGGGCACAACTATGCAAGTGTTATATCTGCTTCCTTAAAGCCCACTTAGCCTCAATTTTTCCATTATATTAAAGATCCAACTTTTACATTATAGCCTCAGGCAGGAAGATTTAATCAAAAATTCAATTTTAAAACTAGGAAGCAGGTCAAAATGACAGATAGGATGTAGGTTCTGTAAGTACAATAGATCCTCAGGTTATAAATCCTACAAGTTTGATTCCAAAACCAACTTAAGATGCCTTAACAGTCAATTAGTTTAAACATAACAGAAGGGAAGGTCAAAACATTGTTTTAATTTCAAGTCAGTTCTCCATAATGCAAAGACAACCAAAAAATGAAGATGTAAAGTGTAGATGCAGCTCACAACAACTGGAAATTCAAGCAGGGAAAGGCTAAGTATCTAGTCTAAAGGCCATAATCAAGGGAACAAGGTACATAATACCTAATCCTAAGTTGAATGATAATGTATCAAAGCACATATATGGCTAAATATTCATATGGTGAACGAAGAAGCTCATGTTAATCTCCTTTTAGTTTAGTCTTGGTTTATTAAAGCATAGAATAGTTCAACAGTAAGCATAGGAAACAAGATTCAACAATCATACATATAGAAATGATAGGGAAAGGAATCCTGAACTTATCATTAGATTAAATTTCATGCCTCCTATAGTTAGTCCATTTAGATAACAAAGTTATACCAAGGAAACCAAGCAGACTATGAGCAATGCCGCTATTAAATGCAAATCACAAACCAGCCAATGAAGACAACCTCCTCATACTTCCTATTCCATTATTCCTCTTAGAAAAATCCTCAAGAGTAACAGAATCAACATCCATACAGTATTCAGACTTTAAATTACCTAAAAGAAGAAATGAACTAACAAGGCAAGTCACAGGTCATTAATGCCCTTATTTTAAACAAATATGTCACTTATTAGTCTTATAGTTTAAATAGGTAAAGTCAAAGGGGGTCATGTTTTAGACTTCTAACAATTGACAGGATTAAGGACAGTTCACAATGTAAGTCAAATAAGTAATAGCCACAAGATAACCCTTCTCCTAAATCTTGTAAAGTCACAGAGTCAAGAACAAGAAAGTCAAAAATACCTTTTAAAGATTCTTGGAGCTAACAGAGTTTCCATGTCAACATTCTAGGTTCAAGTAGATAGTTTTTAGA
This sequence comes from Lycium barbarum, assembly GCF_019175385.1. Classification (NCBI taxonomy): domain Eukaryota; kingdom Viridiplantae; phylum Streptophyta; class Magnoliopsida; order Solanales; family Solanaceae; genus Lycium; species Lycium barbarum. The sequence continues at coordinate 47,874,809 of NC_083343.1, read as the reverse complement.
AAAGGAAAAGGAGAGTCTTCAACATACCAGTTTTAAAAGAAGATTTGAAACCATTTTTACAAGTTTATATGACAAATAGGAAAGACATCAATCTCAGATTATGAAGATAAACTCGAGCATGGCAGGCCAAGGTTTGGATCAAGTTCAAAACAAATAAGGCAACACAAAATCTCAAACAAGAAATAATTCCTGGTTTTAAGATCATATTCAACTTCACAACAACCTTTATAGTCTATTCCAAGATCCAAACATTTACCAAGTTTCCCAACCCTGTTTTCACAACCAACAATAAACCTTTCAAAACACAACAACAAAACTAAGTAACTGATCAACAGGAAGGGGGGGGGGGGGGGGGGGGGGTAGACTCTAGTTTTCATCTGAATGATGGTCAACAGGATATAGTAGATAAGGGGGATACTTAGGACTTGTCTGGCCAAGGCATTCTCATCAGAACATATCAGCAATAACTCAGGCGGAAGATTAATACACACACTAGACCAAAGATATTCAAATCCTTCTAATAAACTGGTTAGCTAAATTAGGGACCCATCTAGCCTTTAAAACTAACATATGAGGCAATAAGTATGGTCCAAAGTGAACATCTAACTCATTTTTAACCTAGTAAACCTTAATACTTAAGTGGTTAATTGCTAAAGAATACTCCCTTTTCCCTTTTAAACTTCATTACACGCATATCACATCATGGCAGCCTTAAACTTTCAATGAAAAAGTAGCTAAACAAGACTTGTTCCAATAGGTAAAAGAAAAAAATCACATATAAATAGACACAAACATTCAGTTCCTTAAATGAAACCTTGAAATGATTTTAGAATCACATAAAGGCAGACAATGCATCAGACAAATTGAAATAATGAATATGAAAAAAGCTTGAATAGGTTAGTATCTTTCTATGGGGCAACCAAAAGATCAAAGGGGAGATTGGGATCCAAAGCTTCAACACCAAACAAGACCTTAAACCTTTTCTTCAACTTTCCAAAAAATAACTTGTATTTTTTAGTAGTGTCGGCTATAGAGTAATGTCTATTAGTATTCTTTATAGTATTGTATACTGTATATTGTATATTATAGTATATCCATGGTGTATTGTAGGAATATAGTGATGTATAGGCTAGTATACTAGTATTTTCTAGGGTATCCGAAAAAAAGTCCCTCCTTTATGATGAACAAAACATGCCATTTATAGGCAAATTCAGTGAGCTAGGGGTAAAAATGGTAGGGAAGATACCTCAAAACAGAATTCCACCCTCCCCCCCCCCCCCCCCCCCCCCCCCCTCCTATATTCAAAGATTTCGAAATTTAGGATATAGGATAAGGGATTTTTTGTTGCAAAATTGTACAATTAGTACTATTATCCACTCAAATATTGTACACATCATACAAACAAACAAAAATCCAGCCAATTCGTACTACACCCTAATTCAAAATCCCTAAATTTTAGGGGAATAACCGAATAGGACACCTAGTCATTATATAGTACAAACAAATAACAAAAACACAGTACTAAAAGGGGATAGAAACCCCAAAATTGTACCCAAATTCAAACAGGTTTTTACCCTAGTCCCTACTTTTAGGGTCTTTGGTGCACAAGATGGCTAAAGGTTTTAAACCTCGCCCATGGAAACCAAAAACCCACAAGGACCCGAGCAACAACCCATTAAATCGATCCAATTTGAACCCAACTGTTCACCAAAATCACGAAATTAAACCTGGAATGATGATAAGATGAGACGAAGGGTAAAACCCCTCAAAAATCCGGCCAAAATGGTCGTGAAATAGCCATGGAGGCGCAACCTCCCCAACCTCTTAATTTAAATCAACTAATAACTAAATAATATAATCACACATATAACAAAATAAAAAGTTATTTTAGGCTAATTTAAAATTTAAAACTCGCAAATTTAGAAAATTAGTTTTAAAATGAGCCTAATGTTGATATAGTTCCGGATAATTTTTAGGGATGTGAAAAATGCGGTAAAAAATGAACCGTAATTCGTACATCATTTCAATTGTTGAATTTCTCGAATTTAGAAGGAGTAGGATACGCATTTTCTTTCTGACTTACATTTATGAAAATAAATAAGTCGTAATTTCACAGAATAATAATTAAATGTCAAATTTTTGCAATTTTCTCTGGATTTTTAAATTTTGAAATTTGAAAAGGCATCTTTACTCCGTCTTGGACTCAAGGAATTTAAAAATTAGAATACTCATTTTATGAGGTGAAAATTAGGTGTCAACACCCATTACCCCCATTTTCTCCTTTGTGTTGCATGTGAAATCGTATGGGCCACTTAGGCTATTTTCTGCCACTAAAAACTTGTTGGGCTAGATGCCCAACCCCCTCTCTTTGATCGAGTCCGATAATGAAGGGAAGCTAATATATTGAAGGCCCATCTATGGGTGAAAATAGGCAACCGGTGGGCTTACGTAGGCCACCAGCCTAGCCCTTCCTCTTTTATTGCACTCATATACTTGTATTATTTGTATGTATATGTAAACACATTTGCAAATATTTAAACCCTTTATATGTTTAGAACTTAGGAAATATGTTAGTATTATTAGGAAGTCACCTCAAACGATTTTCAAACTTGGCTAATCTCTAACACAAGCATGAAATAAGTAACTTGGTTTTTTTACGAGATTTTTTCAAGTATAAAAATGAACTGATTGTGTAGTTAACTGAAAAGGATATTTGGGATAAAAAATACAAATCATTTGGGCCTCACGCCCCAGCAGAAAATGGAAAGAACAAATTGATTTTGGGCCGTAGGCCTAGTATAAGTTAGAAAAATGGATTGATCTTCGTAAAAGCTTAAACAATTTGGACTTAGATAGATTTGGACGTTTCTTGTTGTTTAGACTGATTCTGTGCGATTCTAAATAAATTCAGATTTCTTCAATTTTAAATGGACTTTTCGTAAAAAAAAAAAAAAAAATTGGACTTAAAATCCCTTTCAAAAGACTTAGTGAATTATCTGGGCCAAAAGCCCAAACTTTAAGGATAAAAACAAAAGTGAATACACTTGGACCAATTTGAGAGTAAATTGGCTTTGGTATGAATATGATTGACCCAATTGAGCTTCAATGAAATTAAAACGGATATAATAAACTCTTTATATATACTTATACTATAAAAAGGAGATATACTCCACTTACTTTCTTATATATAAGTAATAAAAACTTATAAGATCTAAACTCATCTCCTTAGGACCAAAATAGTAGCGACTCTACTCGGGAGAAATCCCGAGTGTGACTTGGTCTGGAACTAAAGAGAGTTGAACCCTTATATTAATTTTGAAACCAAAACCCCTTTTAAAGGGGATACTTTTGCCGAAAATTTGAATTTATGATAAGCATGACACTTTTGCGAAAAAGGAAATATTTTAAGCAAATAATTACAATGATCACACGTTAAAGCTCGTCGGTCAACCGTATTTTATAGATCTTTAATTCTAGTGTGTTTAAAACCTTCCCTAGGGGATCACCAGAACCCTTACCTCGAACTCTGATTTAAAAGGATTTTTCTCTTGTTTGATAAACCATTTTTACCCGGTTTTCCTAATTTTTATTATAAAATTAGGTGGCGACTCTAAAAATACGAAATCCAATTAGAGCACCAACAACCTCTTAGTAGCGTTTATGCACCCGCGTAAAAGTGAACCGTAACACACTCCACAACATAGGATCTGGTTGCACGCCGTAACGGGTATATGGACCTCGTGAGTCCCCAATGGGTCATCACTAGGCGGAAAATGACCGCTAGCATGTGTGTACCAGGTTGATATTGGCCAATGCATTACATTCATGAATACATTCATCCATTTGTCACGACCCAATTCTGCCTAAGTCGTGCAGGCACTTACCTTGTAGCCTCGGTAAGCGAACCCTCAACCCAACAAAGAATAAATACATAAATTAATGAAACTAAGCAACGGAATGGAATAAATACGTAAGTCTCACGATATATATATATATATATATATATATATCGTAGAATAGTGCGAAATAATAACAACACCCCAGGGTCTGATCTGAATAATACAAGAGAATCTAAGGAAAGAGAAATAATACAATCCGGAATACTAATACATAAGTTTCTATGCCTCTGGATAAAATAGGACATAAATACAGTAAGTCTTCAAGGCGGCAAACGGTCATGCTCACCCTAGAAACTCGAGAATAGAGCTGAAGCGACTATCAGGCACGCGTCACAGAACTGGATCCGACCTGATACTCTGTATTCAAAAAAGAATGCAGCAAGTGCAAGTCAGTACAAACAACAGTACTGGTAGGCATCATCGGCGGACTAAGCATAGTTAACACAATTCAGATAATAAAGTAGATAAGCAAATAAACCAACAAGTACATGATAATACAATCAATCCCAAATGTCTGTCATGACCTACATAAAGCATCTAATCCCCAATGTTCCAATCTGTATATATCCGATCCAATCCACATCACAATACAACACCAAACATCTCAATCATGTCATAATGCAATGCAATGCAATGCAATGATGGTATGAATGCAATGCAATGCAATGCAATGCCATGCAAATGAGGTATACACATATATTCCGAACAAGAATATCGACGTCTCGGTAGCACAACCCAGCGTGACTCGCGAAGTCTAACTGTCACATGTCCCAGATCTTTGCCCAACGGACAGACAGAACCCCAGATCTTTGCCCACGGGGGCTTCTCACCGGCACCACCCTGGGGACCCGCGGAGTCCATGCACTAACAACGATTCCGAAAATAACATCGAATATCGGCCATGCAATCTACGATTCCGGGATGAACATCGGACATCTGAATCTCATGTTACTCAAGTAAAAGAGTTCTCTCAAATATCAATTTCACTCAATCAACGATTCCGGGATGAACATCGGACATCGGACTCGCACATCACTTAAGTAAAACTGAGCCCAGCTCATCAAGTGTTTCGTCAGTGTCATCAATGCCACAACAATGTATCATGAAAATAAGAGTATGTTGTCACGACCCAGCTAGGTGCCGTGACGGGTACCCGGGGCTAGCCACCGAGCACCGCTCGTTCTACTACTCATCTTTCTCATTTAATGCTCTTTTATCAACTTTTATACTCAAATGGTAAGAAAATCATATTTCATATGGAAACATTCTTACTTTTATATTCATATGCCTCTCGGCCATCAAAATAATATATACATATAATAGCATCTCGTGAGACCATCTAACCCACACTGCGCGTCTACGAGCCTCTACTGGAGTACTGAACATAAGGACGGGACAAGACCCCGTCATGCCCAAAAATACATATACATGACTATATACGCAAAAGAATAATCAAGCACCTCCGGGACAAAGGAGTGCTTTCAATCAGCTGCCAGCTATTACGGATCTGGGTCGAGCTCTCCTCCCTGTCTACCTGTGGGCATAAACACAGCGTCCAAAGAAAACGGACGTCAGTATGAACATTGTACTGAGTATGAGAGGCATAAATAATGAAATAGAACAATAACATAAACGAAATATCAATATGGAACATCTATATCTGACTGTCAAGTGTAAAAGAATTAGGTCATGCTGTCTTACTCATACTCGCCATCATATCATATATGCATAATGTATAAGTTGCCCGCCCATATAGGTGCGGTGTAGTAATATATAAGCTGCCCATCCATATCGGATCGGTGTGATAATCATAACGTTATCCTGCGTCCAGGCCTCCCGCGTCCAGGGTATCATCTCATGTCGCCCACTAGTGGTGTCTGCCCATGCCATTTGGCCATGGTGTACCGTATAGCTACCCGCCTTAGCGGTGACTGCCCGGCCAAATAGGCGCGGTGTTATATCATCATCATACATGCTCATCATAATATGCTTATCGTAACATACTTATCATAATACATGTATAAGGCTTAAGAACAACTTTACTTTTATCGGGGTGACGTAAGGTCGTGATCCCCCGATTTCATTATGGAGTAATTATTGACATTCTGCCTCACCTTGAAGGAAGTAGCATATAAGGTGAGTGTAAGCAATAAATTACATCATTATCATTATAGAATCATCATATCATATCATATCTCTTATCTTATATTGCCATTCATAGATATAGGCTTTTAGCTTTCCAGAATATAGGAACTCATGAAGAGGAAGGAAAATCATGCTAGAAGATTCATGCCATTAGAAAGAAAGGACTAGCCTCACATACCTTTGACGTTTAACTAAGCTATCGCTTGCTTGTTCTCCTTCGATATTACGTTTCTACCTTCAAGAGAGAATTCGCACTAATGTTAGTTAATTCAACTATAAGAACACGTGACTATTTCTAGGGAAAATTGGGCAGCACTTCCTTTGTTTATACTACTTTTTCCCATGTTCTATATCAACTCCCACACTCTCACAACAACATTCACAATATTGCAATCAACAATCATCATTTATATACATTGACCACAATCCACCATTTCTCTTCAATTTCTCCACATTTGTGGTTATAGCTTACTACCGTGTTTCCTCATATATAATACTTATTTCATGGCCCAAATGTCGTTTATAACGTATTCATAATCACAACACTCTAACATTCATGATTCAACCCAACTACCATCCAACCATGACACTATTCACTCATGAATGGCCCATTTTCTATGTCTTTTTACATTTCAAGTATCTTAACCTTCCAATACCTTAAACAACATGGTTTAGTCATGAAACTTACCTTAGATGATGGTTGAACAAGCCTTGAATGGAATTACTCCTCTAGCACCAAAACCCTACTTCACTTTCTTTGGGTTTTCTTGAGAGAGATGAACCTTAGCTAGGTTTCATACACTTTGTCTCATGGATTTGGTGTTATTGATCATGGATTTCCTTTGATTTTCTTGTAATGAAGAGTTGAGAGTACTCTAGAGGTTTCCAGAGAGAAATATCGTGGAAATGAAATGAATTTAATGAGCTTGGGTCTCCTTTTAATGACTTATAATCTAATCCGGAATGAACAGTAGTTGAAGTGCACAGTGGTCGTAAACCCAGTTTACGGTCCGTATTCCAGTTTACGGGTCGTATTTAAGCATAACAGAACCAGAAAGGTATGCTGGAGGTCATGGTGATTTACGATCACGGTTTACGGGCCGTATTTCGATTTACGGTCCGTATTCCAAGTCGTAATTAACCATTTGAACATTTGACAGAAAGTTGAAGTTTTGTATGTTGAAATACGGCATGGTAGTTCACGGGCCGTATAACACTTTACGGTCCGTGTTTCATTTTATGACCGACTGGGCCAAAATGCAAATCTGCAACTTTTCACATTTTTCAAAACCTATGATTAGTCATTGTGGAGCATAACCTATCTCTTGTTCCCATTGCCTTTGAAATCTTACTCAGGGTCGTCAAACGTCGTTCCCTTCTTATTAAAACATCATATACTCGTATTCTTCGTTAGTCTATTCGCTGTACGTTCACGGGGAAATTTTCGAGGTGTAACATATGTGCAGTGCATGAATCACATCAATAATCATGCTCAACATCACAAGTACCAACAGTGGGTACGCCAATAATATATTCGAATCACAAATACCGACAGTGGGTATGCCAATAATATAACTGAATCACAAGTACCAACAGTGGGTATGCCAACAATATATCCAAGTACAAATACCAACAATGGGTATGCCAACTATATCATAATCAAGACGATAAACAGAATCCAATATCTATTAAAAACTCGCGGTGTCATGCCAACACAGTAAAACAATCAAACACAACACAACGAGGTGGCTAGTCATACCAAACAAGTGTCATACCCCATAAAAGTAACCAAACAAGATCGGTAGACTCGACCAATAATCACAGATTCTCTAACCGGAGTAGACACATGAACAGGTATATTTATGCTCTCACAAGGCAAATCCCAAACAACGGCATGAAATGTAGATACATACGAATAAGTGGATTCAGGATCAAATAACGCAGATGCTGCTCCATGACGGACAGAAATGGTACCTGAGATCACAGCATCTGAGGCCTCTGCCTCGGGTCTACCAGGAAATGAGTAACAATGGAATCCATCATGCCAATCTAAGATCCCCCTCTCGTACCCTAAGTACCACCTCTAGCTGGCTGGGACCCACCTCTAGAACCATGGGAAGTACCGTGGCCTGACGAAGCACCGCCTATCTAAGAAATCCCACCTCGACTACCAGATGATACAGGAGTCCTTAGCGGCTGATAATCTAGCCTGGGTCGGGGACATCTCCGAACAACATGCCCAACCTCCCCACAGGAAAAATAGATAAGAGAAGTCGAGTGCTGAAACACGGAAGCTGAAGACCCGGATGAAGCAGCCTTGTCCACTGGTCTGGAGAACGAACTCTCAGGAGCTCTCTGCCTAGGTGGCTCACTAGAGGAATCTGGTAACGCTAAATGTACGGGACGATCGAAATATGGCTGAGGTGGCCTCGAAAACTGACCGGCGCCCCTCGAACCAGAACCCCCAAAACTGCCAGTCTGACGTGGCCTCTTGTCACCACTACCAAAAGCACGGGCTTTAGCGCCCTCAACCATAGAAGCATGCTCGATAATGGACTGGAAGGAAGCCCCCATAGACTCCATCTGAAGACAAAGAATCTGTAGAGAGCCCACTATTCCTCCCACAAAGCACCTGATCCTATCAGCCTCAATAGGGATCAACGAAGTAGAATAACGGACCAGATAAAGAAAATGGGTTAAAGAAAGTCCCTCTACTCAAGGTGTACGCGCCTCTCTCAAGGACCGGGGCACATACTTCTCAAGGAAGGCCCGATAGAGCTGAGTCCAAGTCAAAGGAGGAGAATCCTCAGGTCTACACGCCACGAAATACCTCCACCACATCTTCGCGTCTCTGCGAAATTGGTAGGACACATAATCAACGCCGTAGGTCTCCACTATCCCCAAACGGTGCAGCAACTCATGGATAGCAAGAATAAACTCATAGGCATCCTCAGACGAAGTACCAGAGAATCTCGGTGGCTCTAAATTTCTGAACCTCCCAACTAGGTCCTGATCAGCAACAGTCATAACAGCGCCCTCCATGGGCCTAATATCCTCACTAGGGGCGGGTATCACATCAATGCGAGGAGCCACAGCTACAGCGGGATGTGCTGCCCGTGTAGGCCCCTGCTCAGGGGTCTGTGCACCAACCTTAGTCTATGAACCCCCGCCGGGAGTAGTAATGTCACACCCCCAACGAGGAGTATGACAGGCTCCGACCCGTAGGCCGAGAGTCACCTGACTTAACCGTTACTTGGACATTACATACCATAACTCAAAGAATATCTGCTCGCGGAAAAGGGCCAACATAGAAAGATTCGATAATTCAACACATATGTACATATATGGACCGGCAAGGTCGCAACAACATAAAGTATTTCATAAAGCCGACAAGGTTATCAGAAATGTGTCAAGAAGCCAAAATAAGGCCGACAAGGCCATATATAATATTTACATATCCCACAATGTCCATGAGCCTCTAAGAGTATACATATGAACATATATTATACTAACAGAAAAGTACCCAAAAGATAGCAAGCCCGGGGTAGTGGTACTTGCTAACACCGCTGAAGCTGGAAAATCCTACTACGGTTGCTTCTCGATAATTCTGTCAGAGCCTGCAGCACGAAATGCAGCTTCCCGGGCAATGGGACGTCAGTACGGATAAAAGTACTGAGTATGTAAGGTAGGAGGGTAACAACATAATTAAGATTAAATGTGACATTAATATAGGCAAAGGAAAATCGAACATCTCGAAGTAGCACAAACTACAATGCATGATAAAATCATTTATATATATATATATATATATATATATATATATATATATATATATATATATATATATAACAGATAGTATCCATGCCCGACCGTAAGGCTCGGTGTTATATATGTAAAATCATGCCCGGCCATTAAGGCTCGGTGTTATCATCATTAGCCCGCGTCCGGGGCAATATCATAACATGCCCACTGCAGTGGTGTGCGCATCAACGTGCCATGCCCGGCGGACTATAGAGCGGCACGGTGTAGTAAAATAGTGCAATACATTTATATATACAATGCATTTATTCATACGTATATACCATTATTGATCTGGACCGGAAGAAAAAGAAACTGTGCAGGACTCCGCATTCCTTTCGCGATGCGGACGGAAAGCGCAAAGTTCTGAGGACTTCCGCTTTTCTTCCATGATGCGGAAGGAAAGCCTGATCCTGGAGCTGATTTTGGATGATAATTCAATGATGTGATCTTGGCCTTTCGGAGTGACATAAGGTCGGTAGCCTCCGAATAACTTATGGAATTCGTATCGAGTCCAAAGAAGTAATCGATGATGATAAATAAAAGAATACCTTAGGAATCATTAAAATAACGAGATATTAAGATTTGCAGTACAAAGCATGGGAATAGAGTGGATTTTTTATTGAACGATTGTGTTTATATTCTAATTGAATTCGTGCCAAAGAAAGAGGAAAACAAACACCTTACATACCTTATCCGTCAAGCCACCACATAAAGAGTTCCTTACCCCGACGCTTGCCCTTCACCCGAACCTATATATCGAGAAACACATCTTTATTCGCACTTTCATCATATTTCCATCAACTTATAAGCACTAATTTATGGAAGTCTAATTTGGGTCACGAAAATTTGGGCAGCATCTCCCCTATATCATCGACTTCCTCCAAATACCAAAACAACTCCCAAACAATATCAACAACATCCTCAATATTATACAAGATAAATATATATACTTTCATCCAAAATTCTCTTCAACCCTTAATCCATAAGCCAACAACATCAACACAACAAACTATAACTTTTATTCTTGCAAATATTCCTTAATCATTGTTAATAAAGAAAGAGATTCAATGATTCATACCTTATATTCACTAAAGTAGCAATATCTTCAACATTTACTTTGTTTCCAAGCTAATTCCAACACAAAACGAAATTATAATCGTGACTACGCGTTGTCCGGACCTCGATTGATATTCCGTAGCTTGAAATTTGCTCAAAATCCTCACTTCTATGTGGTACAAAAGCCCTCCTGTGTGCTGAATTTTCTGGAATGTTTTGGAGTTTTGATGAAGAAAAATGGGATTTTAACCCCCTTTTATAGTGGCTAAGTTTGCAGTACTGTAGCAGTACTGTAGCAGCCCTGTTTCTGCTTTGTCAGCTCAGTTTGTAACGTCCATAATTCTCTACTCCGATGTCCTATAGACGAGCGGTTTGTTGCATTAGAAACTAGACTCGATGAACTTCATTTTAGGATTTTGAAAAACCTTAAAACTCCTAATATACATGGAGATATACCCCTCCAAATTTGACTCAAAATCCTATTTCAATTTTTCGACAAACTTATCTTCCTTGATTTGCTTGGTCCCAGAGTCTTCCATAGCTTATTTTATGAACTTAAACCCTCGTAACCATGAGATAAATGCTCCATGTCTATACTTAAACAACTAACGCCTAATAGGTTTCACGTACAAGACTACGAGGTGTAACATTCTCCCCCCCCCCCCTTCAAAAACCTTCGTCCTCGAATGTCGGATACCCGAGGGTCAATAAAATTTCCACGAAACGTTAGTAAAGTATCTCTCATGATTGGAGCACCTCTAATCTCCTACGTGTCACAAGTCCTAATCACAAGTCCTACATGATACTGTAATCAATGACACACGGTCACACGATGATTAGAATAATATTTCTCATCTTACTGAGTCGTATGGGGGTTTAAATATAACTTTTACCTTGTAAGTGATTTGCGGATGTAGCAGAACCTTGCAAGAATTCTTTCGGAGTAGTATCATCTATGACGGGGAATAAATGGGGATACTTGGACTTCATTTCTTCTTCGGCTTCCCATGTCATCTCTTCCCTATCTTTACTCCTCCATAGAACCTTCACTGAAGCCACGTCTTTGTTTCGGAGTCTGCGCACTTGTCTATCGAGAATAGCAATTGGTTCTTCCTCATATGTTAGATTTTTTCTAACTTGTATATCGTTAACAGGTACGATTCTGGATGGATCTCCAATACACTTTCTAAGCATGGACACATGGAAAACTGGATGAACCACTTGTAGCTCTGATGGAAGCTCCAATTGATAAGCCACCTGGCCTACCCTTCGGATGATCTTATAAGGTCCGATATATTGGGGATTAAGTTTTCCTTTCTTACCAAACCGCATCACACCCTTCATAGGTGATATCTTCAAAAACACCCAATCACCTACTTGAAATTCTAATTCTCACCGTTGTACATCTGCACAAGATTTCTGACGACTCTTAGCTGTACGCAATCATTCTTGAATAAGCTTTACCTTTTCAATAGCCTGATGAACAAGGTCTGGCCCAAATACGTTTGCTTCTCCGACTTCAAACCAACCGGCAGGAGACCTACACTTCCTACCATAAAGAGCTTCATACGGAGCCATTTTGATACTGGCATGATAGCTATTATTATAAGAAAACTCTATCAAAGGAAAATGATCATCCCAACTTCCTTGGAAATCCAGTACACAAGCTCGTAACATATCTTCTAAGGTCTGAATGGTCCGTTCAGCTTTCCCGTCTGACTGCGGATGGAAAGCCATACTAAGATTTACTCGAATACCAAGACTTTCCTGAAAAGATTTCCAGAACCTTGCTGTAAACTGTGCACCTCTGTCTGAAATAATTGACAGCGGAATTCCATGAAGACGCACAATCTCCTTAAAATATAGCTTAGCATAGTCTTCAGCAGTATAGGTAGTTCTTACTGGCAAGAAATGAGCTGATTTAGTTAACCTATCAACAATCACCCAAATAGAATCGAATCTGCGGTGAGAACGGGGCAATCCCGTGACAAAATCCATATTAATCACTTCCCACTTCCATGTTGGGATCTCCATTTCTTGTAATAAGCCACCGAGTTTCTGATTCTCGACCTTCACCTGTTGGCAAGTGGGGCATTGAGCTACAAAGTTAGCAATATCTTTCTTCGTATCATTCCACCAGTAAAAGCCCTTGAGGTCATGATACATCTTGGTGGACCTGGGATGAATTGAATACCGGGAGGAATGAAATTCTGACATGATACTGTCTCGAAGCCCAGTTACATTTGGAACGCACAAACAACCTCAATGTTTGAGGAACCCATTTGAATCCAGTTCGAAGGTTGAGATTCTATTTTGTTGCACTCCTTCCTTAATGTTAATTAAAACTGGATCTTCATACTGTTGAGTCTTTACATCTGAGGTAAGAGTCGATTGGGATATATTCTGTAAAGCAACTCCAGTGTCTTCTGAATCTAGTAAGCGAACTCCCAAATTTGCTAAGCGATGAAATTCTCTGGTCATTTTAGATTTTTCTGCTGACACATACAATAGACTTCCCATTGATTTGCGACTTAGGGCACCAGCTACAACATTAGCTTTGTCGGGATGATATAAAATCTCAGCATCGTAATCCTTTAGTAATTCGAGTCATCTTCGTTACCTCAAATTAAATTCCTTTTACCTAAATATATATTAAAGGCTTTTATGGTCCGTATAGATATTGACATGAACTCCATATAACTAATTCCGCCATATCTTTAGAGCGTGAATCACTGCCGCCAGCTCTAGATCATGGGTTGGATAATTTTGCTCATGTTTCCGTAGTTGTCGGGAGGCATAAGCAGTAACCTTACCATTTTGCATCAACACACAACCCAGGCCGGTGCGTGACGCATCACAGTATACAGTGTAACCCTCGGTGCCTTCTGGAAGGGTGAGGACAGGGGCAGATATCAACTTATCTTTCAATTTGTAGAAACTCCGCTCGCACGCTTCTGACCATTGAAACTTGGCCCCCTTCTGAGTTAATTTTGTAAGGGGAGCTGCTATAGAAGAAAATCCCTCTACAAATCTTCGATAATATCCAGCAAGACCCAAGAAATTTCGAACTTCCGAAGCGGTTGTTGGTCGAGGCTAGTTCATAACGGCTTCAGTGCTCCTAACTCGAACCAAATGATAAATATAACCTTTGGAAATCATTTTTCATGCCTTAAGGTAGGAAATAAACCTACCCTTTGGTGCTGGGGTATTGCCCATCCATTTAAGAACTGGTTCACCCGGAAACTGAAATTTCACGGTTTTGGACCAACATTCCACATTGGCATAGCAAGAGGCTAGCCAATCCATTCCCATGATAGCATCAAAGTCCACCATTTCTAACTCCACTAGATCAACAAATATTTCACGACCACATATCGTAAGCACACACCTATGATAAATTCGTCTTGCAATAACAGGTTCCCCGACCGGAGTAAAAACCAAGAAAGGCTTGGACAAAGATTCGGGCTTTATACCGTACTTATCAGCAATATAAGGGGTGATATAAGATAGCGTGGAACCCGGATCGATTAATGCATAGACATAATAAGAACAAATGGATAAAATACCTGTCACAACATCTGGAGACGACTCAAGATCCTGCCATCCTGCAAGTGCATAAATACGATTCTGGTTACTGCCGGAAGCAGACCTGACCTCTTCCCCTACCTCTACCTGCTGGGGATGGAGAAGAACCTTGTCCAGGAGGGCGAACAGAAGATGAAGATCCTGCGATCGAACCTGTTGGCTGAGCCGGGCCTCCTCTACCATGAGATGGACAGTTTCTCATAACGTGACCATGCTGCCCACAAGAGTAACACACCCCCATACCTTGGCAGCACTGGCCAGAGTGGCTGTTATATCCCGTGTTTTCGCACATTTGGAAAATTAGAAATAATCTTGACTTGCATGAAATAAAGTCATAATTGATTACATTTAGCTCATGAGTTGTTTGTGAAAGAATATTAATGTGGAAGTGTCGAGGGAGACTAAGGGAAACTTTGGAATTTTGAAAATTAGTTTCGGGAATTACAAAAATTTGATTCACAAGTCTTTGGGCTTGTAAAATGAGAAAAAAATTAGGCCCATTATTTTGAAGGGTGGCCGGCCAACTATGGCCAAAACCCATGGCCCTAATTAACTTTCCATGTGTTAAAATTATATGAGTCATACCCTTAAGAAAGTTCAAGAAATTAGAAAGAACAAAGCAAGGCAAAGCAAGAGCAAAAAACAAAGGGGTTTCGGGTTTGGCCATAGAAATTAGCCACCAAAAATCTTGCTCCAAAATTTTTTCTCTTGTTGAATTCCTACTAATTCAAGGTCCCTTCTCAACTTGGTGTAGTTGTCTTGGAGGAAGGAGCCCTTGGTTCATCAACTTGATCATATAGTCAAGAGAAGAAGATTGAGTAAGAAGGTAAGAATTCATCCCTTATTATTGTGTTATGGAGTCTTGTTTGTGTTGTAGTATGTAGAAATGTGTTGATTGTATGGAGAAATGGAAGTTTGCAAAGTGGGTGTGTGTTATTAGTGTATGGCCGTGTGTATGTATATGTTGTATAGCCATAATGTGTTGAATTTGTGTTATATTCTAGTTGTGATTGTGATGAAATACATATTGGAAATGAAAGTGGAATGAATTGAGTTGGAGTGATAAAAAGAGCACATGGCCGTGTGGTGTGTTGGAGTGGAATGGAAATGAATTAAGTTTGCTTAGTGTATTAGTGTGTTATTGTGATGTTTGCAATGTAAATGAAAGTAAAACAATATGAGTTTGCTTTGAAATGGAATGTAGAAACTTATGTCGCTTAAGTATGATTTTACGACATTATGAAAATGAAGTTATTAGGTTGCAAATTATGATGGGTATTGATGAATTTGGAAGATGGAATCATGTTATGAATATGTAAGTCAAAGATTAGAAGTTTCGAATGCGTT
This sequence comes from Lycium barbarum, assembly GCF_019175385.1. Lineage (NCBI taxonomy): Eukaryota > Viridiplantae > Streptophyta > Magnoliopsida > Solanales > Solanaceae > Lycium > Lycium barbarum. The sequence goes on along the minus strand of NC_083343.1, from coordinate 47,858,976 downwards.
ATGACTTTGGCGGAAAGTTTGTATATTATGTATATCGTGTGTATAATTTAAGGAAACGATATGAAATGCTTCTAAACTATGTTGTGGTGATCTAGATTGATAATGAATGTGAAATCATTGAGATTAGTTGGAAAGTTAAGGTTAAAGTGAAGGTTATGTCATTGTATTGAAAAGATGGCTAAATAAGTTATATTGCGTTTATAGTGATTGTTGTTGTTGATGATGTTTGTTGTTGGGTTGTGGTTGATGGTTTTGAACCGAGTTGAATTCTCGGGGGTGCTATATGTATAGGGGAGGTGCTGCCGAAATTTCGGTAGACATATATGAGTTAAGTTGAATTCGTGGCATCAATAACTCACAATTGGTAAATGTGACCATTTGCAGATCTTCGACGAAACGGGGAGTGAACTTGGATAGGCGTGCAAAGCTCAAAAAAGTATGTAAAGCTACCCGATCCTTCTTTTGGCATGCCTAAGTGTATTAGAACCGGATTTGGGCCTCGAAAGACTTTCTGCCCATCGGAACCGCAATTGAAAATCTCGCTTTTTCCTTTAGTAAGATTGAGCCCTTTTGGTTTGTATTCTTGAAAATCATGCAAACTTTCCCTAAACTACTTGGAAAGCCATAGAACGTCCGTAGAACCTTTGTAGGTGACCCCATATGTTTAAAATATGTAATTTGAGCCCACCGCCTTGCTTGTCCCGAGGTGGGCCCACTATTCCTGGTTTTGCCCGTATTGTACTTAAGTCCTATTTTCGAACGGTATTTGAACAAAATGTTTTGACTACCATTCTCATTACCTAAAAAACATGGTTTTAAATATTCCATTAAGTCTGATAAATTGTTTTGACACTCGAAACTCATTTACTATGATCCCTTCCGACTTCATTGGATCGGTTTGTCTTTGATATGCCTCATCGAGTCTATGGAAACATTTATGATATTTTAATTGCATTAGTCTCTCACTACTCCATTCGTGGATGCCCCAATGTTCCCACACTGAGCCCGGGCCAGGATATGTTGTCAAGCGTGATCCTTTGCATTGTTCGCCGTGCCTCGATGTGAGGGGGCAGGTATACGCGTACATGGGTTTGTGGAGTATGTTGTGCCATGTACGCTTGTTCTGATATGATTTACTATGTCCATCTGATATGACATATTATGATGCGGGGTTATGCCCCCTTTTCTGATTCTTCTGTGTTGTGGCACCAGCGTCGGGAGGGTGGCCACGTTCTATCTGCCGAGTCCCTTGGTAGGGGCCGAATTTGATATGACATATGTTTCTGTATGCACTCTGCATGTTTTGAAAATATGTATCTGATACTTTGGGTCTTCTGTTTACTTTCTGTACGTTCTGTACCAGTTATGATTTTGTTTCTGTAATTCAGGCTTTACATATTCAGTACATATTTCGTACTGACCCCCTTTCTTCGGGGGCTGCGTTTTCATGCCGCGCAGGTACCGACGACAGGTTTGTTGATCCGTCCGCTTAGGATCTTATTCTGCTATTTGGAGTGCTCTCTTATCCAGAGCCCATCTTTTGGTATAGTCCGTCACTACTGTATATATATATTCTCGTTCGTGGGTACGGCGGGGCCCTGTCCCGACATATGATTATGTCGGTCTGTTTAGAGGTCTGTGGACATGTTTGTGGGTTGGGGTTTTTCTATACAGATGTGTGCTTATGTTGTGTTTGGGCGATCCCATTCGCCGCGGCGGCCGTTCTGCATATGTTTAAATATTGCTTCGTTGGCCCTGTGTGGTCTTCTGTTGGTATTTTCTGTGCGCAGGGTTATTTTGGATAGTCTGTAAAACAAAGGAAACTCTGCCGAAATTTTTCTGGAAATTATCTAACTTCGAAATACAGCCTTGTCGGCTTCTGCTATATATTTGTAGATAAAATTTGAGATAGCTTTTGATAAATGTGTTTGGGTGCCCAGATCGGGCACTAGTCACGGCCTACGGGGTTGGGTCGTGACAGTGGCCTTCACCGCACTGGTCACAACGGGGCAAGGGAGGCCTTGCCTGACTAGATTCTCCTCTGTAAGAAGGAACTGACGCTCTCGAGCTTCGACTCGGTCCAGAATAAGTGGGTCTGTCATAACGCTGCCTCTGGAACCTGGAGGGTGCACTAACCGCTGAAGGATCTGATCTTCTATAAGAATGGGGCCTATAATCTTCCTGATAAGCACCTGAATAACCTGCGGACCTGGCCCGCTTATAACTGCCCCTACTCGGGTCTTGCTCAGTACGCTGTCGGCGTTCAAGGTTCTCCAAATTTTAAGCGTATGCCTGAAAACGAGCAATATCCATACCACTCTGTAATGAAGCCGTCATACAATTCTTAATCAAGTGAGGCCCAAGTCCTGTCACAAAACGATGTACCCTATCTTCCATTTCAGCTACCATCGTCGGGGCGTATCTAGCCAAAGAGTTAAACTTAAAACTATATTCCCGAACGCTCATATTATTCTGGCGAAGCAATAGAAATTCATCAGCTCTAGCTCTGCGAACCTCAGCGAGCAGATAATGATCCAGAAAGGCTCTGGTGAATTCCGACCATACTGCTGGAGGTGTGTTCGGCCCCCTCGATTGTTGCCAAGACTTATACCATACCGTGGCCACATCCCACAGTCTATGAGAAGCTAGCTCCACTGATTCTGTGTCAGAAGCATGCATTACCCTCAAAGCGCGGCCCATTCGATCTATAAAATTCTGAGGGTCATCCTTCGGGTTTGTCCCCGTGAACACCGGAGGGTCCAAGGTATAAAAATCACGTACACGGGAACTAACAGCTCTATCCGGAAGGCCAGCCTGCCGCTGAGTTTGAGCAGTCACCAATCTAGTCAATAACTGGACTGCGTCTCGCAAGTCCTGTTCTGTAGCAGCGGGGTGAGGAGCTAGAGGCTGAGGAGCCGGAGGGTCTGGAGCCCTATCTTGCTCTTCTGGACCTGACGGAGTAGAATTAGCATGCGAGGGGGTAGCGCTCTGAGCCTCGCTATGCCCTAACTCAGGTGGCGGTACTCGGCTCGGGCCTTCCCCAGCAGTGCCCAATATACTACTGACTTTCCTCTTCCTCAGAGGTATTGCTGAAAATTAAACACGGAAGGATTAGATAGTTGTATTCTTAACTTGGCTCTATCGCACGATCTAGATCATGAAGAAAAGCATCTTCCTAAATGTCCTGTAGCCTCCTAGCTATAGATATGGTGCATGACATATCGATAACCAGGACTCTATTGGACATGGCTCATGGACATCCCTAGGACTGAACTGCTCTGATACCAATTTGTCACACCCCCAACGAGGAGTATGACAGGCTCCGACGCATAGGCCGAGAGTCACCTGACTTAACCGTTACTTGGACATCACATACCATAACTCAAAGAACATCTGCTCGCGGAAAAGGGCCAACATAGAAATATTCGATAATTCAACACATATGTACATATACGGACCGGCAAGGTCGCTACAACATAAAGTATTTCATAAAGCCGACAAGGTTATCAGAAAAGTGTCAAGAAGTCAAAACAAGGCCAACAAGGCCATACATAATATTTACATATCCCACAATGTCCATGAGCCTCTAAGAGTATACATATGAACATATATTATACTAACAGAAAAGTACCCAAAAGATAGCAAGCCCGGGGTAGTGGTACTTGCTAACACCGCTGAAGCTGGAAAATCATACTACGGTTGCTCCTCGATAATTCTGTCAGAGCCTGCAGCACGAAATGCAGCGTCCCGGGCAATGGAACGTGAGTACGGATAAAAGTACTGAGTATGTAATGCAGGAGGGTAACAACATAATTAAGATAAAATGTGACATTAATATAGGCAAAGGAAAACTGAACATCTCGAAGTAGCACAAACTACAATGCATGATAAAATCATTTATATATATATAATAGATAGTATCCATGCCCGGCCGTAAGGCTCGGTGTTATATATGTAAAATCATGCCCGGCCATTAAGGCTCGGTGTTATCATCATTAGCCCGCGTCCGGGGCAATATCATAACATGCCCACTGCAGTGGTGTGCGCATCAACGCGCCATGCCCGGCGGACTATAGAGCGGCACGGTGTAGTAATAAAGAGATTAAATGATTCATACCTTATATTCACGAAAGTAGCAATATCTTCAACATTTACTTTGTTTCCAAGCTAATTCCAACACAAAACGAAATTATAATCGTGACTACGCGTTGTCCGGACCTCGATTGATATTCCGTAGCTTGAAATTTGCTCAAAATCCTCACTTCTATGTGGTACAAAAGCCCTCCTGTGTGCTGAATTTTCTGGAATGTTTTGGATTGTTTTTATGAAGAAAAATGGGATTTTAACCCCTTTTTATAGTGGCTAAGTCGGCAGTACTGTAGCAGCCCTGTTTCGGATTTGTCAGCTCAATTTGTAACGTCCATAATTCTCTACTCCGATGTCCTATCAACGAGCGATTTGTTGCATTAGAAACTAGACTCGACGAACTTCATTTTATGATTTTGAAACACCTTAAAAATCCTAATATACATGGAGATATACCCCTCCAAAGTTGACTCAAAATCCTATTTCAATTTTTCGACAAACTTATCTTCCTTGATTTGCTTGGTCCCAGAGTCTTCCATAGCGTATTATATGAACTTAAACCCTCGTAACCATAAGATAAATGCTCCACGTCTATACTTAAACAACTAATGCCTAATAGGTTTCACGTACAAGACTACGAGGTGTAACAAGTAACACCGGCAGCCGCCTACTGGGCATCAAGGTGAAGTCGAATCCTGGCCATAGTGTCATGCACAGCCTGGTCAGAAGTAACCTCAGTCTTTGTTCGTGCTGGGGTCACACCATCCTCTGCGGCCTGGTCTCTACCCGGCTGATACTTGGGCTCGGGAGATGGAGACCTCTCTCGCCGCTGTCCCATCGTAGGAGCTCTGCCCCTAGCTAGGGCAGCCCCACGGCCTCTCACTCTGCCGCGTCCCCTGGCTAGAGTGCGCCCTCGGGTGCCAGCCGTAGCTGCGAGCTCTGGCACCTGACCTCGGGCTATCGTAGCTCGAGTCCTCGCCATCTGTGAGAAAAGAGAAGAGAGTCAGATACCAATTTGATCCTTCTAGATACCAAATTGAATAAAGTAGCATGAAGAATGAAAAGAAAGTGAGATTTCCTAAATGTCCTATAGCCTCCCGTAGATAAGTACGGAGGTCATCGTACCGATCCATGAGACTCTACTAGACACGCTATTTTATTAAAGACCGGTTAACCTAGGGCTCTGATACCAACTTTCTAACGACCCAATTCTGCCTAAGTCCTGCGGGCACTTACCTTCCTACCTCGGTAAGCGAACCCTCAACCCAACAAAGAATAAATACATAAATTAAAGAAACTAAGCAACGGAATGGAATAAATACGTAAGTCTCACGATATATATATATATATATATATATATATATATATATATAGTAAAATAGTGCGGAATAATAACAACACCCCCAGGGTCTGATCTGAATAATAGAAGAGGCATCTAAGGAAAGAGAAATAATACAATCCGAAATACTAATACATAAGTGTCTATGTCTCTGGACAAAATAGGACATAAAGATAGGAAGTCTTCAAGCCGGCGGACGACCATGCTCACCCTGAAAACTCGAGAATAGAGCTGAAGCGACTATCAGCCACGTGTCACAGAAGTGGATCCAACCTGATACTCTGCATTCATAAAATAATGCAGCAAGTGCAGGTCAGTGCAAAAAACAGTACTAGTAGGCATCATCGGCCGACTAAGCATAGTTAACACAATTCAGCTAATAAAGCATTTAAGCAAATAAACCAACAAGTACATGATAATACAATCAATCCCAAATGTCTGTCATCACCTACGTAAAGCATCTAATCCCCAATGTGCCAATCTGTATATATCTGATCTAATCCACGACAAAATACAACACCAAACATCTCAATCATGTCACAATACAATGCAATGCAATGATTGTATGAATGCAATGAAATGCCATGCAAACGAGGAGTACACATGTACTCCGAACGGAAATATCGATGTCTCGGTAGCACAACCCAATGTGACTGGTGAAGTCTAAGTGCCACCCGTCCCGGATCTTTGTCCAACAGATAGACAGGACCCCGAATCATTTCCCATGGGGGGTTCTCACCGACACCACTGTTACATCTGACATTTTTGTTTATTCGAAAAATTCAAGATAAATGGACTTTTGATGAATAAGGCCACAATTGGACACTACTTGGTGTGAATGTGTGAGTTATGAAGTCAATGGTATAAGAATTACGAAAGGTGGCCAAGGGCAAAAATTGGAATTTTGGGAACTTGTTCCATAAATTGCAAAATCTAGCCATTTTGGGTTCAAAAAAAATAAGTGGAGAAAGGCCCAACTTAAGGGGGCCCAACCGGCCAAAGGAGTCCAAGCCCATGGAATAATTAAATTCCATGGGGAATTATATATGTATTGATAAGTATTGAGAAGGTTCAAGAAACAAAACAAAAGCCAAGAACAAAAAAAAAAGAGGAGCCATTTCGGGTGAGAAAGAGGAGAAAAGAAAAAGAAAGAAAAAAATTTTGGAGCCAATTCTTGGGTTCAAAAATTCATCCCTTGTGAGGTTATGACTAAGTGCAAGGCCCTCTTCAAGTTGGTATAAATATTGTGGCAAGAAAACAATTTTTATCTCCAAGTGAAGGGCTTGAAGAAAGGTGAGAATTTCATGCTTTTGTTGTGCTAAAAATGATATATGTATGTTGTAGTATGTGTGAATGAATGAAAAACATGGAAATTTTGTGTGTTGGAATTTAGGGTGTGTTGGCCGAAAATGTATATGCAATTGCATGATTTCAATGGCTTGAATTCTTGTTGTAAGCTAGTTGTAATATGATGGGAATTTTATTAGAAAGGAAGTGGAATGAATTAGTAAAAAAAAAATTGGAAGTGTGGGAGATGGCCGTGTGGTGCTAGGTTTGATATGGAATATGAATTTGATCTTGGTTGTATGCTAATTGAGTTATGGTGAAGTGAATGGAAAGATAACAATTTTTATTGTCTTGGAAAAATGGTTATCAAGTTGTTGTAGGAAAGTATGCAACTTTGTTATGTTTATGTAAAAAAAAAAAATGGAAATGAATGTATCAAGAGACGAATCATGATTATTGTTGATGAACTTGGAATATGGAAAAATGTGTTTATGAACTTGTATGTTGAAGGTTGGAAAAATTGGATAAGTAGTGGCTCTAATGGAAAGTTGGTATGTTTGTATATCGTGTGAAAATGATAAGATATGCCTCCGACGTATGTTGGAATTACTTCGATAGGTAATGAATATGAAAATAATAAGTTTGGTTTGAAAGTGTAAGTTTGAAACGAAAGATGTTTCGTTATGTCGAAAGATGGCTAATAATGCCATAGTGTATGATTTAGTATCTATTGATGTTTGTTGTTGTTTGGATGTTATCTTTGGGTTGTTGTGTTGATAAATTAAGCCGAGCCAAGTCTCGGGGATGTCGTATATACAGAGGAAATGCTGCCGAAATTTCGGTAGGCAATTATGTGTAAAGTTAGAATATTGAAAGAGTGGAACTAACCAAATGGTAAACTTGACCATTTCCAGATTTTGGACGAAATTTGGATTGACGCCGAGCGAGCATAAGGCGCCATCGAGGTATGTGAAGCACTTCTCTACGTTCCTAGGCATGTTCTGGATGTGGTAGGCTCGGCCGCGAGCCTTAGGTCCGACTCCGTTCCCCGGAATTCGAGACGGAAAACCGCTCCAATTCCTTCAATTCAATTGAACCTATTTTCTTACAAATTGCCTTAAAGTGAGATTTTGTACAAAACTTCCCCAAACGGAGTCGGAACACTCCCGAACGAGTATGGGTGACCTCATAAGGTCAAACATCAGTAATTTACGTACATAACCTCGAGTTGGTCCGAGGCGGGCCCACAAGGCCCGATACTCCCGATACGATTTTAATTACTTCCATTTTGGTCCGATTTTCTCTAAAAACTTCTGAACTATTATTTTGTGTATGATAAGTATATTTTGTGCATTTTATACAAATGATTTCTGAGCATCTGGATATCTGATTCTGATCATAATCTGTCGTGCCTTCACAACTAGAATATAGGCGCGTACTATGCATACCATCTGGATATTCTGATTTTGGCTCGCCGTTTGGCACCCTTCTGATTGATCGAGTCTGTATGTTGAGTCTGTAGGTAGGTGGTTTCTCATTTATCGATTCGTGTCTGTCTCAATGCATTCTTTCACTGCGACCCGGGCCAGGTTCTGTTATCGTGCATATTTCTCTGCATTGTTCACCGCGTCCCTCGGCGTACGGGTCGGGATCTGTATGTCTGTATGATCTGTGTATGGGGATGGCGGCCAGGATGGCATATGATCTGATTTGATTCTGTCTGTCCACCGCGTCCCGTACTAAGAGGGCCGGGTTCTGTTACCGCGCCCCCAGACAGGGCCGGGATCTGTATGAATATATGCGTGTGCCATCTGTATTTATAAAGCACACGCCTTTGTATGATTTTGTATGACTCTGTGCTACTCTGCATGCATAATTCTGTCCGTCATACTACTGTCTGTCCGTCTGTGTTACAACTATTTCTGTATGTCCGTATGGCTTCTGCTTCTGTATGTCCGTATGGATTCAGATTCTGCTCGTCTGTCCGTATTATGACTCCGTCTGTCTGTCCGAACTATAATTCTGTTCATTTGTGTGTAACACGATTCTGTATGTCTGTCTGGATCATAACTCTGTCCGTTAGTTTGACTTATGATTTTGCCCGTTATATTTCTGTGATTCTAGTTCGGACTATGTTTATATCTGTTACGTTTCTGCTTTACATACTCGGTACATTTTTCGTACTGACCCCCGTTCGTCGGGGGCTGCGCTACATGCCCGCAGGTACAGACGCACCAGGTGATACGCCGCCCGCGTAGGTTTCCGACTCTGCTACTTGAAGAGCTCCTTTGACTCGGAGCATATATCTTTGGTATATACCTTCTGTCTTTGTGTACTCCGCATGTCTGTATATTCTGGGTACGGCGGGGCCCTGTCCCGTCATATGATTCTGTATGTCTGTAGAGGCCTGTAGATAGATGTGTGGGTTACGGGTTTCGTCTGTATGTTAGCCTTATCGGCTTACTTGTAAATGTCTGTGTGTTCAGGTATATGTACGTATATATATGTATGCTAGCGTGCGTGCCGTATTTGTACCGGCCTATTTCTGTACTTCTGTTTTAAAAAAAAAAAAAAAAAAAATCTGTATGATTCGATTTCGGTCGGGTAGGTACGTATGGGTACCCAGTTAGGGTACCAGTCGCGGCCCACGGGGTTTGGGTCGTGACAAAAGTGGTATCAGAGCGGTTAGTCCTCGGTATGTCTACAGGCCGTGTCTAGTAGAGTCTTGTTTATCGATGTGTTGTGCACCACATCTATAAACAGGAAACTACAGGGCATTTAGGATGTTACCCTTCTTTGGATTCTTAGATCGTGCGATAGAACCGTATTAGTAGGATGATCCTCTCCTAACGATCTGCTATGTTTCAGCAATGCCTCCGAGGAAGGCAACAGCCGCCCAGAAGGGCAAGGCGAGGATTGAAGCAGGAGAGACTAGCCAGGCCCCGAGGGTTACCAGGGCCAGTGTTCAGCCTGCACTTGAGGATGTGCCCCCGTCGTCTGGGTCTGTTACACCCCCTTCGCGAGAGGATATCAGAACAGCAGGGGCTGCTAATCGGGAGACGGCTCCACCGCAAGCTCCTGAGGTTCCAGCGCCCGAGCCTCCAGCTCCACCGGCAGGGGCGGAAAGTAGGGCCATGCGAGATGCGGTTCAGTTATTAACCACACTAATGGCGGAACAGGTTCGCAGGCATGGATTTGGGGGTGGTCGTGCGGACAGGTATGAGAGCTCCAGGGCTCGTGAGTTTTTGACATGTAGTCCTCCAGAATTCTCCGGGACAAAATCTGAGGAGGACCCCCAGGAGTTCATCAGAAAGATGGAGAGCACACTGCGATTGATTAAGGCTTCGCCGACTGAGTCTGTGGAGTTGGCTTCGTATCGATTGTATGAGGTGGCAGCAAATTGGTATGAGTCTTGGCAGCTCTCCAGGGGTGCCGATGCGCCCGCAGCAGTATGGGCCGAATTTACTAAGGCCTTTCTGGACCATTTTCTACCACCAGAGCTACGAAGAGCTAGGGTTGATCGGTTCTTGAATTTGAGGCAGAATGGTAGAAGTGTTCGCGAGTACAGCCTAGAGTTCGATTCACTGGCTAGGTATGCACCCACCATAGTAGCTGAGATGGCCGACAGGGTGCACAGGTATGTGATGGGACTGGACTCTTATCTGATTGATGGTTGTTTGGCCGTGGCTGCTCAGCCAGGGATGCATGTAGCCCGGGTACAGGCACACGCCCAGGGCATGGAGGACCGACGTAGGGAACGTCGGCCTGATAGGAGTTACGACAGGGGCCGGCCTAAGAGGGCCAGATCGGCTGGGTATTCAGAGGGGTTCCAGGGCGAGCCTTCCCAGCGGCAGGGTAACAGGTACTCGTCCCAGCCAGCCTACAGTACGCCCCCACAGTTCGCAGGACAGAGCTCCAGAGGTCCCGGTCAGTCGAGGCCACCCATACCCCCGTGTTCTTACTGTGGGAGATCCCACCCGGGGGAGTGCTACCGCGCTACGGGCGCTTGTTATTTTTGTGGGAGCCCAGACCATCGAGTCAGAGAGTGCCCACTTAAGGGCAGTTCGGGTTCAGCCCGGCCTGCTGGGTCCGTTGCAGGCTCATCTTCTCCTTCAGCAGCCATGCGCCCTGCGGGGCGAGGAGCACCAGCACCAGCACCAGCGCCAGCGGGTCGTGGCAGAGGACGAGGTGCAGCTTCTGGTTACAGCGGTCCTTCGAACCGCGTGTTTGCTTTAACCGGCCGGCAGGATCCAGGAGCGTCTTCGAGTGCACGCCCAGGTACGCCAGCCAATCCTTTTTGAGAAGTGTATGTATGGATAATTTTGTATTTTGTTGAATCACGTGATCTCATACTTCTGGGTACTAGAAATAGTAAGATAAATGTTAATTTGGTGGATACCGAGATTCAGAAAAGCAATATGGTAATGGTATGACTTAGCCGGGGGTGGGACCCGCTACCAAAATTTTTCCGAAAATTTGCGAAGACCCCGATTTGCTCTAAAATTACGTGACAAAGGTCGTACGGGGCGATCGACGAAACTATATCCGTCCTAACGCGTCGAAATGCATGAAAGTTTCGGAGTTAAGCGTGCTCAGGCCAGAGCAATTCTGGGATGGGTGACCCCCTGGGAAGGAATGCAGAGTTTTGCACAAGTGTAGGTATGACTGATATAAATGAAAATTTGGGGTAATCTAAAGTTGAAGGAGAATGTGTGGAGTAATCAGAGCCTTTACAAAAATCACACAGTCCGACGCGGATTAAATGGGCAAAAAGAAAAGGTGCGATACCGCTCGGAAAATTGAGCGAATCTGGATAATAGTTAGCGACGACCCGAATGTTGTCAGGGGATAGAGAAAGCCCAATTACCTCATAAGTTAGTCTGGTATAACGATGGTTGTAAAAAGAAAGAGTGTATGGATGGTAGGGAAGAAGAGAGATAAGAAGGGCAAATAAGCAGAATCCTTGAAAAAGTCGATAAGCGACACCCAAGACGATTTGTATGATTGATTCTGAATATGTTTCTGTCTGACATATCTCTGTACGATTAACCCTGATTACGAATCTGTCTGACACACCTCTGTATGTCTGACTCTGGATATAAATCCGTCTGGTGTGCCTCCGTACGTCTAATTTTGGTCACGCATCTGTCTGATACATCTCCGCATGTCTGATTCTAAGTGTGACTCTGTATGATACATTTCTGTAAGCCTGATTCCGATTTCGAAATCCGTCCGATACATTTTTATACATCTGACTCTGATCTTAGATCTGTCTGACATATTTCTGTATCTCTTCTTTTGATTATGAATCCATCCGCCAGAGTTTAACATGTCTGCTTCCGATTACGAATCCGTCCGATATGCTTCGACGTGTCCGATCCCAGTCCTGAATCTGTTGGTAAGAAGTGTCTGGTATGAAGTGGGATTACGAAAATGCGGTAGGAATTCAGGAGTGTAATAGGAAATGAGGTGGACTATGATGTTTAGGAAACGTTCGTCGGTTACAAGAATATAGCTTATGGTTCGACGATTGCGTGGGGTACGAGAAGATATATTATGAAGGCATTTAAATCGGTGATGTGAAAAATTACCCCATAATGTTGGCATAGCAGCCATGTCGGAAAATCAGCAAAGGACGACTATAAAGAGAACCCTCCCGGAGTGGTATGGCGCCCCATAAGGTCAATTTAACATTCGAGGACGAATGTTCTAAAGGGGGGAAGAATGTTACATCTGACATTTTTGTTTATTCGAAAAATTCAAGATAAATGGACTTTTGATGAATAAGGCCACAATTGGACACTACTTGGTGTGAATGTGTGAGTTATGAAGTCAATGGTATAAGAATTACGAAAGGTGGCCAAGGGCAAAAATTGGAATTTTGGGAACTTGTTCCATAAATTGCAAAATCTAGCCATTTTGGGTTCAAAAAAAATAAGTGGAGAAAGGCCCAACTTAAGGGGGCCCAACCGGCCAAAGGAGTCCAAGCCCATGGAATAATTAAATTCCATGGGGAATTATATATGTATTGATAAGTATTGAGAAGGTTCAAGAAACAAAACAAAAGCCAAGAACAAAAAAAAAAGAGGAGCCATTTCGGGTGAGAAAGAGGAGAAAAGAAAAAGAAAGAAAAAAATTTTGGAGCCAATTCTTGGGTTCAAAAATTCATCCCTTGTGAGGTTATGACTAAGTGCAAGGCCCTCTTCAAGTTGGTATAAATATTGTGGCAAGAAAACAATTTTTATCTCCAAGTGAAGGGCTTGAAGAAAGGTGAGAATTTCATGCTTTTGTTGTGCTAAAAATGATATATGTATGTTGTAGTATGTGTGAATGAATGAAAAACATGGAAATTTTGTGTGTTGGAATTTAGGGTGTGTTGGCCGAAAATGTATATGCAATTGCATGATTTCAATGGCTTGAATTCTTGTTGTAAGCTAGTTGTAATATGATGGGAATTTTATTAGAAAGGAAGTGGAATGAATTAGTAAAAAAAAAATTGGAAGTGTGGGAGATGGCCGTGTGGTGCTAGGTTTGATATGGAATATGAATTTGATCTTGGTTGTATGCTAATTGAGTTATGGTGAAGTGAATGGAAAGATAACAATTTTTATTGTCTTGGAAAAATGGTTATCAAGTTGTTGTAGGAAAGTATGCAACTTTGTTATGTTTATGTAAAAAAAAAAAATGGAAATGAATGTATCAAGAGACGAATCATGATTATTGTTGATGAACTTGGAATATGGAAAAATGTGTTTATGAACTTGTATGTTGAAGGTTGGAAAAATTGGATAAGTAGTGGCTCTAATGGAAAGTTGGTATGTTTGTATATCGTGTGAAAATGATAAGATATGCCTCCGACGTATGTTGGAATTACTTCGATAGGTAATGAATATGAAAATAATAAGTTTGGTTTGAAAGTGTAAGTTTGAAACGAAAGATGTTTCGTTATGTCGAAAGATGGCTAATAATGCCATAGTGTATGATTTAGTATCTATTGATGTTTGTTGTTGTTTGGATGTTATCTTTGGGTTGTTGTGTTGATAAATTAAGCCGAGCCAAGTCTCGGGGATGTCGTATATACAGAGGAAATGCTGCCGAAATTTCGGTAGGCAATTATGTGTAAAGTTAGAATATTGAAAGAGTGGAACTAACCAAATGGTAAACTTGACCATTTCCAGATTTTGGACGAAATTTGGATTGACGCCGAGCGAGCATAAGGCGCCATCGAGGTATGTGAAGCACTTCTCTACGTTCCTAGGCATGTTCTGGATGTGGTAGGCTCGGCCGCGAGCCTTAGGTCCGACTCCGTTCCCCGGAATTCGAGACGGAAAACCGCTCCAATTCCTTCAATTCAATTGAACCTATTTTCTTACAAATTGCCTTAAAGTGAGATTTTGTACAAAACTTCCCCAAACGGAGTCGGAACACTCCCGAACGAGTATGGGTGACCTCATAAGGTCAAACATCAGTAATTTACGTACATAACCTCGAGTTGGTCCGAGGCGGGCCCACAAGGCCCGATACTCCCGATACGATTTTAATTACTTCCATTTTGGTCCGATTTTCTCTAAAAACTTCTGAACTATTATTTTGTGTATGATAAGTATATTTTGTGCATTTTATACAAATGATTTCTGAGCATCTGGATATCTGATTCTGATCATAATCTGTCGTGCCTTCACAACTAGAATATAGGCGCGTACTATGCATACCATCTGGATATTCTGATTTTGGCTCGCCGTTTGGCACCCTTCTGATTGATCGAGTCTGTATGTTGAGTCTGTAGGTAGGTGGTTTCTCATTTATCGATTCGTGTCTGTCTCAATGCATTCTTTCACTGCGACCCGGGCCAGGTTCTGTTATCGTGCATATTTCTCTGCATTGTTCACCGCGTCCCTCGGCGTACGGGTCGGGATCTGTATGTCTGTATGATCTGTGTATGGGGATGGCGGCCAGGATGGCATATGATCTGATTTGATTCTGTCTGTCCACCGCGTCCCGTACTAAGAGGGCCGGGTTCTGTTACCGCGCCCCCAGACAGGGCCGGGATCTGTATGAATATATGCGTGTGCCATCTGTATTTATAAAGCACACGCCTTTGTATGATTTTGTATGACTCTGTGCTACTCTGCATGCATAATTCTGTCCGTCATACTACTGTCTGTCCGTCTGTGTTACAACTATTTCTGTATGTCCGTATGGCTTCTGCTTCTGTATGTCCGTATGGATTCAGATTCTGCTCGTCTGTCCGTATTATGACTCCGTCTGTCTGTCCGAACTATAATTCTGTTCATTTGTGTGTAACACGATTCTGTATGTCTGTCTGGATCATAACTCTGTCCGTTAGTTTGACTTATGATTTTGCCCGTTATATTTCTGTGATTCTAGTTCGGACTATGTTTATATCTGTTACGTTTCTGCTTTACATACTCGGTACATTTTTCGTACTGACCCCCGTTCGTCGGGGGCTGCGCTACATGCCCGCAGGTACAGACGCACCAGGTGATACGCCGCCCGCGTAGGTTTCCGACTCTGCTACTTGAAGAGCTCCTTTGACTCGGAGCATATATCTTTGGTATATACCTTCTGTCTTTGTGTACTCCGCATGTCTGTATATTCTGGGTACGGCGGGGCCCTGTCCCGTCATATGATTCTGTATGTCTGTAGAGGCCTGTAGATAGATGTGTGGGTTACGGGTTTCGTCTGTATGTTAGCCTTATCGGCTTACTTGTAAATGTCTGTGTGTTCAGGTATATGTACGTATATATATGTATGCTAGCGTGCGTGCCGTATTTGTACCGGCCTATTTCTGTACTTCTGTTTTAAAAAAAAAAAAAAAAAATCTGTATGATTCGATTTCGGTCGGGTAGGTACGTATGGGTACCCAGTTAGGGTACCAGTCGCGGCCCACGGGGTTTGGGTCGTGACAACCACCCTGGGGGACCCGCGGAGTCCATGCACTAACAACAATTCCGAAAATAACATCGGATATCGGCCATGCAATCCACGATTCCGGGAGGAATATCGGACATCGGATTCTCACGTCACTTAAGTAAAAAAGTTCTCTCAAATATCAATTTCACTCAATCAACGATTCCAGGATGAACATCAGACATCGGAGTCTCACATCACTCAAGTAAAACTGAGCCGAGCTCATCAAGTGTTTCGTCAGTGTCATCAATGCCACAACAATGTATCATGAAAATGAGAGTGTGTAATCATGCTCAATATCATAAGTAGCAACAGTGGGTACGCCAATAATATATTCGAATCACAAATACCAACAGTGGGTATGCCAATAATATAACCGAATCACAAGTACCAACAGTGGGTATGCCAACAATATATATGCCAACTAAATCATAATCAAGACGATAAACAGAATCCAATATCTATCAACAACTCGCGGCGTCAAGCCAACACAGTAAAACAATCAAACACAACACAACGGGGTGTCTAGTCCCAACACACAACAGGGCGCAACCTAAGGCAATATCCAACCCGACTTCATACCCGAAGGTTGACATGCTGTCTTCGATAATATAATCTAAATATGCGCTTCGCTATACGAAGTCTCACCAAAGGTAAGCCATAACCTACCTGGATGGCCGAACCGTAGCACCAACAACTCACTCCTTTGCCTTGCCTTGCCGCTGAACCTCAAAACCAAAGTAGTCTAAGCATGATCGAATTCTAGATTAGAAATCATGAAGAATGATCCTAATATTGCTAATATTCAAATTAGGTCAACTCTAGCCCTATAAATTGGGGAAAAGGGCCCACAAGGACAAAATGGGAAATTCCGAAGCAAAATGCCAAATTAAGTACGAGGTGATCATAACCTAACCACTAATTGCTAATTTAACTCAAATATTAGCCTAATTTCTGATTTCAAGCAAAACCCTAAAATTGGGTATAAACCCTAAGTCTTCGATTCCGAAATTCAACGCTAAAAGTGGAAGATATATGATTAATAAGCTTGGATAAGTCAAAATCTAACATAAACATCATCAATTTCCTCATACATGAGCCTAAGGAAAAGTTCATCAAAACCCTCCTTCAAATTCCATCACTAAGGGATTGTTAAAGGGAAGGGGAAATCTAAGATGATTGTGATTAAGGAAGAGTAAAGGATTAGGCAAGATTTACCTCCAAGAATGTCTCCAAAATATCTCCAAGAACTGTTCCCCAAAGCTCTAATTTCGAAATGGGAAATAATGAGGGTCTAAGGCTTATTTAAATCACACTTAATGAAATTACCTGACCCGTCACCGCCACGACGGTAGCGGCGCCGCTACACTGCCCTCAAGACCGCCATAGCGGCATGGCCAGCAATACACATGGCCTCCCCAGCGGCCAACATACCACAACAGCGGTGCCACTGGGACGGCACTGGTGCCGCCATTGCGGGTACCAGGTACTAGAATCCCCCATATTTTTCTAAGTCTTCAATCGGAATCCCGGGTCATTCACAAGGCCATCTGCTCACAAACCATACACACAAACCCATACAAAATTACACTACGAACACGCTCGTGGCCTCGAAATTTTCAACGGAGGCCTCGTTGACCGAGTCAACTCCCGATGCCTTAATTCCAATTTCCCAACCCAAGTCCCGAAATGCATCCGAGTGCATTGGGAACTAAACCAATTACACCCACAAGTTTTAAACGACCATCCGGACCTATCGGAATCGACGGAATTCCGAAAAAGATTCGTTTACCCAAAAGTCAACTTTGGGTCAACTATTTTTCACTTTAAGCCTATATTTCACAAAAGTTGCCCGAATCCGGTCTAGACACTTAGGGAAGCATGCCAATGGTCCCCTCGGGTCAAAAGTGAACTAATCAATGCTCGGGAACGGGCGAAAATGCCGAAAAGACTATAACGACCAAACGGGTCGTTACACCACTATTCTCTTATCTTCCTTATGTGGTATGTTCTTACTTGTCTTAGTATGAAATATGAACTAATGAGCATGATTGGAGAAGTTAAGTTGAATTTATTTAATTAGTGCGTAAGTTCAATCTTTATATTATGTATGTGTGTTCCCTTCGTTGTCTACCTATGATATCTATGCAGTACTAGTGGTTGTACTAATACTACAATTGTTGCACTTTATTTGGGTACAAATACCGATCCGTGTTCCACTTTCAGGCCTCATGGCTGATTCCCAAGGTGCCCCATTGGAGGTTTCAGGGTGAGCCATCAGTCCTATCAACAACCCTGGATCTCCCTCTATTTTATTTATGTCTTTTGTTTTCTTCAAAACAGATGTTATTATTCTGTATTTAAAACTTGTAAAATTAATTAAGATGCTCTTTTACAAGTTAAAGCAGGTTTTGGATTGTAAAGACTAAGTTACCTTTTCGCACTTATTTACATTACTAGTTTAGCATACATGTGTTGCACGTGTGTATCGCGTCAAGCAATAAATATATAAAAAAAATATTGAAAAGAAATAATTAACGTTAAAACAAATGCAACATTTTAAAAATCATGAAATAAATGTTATTTCTTTAACGCAACACCTCCTGAACATGTAAATATGATGAATTTCATTATATTTGTGTCTTACCTGGTAGCATTTTACAAATGATTTGTTGGTTTTATTATGCAAAATATTAGTTGATTTTAAAGTCCTAAATTGGAGGAAAATAATTAAATGACTATTTTGTCTACTCTGTAATCTGTTTTTTAAAAGGTAAAAAAGAATTTGCTAACCCCCTTTTATTCCGCTAAATTTATCATTATTTAAATTTTTGTAAAGATCTCATAAATTATCTTTTCAGAATAATTGATAATTTCTAAGTCTATTATTGATTTATGCTCAATATTCCAAATAAGTACTATACTTAGTTTAAAACGTTTGAAAGCTAAGATATTATTAGAATTATTAGTGAAACAATGTTGTATATTTTTAGAATATCTTAATTTTAAAAAAAAAAAAAAGTTTGATCTATATCGAAATGTAGTCTCTCTACCTCCCATGGTAGGGGTAAGGTTGCGTACACTCTACCCTCTCAGACCGTAAGTTTTAACATAGAATTTTAAGTTTTTTAAAATAAAATTTACATATATGAAAATTACATATTATGTACTATATAAACCACACTAATTGACAACTCAAGTTTTTTTAAAATGCATATAAAACATCGCGGTGAAAGAAAAACTTGTTTGACTCTTAAAATCCGAAACAGTGCTACAAAAATTGAGACAAAAAGATAATCTACATAGTTCAAATATAAGGAAAGATTTAATATAAAATAATTACGTAGTTAGTTTCAAACTCGTAAATATTATAAAAATAATTAAATGATTATTTATTTAGAATGATGATTGTTGATCCCGTTTAACTAATGTAATATAACTTTACCCCTAAAAATTCTCAATTTTCTCAGTTAATATATTAATTCAACTTGAGATTTATTCCAATGTTACCTTTTTAATTCAACCCCTTTACAATTTAGAAGTTTTTCTTAAAAAAAAAAAAAAATTGTATTAAGGATTAGCTCCATAATTGTCACTCAAGACCGAAATATTTGAAAGGAATATAATGCCCAAAGATTCCTTAATTTTAATGAATTTTCTCTGCCTTTTATAACTCCCACTATATATATTAGGTAAAATATGCTTAAAAGGAATTGAAAGGGCTAGATTTAATATAACTCCCAGTTCAAATAAGTAAGGATTTAATACACAGAATATAGTTGATTTTGAAGTCCTAAATATTAGAAAATAATTAAATAACTATTCATAAATATTAGGAAAATAGTTAAATGACTATTTTTTATCTAGTATGAACTCTATTTTTAGAAAGGTAAAAACCCGAACGACCCGCGTCATTAAAATATGACTAAATAATAATATCATAATATTATGTATAGAATTATTTGACGGGAAAGAATTTATGACACATTCTAGGTTGAATATAAAACTACCAATTTAAATCAGTATATTTAAATTTCCTGAAGCTTTAATGAGCAATATTGTGACATCTATGTAAGGGACAAAAGATCGATATTAAAAAGAGCGAACATAAAAACGTATCATGGTTATCAAGTATGGGAAGATATCAACTGATTAGTCTTTGAAATTTAATATGGTTGCAGTAGAGAGTTGAGATTTATCTTGGATTGGTTGTTTACAATGTTTTGTTGTACTTTTTGGCTTAGACGTTCACCTAATTCACGCCCGCAGAAATTGAGAATTGAGATGTATATATGAAATTAATTCTTGAATTTAAGAGAGAATTTATGTGATTAAGACCTCAAGCGGGACTGAATTCCGTGTATGTAACATAGTTGATTAAAAAAATATACAATATTGCAAAACAACAATTAGTCCAAAGATATTACAGTCGAATCAACACATGCAACACGAAGACAATATACCAATAAACTAAACTCTTATTACATAAAAGCAGAAAAATCAAAACATGATTGTTATTATATGAACTTATAGTTATGACGAGAATAGTCTTAATCAGAATCCCAACAAAACCCTAGCGCAAGCACAACCATCATTGATCATTATGTTAATTTTTTAAAAAAAAAATACGAAGGAAAAATACAACTAAGAAATACTACTACATTCATTTAGCAAGATGGATGATTGGCATACTTGTAAAGAATTACTTGTAGGAGATTAATGATATTTCATGCTTGCTACCCAATGATGCAACGTGTTCTTGTGTGTTGGTTTTCTAATTTTATCAAGTTGAATGAATTTTGAAAGGTTTTAATGACATAAAGACTCCTGAACCTATAAAGAATCCAACGTGGGAAAGATTACTCAGGTGACTTCATAAATATTTAATATATAAAATTTAGTTAATTATTAAATCTTAAATATTAAGAAATTAGTAAATTACAATTTTGTCTCTTGCAGAGTCTTTTAATGAAGGGCAAAAAGTTCAGTCAACATTTCTAAGGCTCTTCGTGCTTTTAATATAGGATAGATAGATTAAGACTGTTAAGTCGTATTCTTATTGTTCTTAATTTCCGCATTTTATTTCTTTAAAAATGATTGATGATCTAGAATGATTCACCAATCGAGGGATAATATAATAGTCATCATGACCCGTGAATTGGGTCATGGCAATGAGATACCATAATTGAGACTCACAGAAGAAGCCTAATTAAAGTAACGTTAAATGGTGTCATGTCCCAGCCTGGGTGAGGCGTGATTAGCACCCGGCACCTCACTAGGGCCAAGCAAACCAAACTATATCTCGCATCATCTATGTCTCGAATGACAGAATAAGGCCAAGGATAAGAATCAACCTGGCGTTTCTGACTTACCAATGAGAATCTAGCATGTATGTCTCTCTATACTCTCCTATGCTTAACTACATCTATGTACAATACCGTGTCTCTGACCTACTTATCATCCTGGTGCTATCTGCCCAACTGATCAGTAGTAACTGCCCGACTGGCCGGAGCACGGTGGTAACTGCCCATCCAATTATCGCCCGATGGTAGAGCGCATCTGCCCGACTGATCAGTGGTAACTGCCCAACCGGCCGTAGCTCGGTGGTAATAACTGCCCAACCAGTCGTAGCATGCTGGTAAATACATAACTGCCCGACCAGCCATAGCTCGATGGTATAACTACCCAACTGGTCGTAGACCAGTGGTAAATATAATCAACATCATAACCAGACCTCTATCGGTGAATTCTATGCACTTCTCATGATCATTACTTATCCGTTAATGCCTACATGATTTCATAAGACTTATAAACACATTTCCAGGCCATTAAGATTTCTTCCTGATTAACTAATCCTTAGTCAATTCCTGGTTGCATCATAAGCCTATCTTCTCATAACTAGCATACTATTCTTGTCTTACAAAACATTCCTTAAGAACACATTTCTAAATTCATCGGAGTGACATAAGGTCTGTAAACCTCCGATTTCCATTATGCAGCTAACATCATTAGCATATCTCACCTTGAAAGAACAATAATCATAAGGTGAGACCAATATCAATAATATCGTAAGAACATCAAGAATGTAAGCTTCTAGCATTTCTATGAGAGGAATCATTATGGACACCATTTGTGAAAGTTCATATCAATAGGATCATGCCTTAGGAAAGAAAGGGACAGCCTTAACACACCTTGTTGCTTACTTAGCCACTCAAAATCTACCTTCTGAGCCTGCAAATCTACATCCAAGATGATTCATACAACAATCAGGCCATAGGAACACTTTCACACTCAAACTTAGCTAATTAACGGAATTCGGACGGCATTTCTCCTATATTATCCACTCCAACCAATTCCAAAACAGCTCCCAAACATCAATAACAACATCAAAAATAACATAATCATGATACTACATTACAAACAGATACAAATCCGTCCAAGACTTCCTTCGAAAATCAGCCCATAAGTCAACACCATCAACATATCAAACTACGACCTCTATACTATGTTTTTCTTCACATTAAACCATTAAAATCCTCCAAAAGCAACTCAATATCAAAGTCAAGATGAAGAACATACCTTATACTTGAAGAATTTCAACTCACACAACTTGCTTCAAGACCGAACTCACCACAACATCAAGTAGAACCAAGAACAATCACTTTTCATGAACTAGTTTAGTGTAATCTTGTTAAATTCTTGATCTAAGGTACTATAAGTGTTTAAGAAATGTTTATGGAGGTTTCCAGAGGTCAAGGGAGTGTAGAATGATGATAAAATGAGGGGAATGGGGGTATTTATACCCCTTGAAGGTCGGTTCCACCGCCTTCCAAGTGGGCCCACGGAGAAGCTGTTACACCCCGCACTTTCAGAGCATGAGCATGACATGTACATCACCGTATCAACGAAGTATCGGAGATGTCCCATGATGTTTTGAAAGGCACAAGCCATGGAAAGTACGTAACAACGAAGAAAAAGGGTGAAATACGATCTCGTAAGCCGTAATCGGGAAAGAGTATTTTGAAACACGAGAACATGGACATTATTAGTATAATAAGTGATTAATATCATGTATGGAGAGTTTCGGAATATTTCGAGATCGAGCAAATTGAAGAAAATAAGTTCGACGAAAATTTGAGAAATGCTGGAAGGATTTTTAGTCAACTTTGAAGGGGTATATCTCCATGTATAGTTGGAGTTTTAAGGTGAAAATCCTAAAATGAAGTTCGTCGAGTTTAGTTTGTAATGCAACAAATCGCTCGTTGTTAGGACGTCGGAGTAGAGAATTATAGACGTTACAAACTGAACTGTCGCGCAGAAACAGCACAGCTATAGTACTGCTACAGTACCGTCCGCCCACCCACTATAAAAGGGTTAAAACCCCATTGTTTTCATCAGAAATGTCACAAAACATTCCAGAAAAATCAGCAAGAAAAAGGGCCCTTAAATCCCACATAAAAGTGAGGATTTGAGTGAAATTTGAAGCTACAAGTACTAATCGAAGTCCGGGCAACGCATAGTCACAAATATGATTTCATTTTGGAGTTGGAGGAGCTTGAGAGCAAGTGAAAAAATTGAAGATTTTGTTACTTTGGTAAATACAAGGTATGAATCATTAAATTTCTTTCTTTATCAACATGGATTAAGAAATAATTGCCAGAATAAAGGTTATATTTTGTTGTGTTGAGGTTGTTGAATTATGGATTGAGGTTTGAAGAAAATTTTGGATAAAATATGTATATAATCATCTTGTAGAATGTTGAGGATGTTGTTATTGATGTGTTGGTATTAATTTCAACTTCCTTACGAAAGTAAAGATTATTAAATAGTTGTATCACAAGTGGGTTGGTTGAGAAATTTGAAAAATAGTGTGTGGGTTGTTTTATGGCATATGTTGGTGTTGGAAATGATATTACGACTATTGGTATTGTTGTTGATGTTGTTGGTTATTGAATTGGAATTTCGGGCGAGGCATATAAACAGAGGAAATGCTGCCCGAATTTCAACAGAACCTAAAAGGATTTTAATTAAAGTTTCGAGTTGAGCGTATGATGACGATTCTAATAATAGTATGAATGGTTGTATATGTACATTACGAGGCTACGAATAATCTTCAGTGGATTGCAAGACAAGAAGTAAGTTGGAAGTCAAGAAATTATCCTTCAGGTATGTTAAGGCTCGCCCCTTCTTTCAAAGGCATGATCTTTAGGTTATGGTTTCATAAATGTTTCCGTATTTTCCTCGTCATCAAAATTTAAATGTCCCAGATTCCAAAGCATGATTTCCTTTTTGATATTCCATAAATGTTTTCCAAAGTATTCCTACTTTCCAAAATAAAAGGTTGTGATTATGTGAGATCTTATGATAACGGCAAAGGCTATGTTTTTCAATGACAACGATGATGTCAAAAGTGAGAATATCATTTTGATGACTATGATGAGAACGATCTTATGTTTAAAGGTTTCAAGTTTATGATTTCAATGACGATATGAGAATGTCGAGCTATTTATTGATTTCTCAATCTATTCATGGATGGTGACGTTATTTCTAAATCTTCCAAAGTATATGAATTGATGCCTAATGAGATTTACGATCCTATTCTATGTTTTCTCTTAATTCTATTCTTCATCGATAGTCTCACCTTAAAATAATTATTCCTTCAAGGTGAGACAAAGCGACGATGAGTATTCCATAATATAATCGCAGGCTACCGACCTTACGTTACTCCGATACAGTTGTGGCTTTTGATTGGGATCTTATGCATGCTATATATATATATATATGTATGTATTTTCTCACACCGCCCGGCGCTATAGTCGGCCGGGCAAGCACGTAGAGGTGCACACCACTGCAGTGGGCATGTTATGATATTGCCCCGGACGCGGGAGGCTTGGACGCAGGCTAATGATGATAACACCGAGCCTTAATGGCCGGGTATGTTACTATTTATATATCACACCGCGCCTTAATGGCCGGGCATGTTACTATGTATATGTATAAAAATGTTTTTTTAAAGAGTAAGCATGCAGTACATCCGCCCTACGAGGCATTCAGATGTATAGGTTATCTCTCTTATTCCTTGTTATTTTTCATATCTATATTATGTTGTTACTCATGCCTTACATACTCGGTACATTATTTGTACTGACGCCCCTTCTTGTGGGCGCTGCGTTTCATGCCGCGCGGGTGCATACAGATGAGTAGAAGACATTGCTAGAAGATGTTCCAAAGGGATTGGCGAGCTCCATTTCTTTCCGGAGTATTGCCGAGTCAGAGTATCCATGTCATGGTATAATGATTTATGTTACAGACTTTGCAGACAGAGTCACGTATTTAGCCTGCCAGTCTTGTATGCGGCTATATTAGCCGATGTATTCATTATGCATCACTTTACAGATTTATATGATTACAAATTTTATTTGATTCGAGAAAGATAAAAAGAATGTTTTTGTTAAAATCTTTCCCTATGCATTTTAGTTCATGACTTAAGGATTATGAGTACAATGAGATCCAGCGGGTTCGCTCGGCGCTAAGTAAGGGTCGGGTGCCCGTCACGCCCTATCGGGATTGGGGTATGACAAGTTGGTATCAGAGCAGGTCGTCCTAGGGGTTGTCTGCTAAGTCTTATCCAGTAGAGTCTTGTTTATGGGTGTGAAGCGCGCCACACTTATAAACAAGAGGCTGCAGGGCATTTAGGAACAATTGACCTTCTTTCTTATCTTAGATCGTGCCGTAGAGCTAAATCATAGGATAAGACATCCCGGATTCTGACCGAATGCTTTGATCACGAACAAGCAGTTAATTTTGTCACTACGAGAGAATTGCTTTGAATTAAAGTCATTCAATTGAAAGGTATGTTTCCTATTTCATTAGCATGGATACTTTATATACATTTGCCTCTCGGCCATCAAAATAATATACATACATATGAAAACCTCTTGTGAGACCATCTAACCCACACTGCGTATCTACGAGCCTCTACTAACATAATGAATACATGGACGGAACAAGACTCCGTCATGCCCAAAATATGCATATATGAATGTACATCAAAAGAATAGCCATAAGCACCTCCGAACAATGGAGTGCTATCTAACAGCTGACAGCTACTGAGGACCTGGGCCAAGCTCTCCTCCCTGCCTACCTGTGGGCATGAACACAGCGTTCGAAGAAAGGACGTCAGTACGAATATTGTACCGAGTATGAGAGGCGTACATAATGAAAGGAAACATCAGTAATATGAGGATACCATCAATATGAGACAACTGAATCTGACTGATAATCATATATGAAGTAATGCATGTTGTCTTACTCATCATTATAACATGTATACATCATATGCAAGCTTCCCGTCCATGTCGGAACGGTGTGATAATCAATAATATTAGCCCGCGTCCGGGGTACCATCTCATGCCGCCCACTAGTGGTGTCTGCCCACGCCCGTAGGTCGTGGTGTATCCGTATCGCCGCCCGCCGAAGCGGTGTCTGCCCGGCCAACTAGGCCCGGTGTGAAATACTCATGACATGCTCAATGTAAATTCTCATAGTAATATGCTTATCATAAAATACTTATCTTATCATAATGCGTATATTTGACTCATGATCAACTTTACTCTATCGGGGTGACGTAAGGTCGTGATCCCCCGATTACCTTATGGAACCGTCATGGACATTCTGCCTCACCTTGAAAGTACTAGTACATAAGGTGAGTGTAGGCAAGGAATAACATCATCATCATTCTAGTGTCATCATATCGTATAACTTATCTCATATAGACATTCATAAGTATAAGCTTTTAAAGTCTTAGAATGTAAGAACTCACGAAAGAAATAGGGATTCAAGTTAAAAGATTCATGCCTTTAGAAAGAAGGACTAGCCTCACATACCTTGGTCGTTTAGCTAAGATATCGCTCACTTGTTCTCCGTCGATATCACGTCGTTACCTTCATAAGAGAATTCGTATCATCATTAGTAACTGACTATAAGAACGTGTCGCTAATTCTAGGAGAAGTCGGATAACGCTTCCTTCGCTCATACTACTTTTCTCACGTTCTATATCAACTCCCAATATTCATAATATTATTCGCAATATCATAATTGACAATCGTTATTTACGTGCGTTTGGCAAAATCCACCATTTTCCTTCAATTTTCCCTTATTTCTACTTCTAGCTCATCCTTGCGTTTTCATGCATTTAATGCTTGTTTCATGATATAAACATCATTTATAACGTATTAGTACTCACAAAACTTCAATATTCATAGTTCGATTCCACTATCATTCATTTATGTCACTATTCACTCAATAATGACCCATTTCTCTATTCTTCTACATTTCAAGTGTCTAAGATTTCCAATACTTCAAACAATATGGAATAATCATGAAAATTACCTTGGAGGATGGTTGAACAATCCTTAAGTTGAAATACTTCAATTAGCCAAAACCCTAGTTCCACCTTCTTGGGAATTTCTTGACTTAAAAGATCCTTTGATGTGTTCTTACACTTATTCTCATGAATTTGGTGTTGATAATCTTAGGTTTCCTTGGATTTTCTTGCTATTCTTAGAGTTGAAGTGTTGAAGAACACTCTAGAGTTTTCTTGAAGTGTTGGATGAAAAATGACGTGAAATGGGCTTAAGTTCCCTTTTAATAATTAAAATTCTGATCTTTAATGAAAACTTGTCGGGATGAACAGTGGTCGTAAACCACCATATACGGACCGTATTTTGATTTACGGTCCGTCCACTGTGGTCGTATTTAACCATTTCAAAGATAGAAAGTTTTGGCTGATGGACATGGTAGTTTACGACCTGGTTTACAGGCCGTAAACTGGGTCGTATTTAACCATATTCAACATTTACAGAAAGTTGGGATTTTTTGACAAGCTGGAGGACGATTGCACTATACGGTCCGTAAATCACTTTACGGGCCGTATAGTGCCATATACGACCACTGGCTGAAAAATTTTCCGCGACTTTCTTATTTCCAAAAATTCTTAATTAGCCATTCCCGACTTAACAAAACATCATTCACTCAACTTTTCATCATTCCAGTCATTATACAAGTACGGAGAAACTTCCGAGGTGTAACATTCTTCCCCCCCTTTTGGAACATTCGTCCTCGAATGTTCGACAATCGGGGATTCGGGAAAAAATTTTCCAGAGTTTCCTTTTTAAATTGGATACTACCTTTCCATTACAACAACCCACAACATCTTCGCCTCACAGGGCTATATCACAATATCAACACATTTATGGCCACACACGACGAAAAACATAAAACTAAAACATACATACCTTACACCATCGACGTCTCATCTTGAATATCTTCTGGGGATTGGAACAAATGGGGGTACATAGATTTCATCTTCTCCTCCGCTTCCCAAGTCATTTCTTCCCGATTATTGTTCCGCCATAGAACTTTGACTGAAGCAACCTCTTTATTCCGAAGCCTTCGTACTTGTCTATCCAAAATGGCAATGGGCATTTCCCCGTATGTTAGCTTCTCTGTTACTTGCACATCATCAACCGGAACTATTCTTGTTGGGTCTCCAATACAATTACGGAGCATCGAAACATGGAATACTGGATGCACGGATTCGAGCTCTGAAGGCAAGTCCAATTTATAGGCTACTCGACTCACCTTGCGAATGATTTGGTAGGGTCTGATATATCTGGGACTTAGCTTTCCCTTCTTGCCAAATCTCATCACTCCCTTCATCGGCGATACCTTCAGGAACACCCAATCGCCCACTTGAAATTCCAAATCTCGTCGGCGATTATCTGCATAAGACTTTTGGCGACTTTGAGCTGTTAACAGTCGGTCTCGAATCACTTTAACCTTTTCAACTGCTTGTTGGATCAAGTCGGGGCCTATCAATTGTACTTCTCCGGTTTCAAACCATCCAATTGGAGATCTGCATTTTCTTCCATATAAGGCTTCATACGGGGCCATTTGAATGCTGGAATGATAGCTGTTATTATAGGCAAATTCAATAAGAGTCAAATGCTCATCCCAATTACCGCCAAAGTCCAATACACATGCCCGTAGCATATCCTCTAAGGTCTGAATAGTGCGCTCGGCTTGTCCGTCAGTCTGCGGATGGAACGCCGTGCTGAGCTTAACTTGGGTACCTAGACCTTCTTGGAAGGACTTCCAGAACTTGGCTGTGAACTGTGCCCCTCTGTCTGTGATAATGGCCAAAGGAATACCGTGAAGTCGTACAATCTCCTTGAGATACAATTTAGCATAATCCTCCGCTGAATATGTGGTTCTAACGGGGAGAAAATGAGCTGCTTTCGTGAGTCTATCCACGATCACCCATATAGAATCATACTTCCCTCGCGTACGGGGTAATCCTACCACAAAATCCATGTTAATTTCTTCTCATTTCCACGTAGGAATTTCCATTGCTTGCAATAACCCTCCTGGCTTTTGATGCTCGACCTTCACTTACTGGCAATTTGGACACTGTGCTAAAAATTCTGCTATGTCTCGCTTCATGCCATCCCACCAGTATACCAATTTGAGATCATGGTACATCTCGGTTGCACCTGGATGAATAGAATACCGGGAATAATGTGCTTCCTCTAAAATCCGTTGGCGCAAGTTTGCCACATTCGGTACACATAGCCGGCCTCGATATCTAAGAACCCCTTCTATGGAAACTTCGAATGGAGACTCTTCCTTTTCCTGAGATAGATCTCGATAGTGGCTTAACTGAGGATCTTCATATTGCCGTTCCTTCACTTCTAGATTCAATGATGAAACTGTGGGGTCATTGACGCTAATACCTGCATCTCCTGAATCAATGGGCTGTACGCCGAGACTTGCTAACTGATGGACTTCACGAACCATTTCTCGCTTTTCCGAAGGAACTCCACATAAACTACCCATCGATCGGCGGCTAAGTGCATCTGCTACTACATTCGCCTTCCCTGGATGATATAGAATGTTCACATCATAATCCTTCAGTAATTCTAACCATCTCCTTTGCCGCAGGTTCAACTCCTTCTGTTTGAAAATATATTGAAGGCTTTTGTGATCCGTATAGATGTCCACGTGCACACCATATAAGTAGTGTCTCCATATTTTCAATGCATGAATGACCGCAGCTAGCTCAAGATCATGAGTGGGGTAATTCTGTTCATGTTTTCGCAACTGTCTCGAAGCATATGCAATAACTTTCCCATTCTGCATCAATACACATCCTAATCCCACACCGGAGGCGTCACAATACACTACATAGCCATCTGATCCTTCTAGAAGTGTTAGCACCGGCGTTGAGGTCAACCTGTTTTTCAGCTCTTGGAAGCTACGCTCACAGGCATCACTCCACTGGAATTTAGCCGACTTCTGGGTTAACTTTGTCAATGGGGCTGAAATAGATGAGAAGCCCTCTACAAATCTTCTATAGTATCCTGCTAACCCAAGGAAACTACGAACTTCTGTAGGCGTCGTAGGTCTTGGCCAAGTCTTCACAGCTTCTATTTTCTGAGTGTCGACTCGGATACCATTATCTGAAATAACATGACCTAGAAATTCCACTGAGTTTAGCCAAAACTCGCACTTCGAAAACTTTGCATACGATTCCCGATCTCGAAGAACACCAAGAACAATTCTTAGATGATCTGCATGTTCTAACTCTGTGCGAGAGTACACCAAAATATCGTCGATGAACACTATCACAAAGAGATCCAAAAACGGCCTGAACACATTATTCATTAAATTCATGAATACCGCCGGGGCATTCGTCAACTCGAACGACATTACTCGAAACTCGTAGTGACCATATCTTGTCCTGAAGGCGGTCTTGGGAATATCTGCTTCCCTAATTCTCACCTGATGATAACCCGATCTCAGATCTATCTTGGAGAACCATTTAGCACCTTGCAATTGATCGAACAAGTCGTCAATTCTAGGAAGAGGGTATTTATTCTTTATTGTCACCTTGTTCAACTGCCTGTAGTCGATGCACATTCGCAGAGATCCGTCTTTCTTCCTTACGAACAGGACTGGTGCTCCCCATGGCGAGGAACTAGGCCTTATAAACCCCTTCTCAAGTAAATCTTTTAGTTGTGCTTTCAGCTCTTTCAGTTCTGCTGGAGCCATTCGATATGGAGGAATAGAAATAGGCTCGGTGTCTGGTAGTACATCAATAGCAAAGTCGATCTCCCTTTCTGGAGGAAGGCCTGGTAACTCATCGGGAAACACATCTGGGAATTCATTCACTACCGGGACAGACTGGAAAGTTGGTATTTGCGCTTCCGTGTCATGAACCCGAACTAGATGACAAATATAACCCTTGGCTATCATCTTTCTCACCTTAAGGTAGGAAATAAACCTACCCTTTGGGGAAACGGTATTACCCTTCCACTCGAGTATGGGCTCTCCCGGAAATTGGAATCGAACTACCTTTGTCCGGCAACAAACATTAGCATAGCATGATGCTAACCAGTCCATACCCATAATTACGTCAAAATCTATCATCTCAAGTTCAATTAGATCAGCCCTTGTCTGACGATCACCTATAATGACTACACAGTTCTGATATACTTGTCTCTCTATTACAGGATCACCAACCGGAGTGAATACCTCGAAAGGTTTACTTGGCTCAGGTCTTACCCCAACACAATCAGCGATATACGGAGTAATATATGAGAAGGTAGAACCTGGATCAATCAGAGCATATACGTCACGAAAAAATATAGTCAAGGTACCTGTGACAACATCTAGGGAAGACTCAAGATCCTATCGCCCAGCTAAAGCATACACACGGGGCTGAACAGCACCTGAAGTAGATGCTCCCCCTCTACCTCTGCCCCTACCTGCTGTAGTCTGAGGAGTCTGTGTTGTTGGGCGTGCTGAAGAAGAACCCGCTGCTGAACCTGTAGGCTGAGTCCCAGCTCTATCTCTCGCTGAGGGGCAATCTCTCATCATGTGACCGACTTGCCCGCAAGCATAACAAGCATCCGAACCCTGACGACACTGTCTGGAATGTAGTTTGCCACACTGGATACACCGCGGTACTGGAGGTCTCCTCTGGCTAAAGTCTCCCCTAGACTGCGAATCTGAGGCCCTCGAACTCTGCCCCTGGCCTGACTGAAAAAAATGGTCAACCCTCCTATCTGAGAATCTATGAGGTGCACTAGTCACTGACTGACCTGAGTGCCTAGAATATGTCTGTCTCGGTCCCCCTCGGTACTCACTGCTCTCCCCCATAGATCTAGCCCTCTTACCTTGTCTTCTGTCACCCTCACGATCACTTCTCTGCTGTCGTTGTCGTTCCTCGAGGTTCTGAGCATGGGCCTGTATCCGGGAAATATCCATCCCGTCTTGCAAAGAGGCTGTCATGCAATCTCTGAACAAGTGTGGTCCTAAACCACTCACAAATCTATAGACTCGGTCCCCCATCTCAGCCACCATAGTCGGAGCATACCGGCCCAATGAGTTGAATTGCATACTATACTCTCGGGCACTCATGCTTCCTTGTTTCAAATTCAAGAACCTATCCGCTTGTGCTCGGCGGACTTCAGGTGGCAAGTAGTGACGAATAAAGGCATCTACAAACTCTTGCCACACGGGAGGTGGTGCATTCTCCCCTCTTGTTATCACCCAATTCTTATACCATAGTACCGCCACGTCGCGATGTCTATATGAGGCTAACTCTACAGATTCAGTCTCAGAAGCATGCATAAGTGTTAGCGTCCTCAGCATTTCATCGATAAAACCTTGTGGGTCCTCATCCGGCTTCGACCCGAAAAATTCTGGAGGATTTAGAGTAAGGAAATCACGGGCTCTTGTACTAGTTGAACGATCACTTGGGCCCGCATTCTGTCGTTGTGCCTGAGCGGCAACCAACTGCGTCAATAAATGTATGGCCTCGGACACTTGTTGACCGAAGCATCCGGTGGAGGAATCGGAGCTGAGGCTCCTCCCTGCTCTTCTACATTGGGCACGGCCTCACTTTGCGATTCACTTTCCTCTACATTTGTCGGAGGCTCTCTTTCCGCCTGCCTCTTTGTCGAAGCTTTGCCTTTCTGGGCAGCTGTAGCTTTTCCTTTCGGCGGCATTTTCTGAAACCATAACGCACTTTTAGGAATGATATAATCCTAGACATGGCTCTATCGCACGATCTCATGGGAAGAAAGATGGTCATTTTCCTAAATGCCCTGTAGCCTCTTGTTTATTAGTGTGGCGCGCAACACACCATAAACAAGACTCTACTAGACACGGCTCGTAGACACTTCCTAGGGCGAACTGCTCTGATACCACTTCTGTCACGACCCAACTAGGGGCCACGACGGGTACCCGGAGCTAGTTACCGAGCACCGCTCACTCTACTACTTATCTTGCTCATTTAATACTCTTTTATCAATTTTACATACCAATTGTAGGAAAAATCATATTTAATCGAAACATAAATACTTTATATACATTTGCCTCTCGGCCATCAAAATAATATACATACATATGAAAACCTCTTGTACCATCTAACCCACACTGCGTATCTACGAGCCTCTACTAACATAATGAATACATGGACGGAACAAGACTCCGTCATGCCCAAAATATGCATATATGAATGTACATCAAAAGAATAGCCATAAGCACCTCCGAACAATGGAGTGCTATCTAACAGCTGACAGCTACTGAGGACCTGGGCCAAGCTCTCCTCCCTGTCTACCTGTGGGCATGAACACAGCGTCCGAAGAAAGGACGTCAGTACGAATATTGTACCGAGTATGAGAAGCGTACATAATGAAAGGAAACATCAGTAATATGAGGATAACATCAATATGAGACAACTGAATCTGACTGATAATCATATATGAAGTAATGCATGTTGTCTTACTCATCATCATAACATGTATGCATCATATGCAAGCTGCCCGTCCATGTCGGAACGGTGTGATAATCAATAATATTAGCCCGCGTCCAGGCCTCCCGCGTCCGGGGTACCATCTCATGCCGCCCACTAGTGATGTCTGCCCACGCCCGTAGGTCGTGGTGTATCCGTATCGCCGCCCGCCGAAGCGGTGTCTGCCAGGCCAACTAGGCCCGGTGTGAAATACTCATGACATGCTCAATGTAAATTCTCATAGTAATATGCTTATCATAAAATACTTATCTTATCATAATACGTATATTTGACTCATGATCAACTTTACTCTATTGGGGTGACGTAAGGTCGTGATCCCCCGATTACATTATGGAACCGTCATGGACATTCTGCCTCACCTTGAAAGGACTAGTACATAAGGTGAGTGTAGGCAAGGAATAACATCATCATCATTCTAGTGTCATCATATCGTATAACTTATCTCATATAGACATTCATAAGTATAAGATTTTAACTTCTTAGAATGTAAGAACTCACGAAAGAAATAGGGATTCAAGTTAAAAGATTCATGCCTTTAGAAAGAAGGACTAGCCTCACATACCTTGGTCGTTTAGCTAAGATATCGCTCACTTGTTCTCCGTCGATATCACGTCGTTACCTTCATAAGAGAATTCGTATCATCATTAGTAACTGACTATAAGAACGTGTCGCTAATTCTAGGAGAAGTCGGACAACGCTTCCTTCGCTCATACTACTTTTCTCACGTTCTATATCAACTCCCAATATTCATAATATTATTCGCAATATCATAATCGACAATCGTCATTTACGTGCGTTTGGCAAAATCCACCATTTTCCTCCAATTTTCCCTTATTTCTACTTCTAGCTCATCCTTGTGTTTTCATG
Organism: Lycium barbarum; assembly: GCF_019175385.1. Classification (NCBI taxonomy): domain Eukaryota; kingdom Viridiplantae; phylum Streptophyta; class Magnoliopsida; order Solanales; family Solanaceae; genus Lycium; species Lycium barbarum. The sequence continues at coordinate 47,824,585 of NC_083343.1, read as the reverse complement.
CATTTAATGCTTGTTTCATGATATAAACATCATTCATAACGTATTAGTACTCACAAAACTTCAATATTCATAGTTCGATTCCACTATCATTCATTTATGTCACTATTCACTCAATAATGACCCATTTCTCTGTTCTTCTACATTTCAAGTGTCTAAGCTTTCCAATACTTCAAACAATATGGAATAATCATGAAACTTACCTTGGAGGATGGTTGAACAACTCTTAAGTTGAAATACTTCAATTAGCCAAAACCCTAGTTCTACCTTCTTGGGAATTTCTTGACTTAGAAGATCCTTTGATGTGTTCTTACACTTATTCTCATGAATTTGGTATTGATAATCTTAGGTTTCCTTGGATTTTCTTGTTATTCTTAGATTTGAAGTGTTGAAGAACACTCTAGAGTTTTCTTGAAGTGTTGGATGAAAAATGACGTGAAATGGGCTTAAGTTCCCTTTTAATAATTCAAAATCTGATCTTTAATGAAAACTTGTCGGGATGAACAGTGGTCGTAAACCACCATATACGGACCGTATTTTCATTTACGGTCCGTCCACTGTGGTCGTATTTAACCATTTCAAAGACAGAAAGTTTTGGCTGATGGACATGGTAGTTTACGACCTGGTTTACGGTCCGTAAACCAGTTTACGGGCCGTAAACTGGGTCGTATTTAACCATATTCAACATTTACAGAAAGTTGGGATTTCTTGACAAGCTGGAGGACGATTGCACTATACGGTCCGTAAATCACTTTACGGGCCGTATAGTGCCATATACGACCACTGGCTGAAAAATTTTCCGCGACTTTCTTATTTCCAAAAATTCTTAATTAGCCATTCCCGACTTAACAAAACATCATTCACTCAACTTTTCATCATTCCACTCATTATACAAGTACGGAGAAACTTCCGAGGTGTAACACATAAGAACTTGAGCGAGATATTATGGTATTGGGGATTGCTCTGTAGAGCATTGGATGTGTTTTGTGGACTGTGTGCAGGAATGTGGTAGTAAGAATTATAGAGGGAAACTCTACCGAAATTTTTACAAATTGAATTGTTTGCATTTCTATAGAGAAAGAGTAAAGAGAAAATATGACCATCAGTCATTTGGTAAGTCATGGTTGAAGGAACAGTTATGGGACTTATTGGAAACATAAAGAAAGTTGATACCAGGAACTTAAATGCAGTATTACGGTTTATAGATTCGAATGGTTAGTAAGTGATAACAAAGAGATATTGAGATGGGAAGGAAGTTAGCGAGTACGGGAAAGTTCCATTTAGAAGTATATATAAATATATACGAGATTAAGATGGGTTTGTACTCCTTGTGGAAGGATCTACAAAACTACTAAGTAGATATTGTTAAGTGGCAAGCGGGAAAGGAGCCCCTTTAAGAGCAATGGAAATCTAGGAGGGCCTTCAAGATGAAAATACGAGAAATAAACATACATACGAGCAAGCTATGCTATCGTAAAGGGGGATAAGAAATGAACGAAGAAAGAAAGAAAAGGACGTCTAAGAGTGCTTATAAGTTGATGAAAATGTGATGAAAGTATGATTAATGATATATATATTCCTCGATACATAACAGCTCGGGTGAAGAGCAAACTTGATTGTAAGGTGTTCGCTTTTCCCCTCTCCCTTCTTTGGGCGTACACCAGGCTAGAACATGAACATGATCGTTCCATAACCAATCCAATCCATTCCCATGCCTTATATTTCGAATCTTGATGCCTTGTCATTTGATCGATTCTTGAAATATTACTTTGCCCACCGTCTATTATTCCTTTGGGTTCGATACGAATTCCATAAGCAATTCAGAGATTATGATCTTGTGTTACTCGAAAAGGCCAAAGAATCAGATCCATAATTTCTCATTCAAAATCAGCCTCAGAACATCGCTGCGGAAGAAAACAGAGTTCTGCTAGAAAGCTTCAGGGCATTGCGCTTTCCGTCCGCATCGCGGAAGGAAAGCGGAAGGCTTCAGAACTTCCCGCTTTTCGTCCGCATCGCGGAAGAAAAGCGGAGCTCTGCACAGAAGGAAGTTGCGCTTTCCGTCCGCATCGCGGAAGGAAAGCGGAAGCTCCCAGAAGGTTGTACTTTTCTTCCGCATCTCGGAAGAAAAGCGGAACCCTGCGTAGTTAATTTTTTTCGGACTAGATCAATAATGGTATGTACGTATGAATGAATGTAATGCGCTATTCTACGGCATAAAGGAAGGAAGTAATTTGAATTGTGTCCAAAATATGTGGACATTTGACTTGATACAAGGATTCAATTCGCAAAAGAGAAATAAGTCAAACCATACGATAAAAGTAGCTCCGACACTAAATGGACTAGAGGAGTTGAAGGATCTCTAGGCTCGGCCAATTGACTACCATAGACAATCAATACTCGAATGTTACTGGTATAGGAGAACCTTCTTAGGCGAATTAGAATAATTCCAAGTATAGAAGAAAGAAATGTACCGGCTTGAAGGAGTCGAAATTTGAAATGAACTAATAAAGAAAGGATGCGCTAAAGAAAAGTGGCAACGGACTAAATGCGAGTATATTATGAGACATACGGGGGAAAGGAGGCATGACAAGATAATGAAGGTTTAACAAATCGAAAGAAATAAGTTTTTGTCGAAAATAATACATTGTGTCCCGGGCTATGATTTGAATCGCTCATACCAGAGAAATATTTTGTTACAAGTAAATATGCAGTAGATGTACCCCAAAAAGGTAACGCAGGAAATGAGAATGCCTACAAGTGATCAAGGATAAGTATCAGGACAGATGGGAATTACTAAAGAAAAATCGCGGCGTTGGAAGAGATGAGAGTTCTAAAAGAGAAATACTTATAAGAACCTCAATGATCGTCAAAGGAAAGAAAAATAGTATGCTTATGGATAGCACGACAGCAGTACTATCTGAGGTTTGAAAATATCTCCTGCGTCGTGAAATCACAAGTCACCGTTTATATTGAAATGCGAGAGTATATGTTACAGAACAATATAAATAATCGTCATGATAAAATGGCTAGTAAACAGTATGGAGACGACAATAAATATTTGAAGAGCAAGGAAAGCTAGTTAAGTCTCAATTAGCCGCTAGTATAGAAGAGCCAAGGACTTAAAGAGGGAGGAACACTAGTATTGAAAGAAAGTTGTAACTAAGTAAGATTTTATTTTAGTCTCATGCTAACGAGTCATCTTGTAATGATGTGAAGATCAGAGGAGAAGAAATTGGAGGAAAGATTCAAACATAGAATTGAAGATATTTTGAATAATAGATTAGCTTGGGATATGAGCATTAGTATGTTGACACTTGTAAGTATAATCTTAGGATGAGCGATAATGACGGTGATAAGAAAATGCTGCATACAAGTATAAGGAATGGTGTTGACGAATGTTATGTAGGTCGAATGGAGTTCCATTTGAATATAGATCTCTTGGCTATGTATTTTTGATGCATTGGATGAGTAATCCGAGGTAAAGTAATTAATGAGAATAATAAGTCATTAGCAAGGAGATGCTATTACAAGCCATCTGGGCGCTACCATAGGTGGGACTATGATGACAAGCAAGGAAGTAAGGAGTCCGACAATTAAAAAGAAAATGAGATGATACGCATGTAACATCGATTAATACCAAGAGCTTAATCGGAAGTAGCACTAGGAGAAGCAAGCAAGGAAAAGTGCCGCAGCTAAATAAGAAAGTCGTCCACTAGTAGAGAAATAGAGAACTGTAAAACAGGATGGACTAAGTCAACGGAAGGTGAAGTCATGGAAGTGAATGAAGATAAGATCGCAGGAAAAGGATTCAAAGATATCAATAAAGGAAATGGACATTTAAGGAATTAAGTGATCCGCTTGATTGGTAAATCGAAATGACAGATAATTGTGTCAAACTATGGGAAAAACTTATTAAATGAGAGTCAGGCAAAGGTTAAAAGTAGAAGGAGAAACCCACAGGAAACGATCAAAGGATATTGCGTTTGATTAGATCAATCGAGTGACAATGAAACCTCATAGAACAAGCAACATGATGGCTCTTATTGGAAAAGGAACAAATGAAGGTTACAGACAAAAGAAAGAATGAAAGGATCTGAATGCGCTGCATGACTAAGAATCTTGGTTATTCTTCGACGAATCTAGGAATTCACCCCTAAATTTATTAGCTGAACTAAGGATCAGAAACTTTAAGAGTAAATTGAAGGAAAAGAACCTTAAAAGAAGAGATTTGAGATGTCTTTGATATAAGTACAAGAATTACCGTTAGTTAGACAAGTGCCAGAAGTCCAATTGAAGGAAAGAGAAATTAAGCGAGGCATCTCGGTGTTAAACCAGTTGAAAGATAAAGTACCGCAGATGAATTCGACTGCTATAGAAAGAAAAGGATGCTACAATATGACCAGTCTCAAGGTTATTTTAAGGGAGGAAGAATAAGAATACTTAAACTCCAAGAAGACAAAGGCCTGGGATATTTGTAAAACGTAAGAAAGATGCGTGGAGATCGAAGGGAACGAGAATTCCTGAATAAGAAGAAGAGGAGATAAAAATTGGATAAAGGTATGTGTAAGCACGACATGAAAGGGCATACAAGAATGTAAACAACGAAAGCTGAAGAGACAATGAAGGCAATAAAGCATGGAGAGTTAGTGGACAGACAAGTAATAAGAAAAAGGGATAACCATGGGTACAAGCGTAAATCATGGCTACAAAAGAAGAAGAATAGATTGAATAGTTTGGAAGGTTCAGTTTTAACGAGCAATTAAGACTACATGTAAGCAAAGTAAATACCGACAGATACGGGTAAAAACATTGACATCTATTTCGGAGCGAACTCTACCTCAACATTCGAGGACGAATGTTTTTAAAAGGGGGGAGGATGTTACACCCCGCACTTTCAGAGCATGAGCATGACATGTACATCACCGTATCAACGAAGTATCGGAGATGTCCCATGATGTTTTGAAAGGCACAAGCCATGGAAAGTACATAACAACGAAGAAAAAGGGTGAAATACGATCTCGTAAGCCGTAATCGGGAAAGAGTATTTTGAAACACGAGAACATGGACATTATTAGTATAATAAGTGATTAATATCATGTATGGAGAGTTTCGGAATATTTCTAGATCGAGCAAATTGAAGAAAATAAGTTCGACGAAAATTTGAAAAATGCTGGAAGGATTTTTAGTCAACTTTGAAGGGGTATATCTCCATGTATAGTTGGAGTTTTAAGGTGTTTCAAAATCCTAAAATGAAGTTCGTCGAGTTTAGTTTGTAAAGCAACAAACCGCTCATTGATAGGACGTCGGAGTAGAGAATTATAAACGTTACAAACTGAACTGTCGCGCAGAAACAGCACAGCTACAGTAATGCTACAGTACCATCCGCCCACCCACTATTAAAGGGTTAAAACCCCATTTTTTCATCCAAAATGTTCCAAAACATTCCAGAAAAATCAGCAAGAAAAAGGGCCCTTAAATCCCACATAAAAGTGAGGATTTGAGTGAAATTTGAAGCTACAAGTACTAATCGAAGTCCGGGCAACGCATAGTCACAAATATGATTTCATTTTGGAGTTGGAGGAGCTTGGGAGCAAGTGAAAAAATTGAAGATTTTGTTACTTTGGTAAATACAAGGTATGAATCATTAAATTTCTTTCTTTATCAACATGGATTAAGAAATAATTGCCAGAATAAAGGTTATATTTTGTTGTGTTGAGGTTGTTGAATTATGGATTGAGGTTTGAAGAAAATTTTGGATAAAATATGTATATAATCATCTTGTAGAATGTTGAGGATGTTGTTATTGATGTGTTGGTATTAATTTCAACTTCCTTACGAAAGTAAAGATTATTAAATAGTCGTATCACAAGTGGGTTGGTTGAGAAATTTGAAAAATAGTGTGTGGGTTGTTTTATGGCATATGTTGGTGTTGGAAATGATATTACGACTATTGGTATTGTTGTTGATGTTGTTGGTTATTGAATTGGAATTTCGGGCGAGGCATATAAACAGGGGAAATGCTGCCCGAATTTCGACAGAACCTAAAAGGATTTTAATTAAAGTTTCGAGTTGAGCGTATGATGATGATTCTAATAATAGTATGAATGGTTGTATATGTACATTACGAGGCTACGAATAATCTTCAGTGGATTGCAAGACAAGAAGTAAGTTGGAAGTCAAGAAATTTTCCTTCAGGTATGTTAAGGCTCGCCCCTTCTTTCAAAGGCATGATCTTTAGGTTATGGTTTCATAAATGTTTCCGTATTTTCCTCGTCATCAAAAGTTAAATGTCCCAGATTCCAAAGCATGATTTCCTTCTTGATATTCCATAAATGTTTTCCAAAGTATTCCTACTTTCCAAAATAAAAGGTTGTGATTATGTGAGATCTTATGATAACGGCAAAGGCTATGCTTTTCAATGACAACGATGATGTCAAAAGTGAGAATATCATTATGATGACTATGATGAGAACGATCTTATGTTTAAAGGTTTCAAGTTTATGATTTCAATGACGATATGAGAATGTCGAGCTATTTATTGATTTCTCAATCTATTCATGGATGGTGACGTTATTTCTAAATCTTCCAAAGTATATGAATTGATGCCTTATGAGATTTACGATCCTATTCTATGTTTTCTCTTAATTCTATTCTTCATCGATAGTCTCACCTTAAAATAATTGTTCCTTCAAGGTGAGACAAAGCGACAATGAGTATTCCATAATATAATCGGAGGCAACCGACCTTACGTCACTCCGATACAGTTGTGGCTTTTGATTGGGATCTTATGCATGCTATATATATATATATATATATGTATGTATTTTCTCACACCGCGCCGCGCTATAGTCGGCCGGGCAGGCACGTAGAGGTGCACACCACTGCAGTGGGCATGTTATGATATTGCCCCGGACGCGGGAGGCCTGGACGCAGGCTAATGATGATAACACCGAGCCTTAATGGCCGGGCATGTTACTATTTATATATCACACCGAGCCTTAATGGCCGGGCATGTTACTATGTATATGTATAAAAATGTTTTTTTAAAGACTAAGCATGCATGACATCCGCCCTACGAGGCATCCAGATGTATAGGTTATCTCTCTTATTCCTTGTTATTTTTCATATCTATATTATGTTGTTACTCATGCCTTACATACTCGGTACATTATTTGTACTGACGCCCCTTCTTGTGGGCGTTGCGTTTCATGCCGCACAGGTGCATACAGATGAGTAGAAGACATTGCTAGAAGATGTTCCAGAGGGATTGGCGAGCTCCATTTCTTTCCGGAGCGTTGCCGAGTCAGAGTATCCATGTCATGGTATAATGATTTATGTTAGAGACTTTGCAGACAGAGTCACGTATTTAGCCTGCCAGTCTTGTATGCGGCTATATTAGCCGATGTATTCATTATGCATCACTTTACAGATTTATATGATTACAAATTTTATTTGATTCGAGAAAGATAAAAAGAATGTTTTTGTTAAAAGCTTTCCCTATGCATTTTAGTTCATGACTTAAGGATTATGAGTACAATGAGATCCAGCGGGTTCGCTCGGCTCTAAGTAAGGGTCAGGTGCCCGTCACGCCCTATCGGGATTGGGGTGTGACAGAAGCCATCTGGCAGCCTATCTTGAAACGCCCATAACTTTCTACTCCAAAGTCGTATCGACGAACGGTTTATTGCATTGGAAACTGACTCAATGAAATTCAATTTATATAGGTTATTCATTCCATAACTCCTCATATTTTAGGAGATACACCTCCCTCAAGTTGGACCAGAATTTCCTATCCAAAATTCTGCTAAGTTTTTCAAAATTTCGACAAATTTAATTTCTTTGATTCGCTTGATCCCGAAACCTTTAGACACTTGCTTAGCACTTGTTAAAAGTATTCCTTAACCTTATAAGGGTTCTGTAACCTCTCCGAGCTTAAGTTAGTTTACTTACGACGCAAACGACGCGAAAATTTCGAGGTGTAACAAATGTGTCCGCAATCAGTATGAGCAATTGACACGTATTGATGAGTAGAGAATGAGTGTGATCTGTCACGACCAACACTACCAGAGATTTGATGTATTCTCAAGCCGAAGAGATTCATAGCACGGCCAACATAGAAGCGGAGGCAACAACAATTACGGAGGCTCTTATAATTAGATACTGTACTCAAGCAAACTACAAACAAACTGATCAGCTGGAAACTGATTCCTTGGTAATAAAGCAGATCATAAATGGAAGTTGGGATACTCCATGGTCACTTGCAGACATGTTTAGGAGATTCAGATTGCAAAAACACATACGTTGGCTTAACCCGTTCAAAATTGTGAGGAAGCTCGAATATATCACATATACAAAGAAGGCAATATGTTGGCTAACTACTTAGCCAATTATGCTTTTGAAGTACCAAATACAATGTGTTTTCATACCTTCTGGTCCATGCTAGCATAGGGAAAAGAATCATCAACATGGACAAGAACTAGCTGCCGTATTGGAGGATCAAATAAAAACAGATTCAAGGCAAATGACGAACCTCCTGCAAATTTTGATATACATCCAACTCTTTCAGCTTTTACATATTCCAAATCACCTTGGAGTCAATCACATTTTAGGCTATATGTTGAACTCTTTCTGTAAAACTGCAATAGGGTGCTTGTACTTCATTGTAGCTATAGTTACAACTTTTTTACTTCTATATAGCTTAAATTATAGACATGCATCACTTTATTTTGTTTTCTTTTAATTGATTATTAATTTTTTTTTAAAATTAGGCTACGCCTAATGATATTAAATCAACAAAAAAGGAAAGTGCACAAAGTTTAATCACAAGCATAGATTATTTTGGCTTTATATAAAGCGCAAGAGGGTTAAATTTTAGGAGCTAATTTTTGTTCCTTAATAAGTGAAAGCTAAAAGAATAAATGATCCACACACTTGGAAGCTCTAGCGCATCTGCATTGCCTGTTATCTAATGGAACTGGCCACCGCTTCTCTCGAGATATTTTTGTGGTCGCCTTCTTTTACATTTGCAAGAGAATATATATATATATATATATATATATATATATATATATATATATATATATCACTACAACTCCTAGCTTTTACAAGAATCACAGAACTACCATTGCAAATAATTGATAAAGCTGAAAAATAGGAACCAATATACTATTAACAAAGAATAATTGGATTCTCTTTATTTTTTTAATAATTCTTTTTCTCTCTATTTTGTTAATCTTTCCTTAGCGAGATTTACGTGAGATGGTACGGTTGATAGTACTCTTTGAACAAATATGTGGTTTTTTAAAGAAATGAACCTGTTCCTAATGGTTATAAATAAGGAGAATAAGAGGCAGCAATCAAGAATCCGTCAGAAAAGCCGTTGGAGAAATAAAAAATGGCTTCTTCAATGGCTATCTACATCAAAGCCTTTGTCCTTCTTCCTTTACTTTTTGTTTCATCCTATGCTAGAAACAAACATATTGACCTGGACTTTGACAATGCTGACGGCTCTTCCGTTGCCATCAATATTGATCCTTCCTCAAAGGCATTTTTTGAATTCCTCGACGGCAAGAAGAAGCACAAGAAGTCTAAGAAGAAAAGCAAGAAACATGAATTAATATTTACAGGATTTCCCTTTCCTGGAGAGGAAGTAAACCAAGAAGAAGCACCACAAGATCCAGCCGTCGGTGGAGATGAAGGGGGGGAAAAATACAATAAAAAGCCCGATTTCGAGACGGAAAATCTTGGTGGTTGGATAATACATTCACCAAATGCTGGTGTTGCAGCCATGCATATACAATTGATGCCAAATAACAAGGCTGTTTGGTATGATACCACAAATCTTGGACCATCTGCAATTCAGCACAACCCTCCATTTTGCAAGCCAGTTCCAGACAGGCCTGGTGAGACAGATTGCTGGGCTCATGGCGTTCAATATGACATTGAGAGTGGTCAAGCCAGGACATTGAAGGTTTGCTAGCTCCTATTTCTATATCTCATTTTAGTAACACATGCAAAATATTATGGACACATCACACATGCATACACAATGCGCATTAATAGATACTCCCTTTGTTTCAATTTATGTGAACCTATTTCCTTATTAGTCAAAAGAATGACCTCCTTCTATATTTGAAAACACTTTACCTTTATGCAATGATTTATAGTCATACAAAATATATGTGACTCATTTAGAACCACAAGTTTAAAAGTCTTCTCTTCTTTCTTAAATTCTGTGTCCAGTCAAATGGGTTCACATAAATTGAAACGGAGGGAGTATATATATATATATATATAGTGGCGGACCCATGTGCAAATTTTGGGTGCTCCAGCACCCATTAAACTCAGTCACGGAGTGTATAGCTGTATAGAAAATATAAAGGAAACAAATATAAATAGTTAATAGAGCACCCCCGAACTCAAAATTCCTGGGTCCAGCACCCCCGAACTCAAAATCCTGGGTCCGCCACTATATATATATATATATATATTAAGCTGATATATACATACATATGCTTAGGAGGCATATACATCTGCATGTGAAATTGCTGGAACAGACCTCATTACGGAGATTTTTCTTGATCACTAATTTATTTAATTACTTTTATCAGTATGTGACATTTCTTCATTCCTACAAAAAATTATAACTTTTTTGAGAGTTGTATCTTAGAATGATATTGAATTACATTAAATTAAATTTAGATTTGTTTTCTTTTTATTTCCGTAACCTTTTCCAACTTTCTCAAGGGAAAGCTTTATTTACTTAAAGATCAATACAGAGATTTTGTACTTTTTCTTGCTTGGTATAAATATTACACGCACCTTTAAGGATAAAAATTTCTTTGATAAGAGAAATTCTTTTTCTACGATCTCTCAAAAAGCAACATAGAAAAGATGTACCAGCTGAGTAAAACTAGAAAGCCATTAAAACTTAAAATGAACATTATTTACCCTTGACATGATTGTCAAGGAAACAAAATGAATGCTCTGTGATCTCCAAGTTCCATAGGTATCATTTTCTTCTCTTATAATTCGTATTTTTATTCAGTTAATGACCGATACATGGTGCTCATCCGGAGGTTTGTCCTCTAATGGTGATCTAGTAAGCACGGGAGGTTATCGAGAAGGGATTCGCAGTATTAGACTCATGAATCCATGTGATAACTGCGAGTTTCAGGAAAATGCAAATGGTCTTGCTGCTATGAGATGGTACAAATATAATTTCATTCTTATTTTTCAAAGAGTATAGCTTCTATGCAATGTCAACATAAAAGAATTACTATTTATTATTATAAGATCACCTTAAAGGTAATTATTTATAAGTGAAACTTGTGACCTAAAAAGTGGTAAAGAACTTTCTACAATATGTTAATTTGCACTGATAATGCAAATAGCATCATCAGTGAATATAAGATAAATCCCTTTTCAAAGTGAAAACTCACAATTTTCAAAAATGATCAACAAGTTTTATGTTTTGTGAATCAAATAACAGGTATGCTACTCAACATATGCTTGAGAATGGTAGCTTCATTCTTGTTGGAGGTCGCGGCGCACATAACTACGAAATCATTCCACCAGGAAAACTGCAATTCCAGGTGCAACAATTTGGGTTAAACTTTCTTGTCGAGACCGAAGATGAGAAAGAGAACAATCTCTACCCATTCGTCAATCTTCTCCCTGATGGGAATGTATTCATTTTTGCCAACGACAGATCAATAATCATCGACCCTTATAGTGGAAAAACCATCGGCGAACTTCCTGTACTTCCTGGAGGTTCAAGAAACTATCCAGCATCAGGAATGTCCGCACTTTTGCCAATCAATCTCAATACTCCTAATCCTGAGGATGTTGAAGTTGAGGTCATTGTTTGTGGTGGAAATACCCATGATGCCTTCAAATATTCTGAGCTTCCACCGAGACAATTCTTCCCAGCATTAAAAGATTGTGGAAGGATATTTGTTAACAAACAAGGATCTCAATGGGATATTGAAGAAATGACCTCACCAAGAGTCATGGGAGACATGTTGCTTCTACCAACTGGAGATATCTTGATCATCAATGGAGCAAAGACAGGGACTTCTGCATGGGATGCTGCTGAGGAACCTAATCTTGTGCCACTTCTGTATAGCCCAAACAAACCAAAAGGACAAAGGTTCAAGGAATTGAAGCCTTCACAGATTCCTCGAATGTACCATTCTGTTTCTGCTGTTTTGCCAGATGGCAAGATTTTGGTGGCAGGAAGCAATACCCATGCTACGTATGACTTTCAGGCGAAGTATCCAACTGATTTGAGAGTAGAGAAATTTTCACCTCCTTACTTGGCACCTGAGTTGGACCAGCACAGGCCCCAAATTCTTGAGAATGGAGCTAACAATGAGATGAAATATGGCCAGGATTTCAAGGTCAATATCAAGTTGGATGAAGTTGTGGATGAGACTGACATTAGGGTCACCATGTATGCACCACCTTTTACCACACATGGTTACTCTCAGGGACAGAGGTTGCTCATTTTGCAGCTTAAATCTGTGACAAACCAAGAGGTCACTGTAGTAGCACCGCGCTCAGGCAGAATTGCTCCACCAGGCTACTATTTACTCTTTGTTGTTCACCGCGGCGTGCCTAGCCGTGGAATGTGGGTGCGCATCGACCAGTAGACATGATCAAGTATATCCCAAAATTAAACTCTTTTTTATTTTATGTATGCTATTAATGTTCTTATATACAAAAGGAAATATAACCATATCTAATAGACATTTGCTATCTTGTTTTACTTTTTAGAGATGGTCACAAACATGTCGTGGTATATATTATTACTGACACTAAATCCATAAACAAAGATTCATTTCTAGGTGACTGGTGATGATGACTTCAATTTTAAGGTTTGAGACTCTAGTAGATCATTAAATAACAAAAGACTTGTAAAGTCTGTGAGCTTGTGGATTCGGCCTTTCCCTTTAACTTAGTTGTGGTTTAAGTTATGGTTTCACTAACATAAGGCCTTGCTATTTTCAAACTTGACAAAATACCGATGTTGTTTTTTTGTACTCTTACATATTTAGATTCCTTGACCCTGGTTGCTTATGTGAATGGTTAAACGTAAGATTTCAACTTATTTTACCATATTAATTTGGAGCTAGGTCTATAGAATGTGAATAAAAGTAATGGAGAACGAATTACAGAGGGAAAAAAAAATTAGATACGGATGGCATGAGACCACAAAAATATAGTGCTGTGAATGCCAAAACAAAACGTCTCATGCCACAAAGTAAATGGATTGCCTTTAGAAGTTAGAGGGAAATGAGGGTTCACCACATGAAAGAATACCATTTAGCATCAGATATTGAATTTGTTCAGTTGAAGATAAAATACTGTCACAAATCACAACATGTGAATTATATTAAATACCCTTTGCTTGAACTAGGTTGTCGTAGAAAATAATAAAGAAGATATTCTTCTTTTTCCATCTTACATTTTTAATGGTAATTCAGTAATCCGCATGTGCTATGACTTCTAAGATTTATACCACCAGAAAAAAGAAGAAAATAAAAGATGAAATATACCAACCAAAGGTTTCATTTTAAATTAAGCAGGTTGTGATGATAAAGGTTCAAGAATATTTAATTAAATTCTGATTCTTTTATGACTTAAATGCACAAGTTCTTTGATTTCAAATATATATAACAATTTTTAGCTATTTAATGAGGATTGCGGATGGTGTATCTAGCGGTTCAAAGTCTATTGAAATGCTATGAAAATCCCAGCACCACAGTGGGTTAGGGCTAGGGATATAGTTGATATGCCTATTTTATATACTAGTATTCGTACCGTACTCGCGCGATACGCGGCTGGTATCAAATGAAACTAATCATAGAAATTATTATCTTATTTATTTGACATAATAAAAAAATTATTATATATCATTAACATATTTAAATAAATTTGTGAAATATTAAATTATAATTTTACTTATTTGAACATATTCGATTATATTAATTTAACAAAACTCCAAATCTTTTTATGTTAACCTTGTTTATCATACAATCCAGATTAATTATTGATTTATGACATATAAAAGTTCATATCATTACAAAAGAATATAATTTTTAATGTGGTAATCGAATTTATTTATATCCAATATTTTTAATTTTGGTTCTATATTGAAAATATAATTTTATTATAATATAATTTAAGATATTTTTAATTTCAAATGCTAATGAATCTTACACTCTGATAAGTTACTTCTTAAAAGTACTAAGACAAATATTTTGAGTGAAGTATGGCAATAATTTATTCCCTCATTTTTTTTTTACCATTTTCTCAATAAATAACATCATCTAATCACCTCCAATTTGCATGATCTCCCAACGTTTCAGTACTATTTAACTTATTCTATTACAACAATGGACCAACGAATAGTAGTGTATTTTGTTTTATATCACTTCCCCAGATAAATGACCGTAATATTTTACCCAAATATGCAGCTTGACATTGCTTTCCATTTTACTTTCAATATAAATGTTTATTTTAATTAATTAAAATCTCATATGTATTTAATTATATTTTAAAATTTTACTCTATTACTTGGAATTATTTCATTATTCAATTCAATAAGTTCTATAATAATTCTATATTTTTACACTAAGTTATTAATTTTTTCCTACATCTGTAAGTTTTGGAACTTTCAAGTCTAAACTATGCATAATTATCTAATGCTTCTTTCTTACTGTAGTCTAAAGTATTATCGAACACTTCTAAAGATCCAGAAAGTCTACATCAAAGTTTAACAAAAAATAGAAGATTATGACCTGTACACTGAAATGGAATATTATTATCAATGTTTATTTTTTTTCCACCAGTATAACAGGAAAAATAACTAAGCAATATGACTTGCACTGTAAATTGAAATAGAAGATTTACAAAGAAGAGAACTTACTATATGATTTATCTGGAGATATCTATGAAAAGTTCAAGACGGTTAATTAACCTATGCAACAAAATGGTGGAGAAAATAACACAAATTAGAACAAAAAATATTATATCACATGAGATAGCCACATTCAATCATTCATTTGTACAGGAACTATACAAAATTCTTCATTCGACTCTCACAGAAAAGTCATGTCTCTATTGTTTACCCCGAATTTGGATAATCAATTAAATTTGTGGGTGAGGTATAGGATATGTGGTTGTGCCTTGAATCCCTTTGATAGAGAAAAGAAATATATGAATATACTATGAAGAAGCAACTAATAATCGGTGGTTTGCTATATGCTTGTATGTTTACTAATATACGTGTGTTACTTGATTGAAGAAATGTAATAGAGATGAACACATGAATTCGGATTGCAACACGATAATGAGAGAGATTTGTATATATTTCTAGTACAAAGAATGTTCTTGATGTTAAGGAGCCAACCCCTTAAAAGTGGGCAATGGCCCTTATTTATAGTGTTGTCTCATGGGCTCCATACAATAAGAGAAAACTAAAAATAAAGAAAAACTCTGACTTGGATTAGGTTGGGTTAGGTTGGCCGTACGATCTGACACCCGTACGATTGGCAGTTGAGCATGGCAGGACGTTATCGACGCGTGGCAATCGCGCAACGGATCTCCCGGACCAACGGCCACGAATAAACGGACTAACGGCCACGACCAAACGGACCAACGGTAACGACCAACTCGGCCATGAAGAAACCGGATCAAACGATGCCCTTCCTTGACCTCGGTCCAAGCGTTCCTCCGGTTCAGAATGAAAGTCCTCGTGCATGTTCTTGTCCCCTTCTTCCTTTGATTCCTGGTCTCACCGGTTTAAAGCGTATCCGATTTTTACTGTATACAGCTAGTCCCCACACTTCCCGGACCGTAGATTTATCGGAGTAACGGGAAGTGGATGAATCAATAAATCGGCGAATCCGTTTGTCCGTTGTTATCTCCTTATTTTGGCGGGAACAGTTGCGTCACGTCCCATTTTCTTCGGCCACGTGTCTTATTCCGGATGGTCAACTCTGAAAACCGCCGCAACGCACGTCGCTTCAGGTCATTCCTCATTAATTATGGGACACGTGGCTCCCCCTGGTTGGTCGGCATCGGTAACCGTTCCATTCCCATGCCTATATAAGGCTCTTCACCTCTTCATTCAAACATTTTTACGTTTCATTTCTCTTCATCTTCACTCTTCACTGCATTTCTTCATCTTCACCATATCTAATTATCCTCCATATCAAGTTTGTTGTTGATTCATCGCTTATACCACGTGAAAGGAAGAAACTTTGCCACCATCTTTACTAGCTGCTCTTGCTTGAGTGTTGTTGCTTCTTACTCTGTCATTTCTTGAACCGTCTGTTCCCTTACTCTTTTTTAACTTCCTTTCTGAATCCACTCAACTTCTTCTTTTCATATTTTCAAATGTCTGAAACCACTTCCCATGATATTCCCTCGGTTTCACCTCAAGGAACCGAACATGCATCTCCAATTAAAGCAAAGAGCACCTTCGAGCCCACTGCCTCGGACATTATACCGGCCAAGCCTAACTTCAACAAAGATCTTGAGGTCTAAAAACCTTCTTCGGTATCCGATAGGGAGTTTGATGTGAGGTGATATCCCTCATCCATTACTGAGGAAAAACTCGACTTAGTTCGGGCTGATTGCGGGTGGGACACCCGTTCAGTTCAAGTTTTTTCCCCCGGGCCAAGTGAATCAGTCACTGACCACCGGGAAGGTTTTTTATATGTGTATACTTACCCTTTCACTCTCAAGCTCGACCCTCCGGTCGATCCGGTCATCTTGGACATGTGCCGGACCTATGACGTGACCTTGGCACAGATTGGTCCGATCGTTTGGAGGGTCGTGGCATGCCTCCGGTTGTTGGCCAACAATACCGGGAACGAGCTCACACTGGCCCATTTGATACGCTTATATTCCCCGAGGTTGTTCCGGGGTGGAGTAATAAAACTCGCAAAGCGTAGCCGGAATCCATTTTTCTCAAAAATGGACGAAGATAGAGACAGGGCTGGTTGGAGCGATATGTCCGGGTGAGGACCTCGGACATCATTCCAGACAATTACATGCCTTTTCCGGAAACGTGGAACAACAAGCGTAAACCTGAACTCTAAGTAATTGATTTTGTACGTTTTATCGAACTTTGGTTCCACTTTCTCACCGCTTCTCTTATTTATATTAGCCAATGGATGGATTCCCCCGGTCGTCCGGAATCTGAACGATTGGGTTACTGCACTCCTTAGCCAGCATGTCCACGACCACCGGACGTGGGGCCACCTGTCACGCAGCCGATGGGTCACCCAGAACCACGGTAATACCCTGCTGCTACCCGTGTTCACTGCATCTTCTACTACTCGTATTCATTGCGTCTTCGATTTTCAGGTTTGCCCAAGGGCTCGGTGGATCCCAGACCGGAGTCGGCAGCCGAACCCACAACGTCGGCACCGGAGATCAATTCAGCAGGTGCATCTTGCATCCTCGCTGCTGCTGCTGCCAAGAGAAAAAGGCCCTCGGACAAAGGGCAGAAAACAAAGAAAACGGCGAGGAGCGTCGTTAGGACTTTACGGGATGAAGCAGAGCCCGAGCTCCTCGTTCGGAGTATCAGTGCGGCCCCTTCCGTGGCTCCTGTTCCGGAAGAAGGTATCACCGCTTCACCCCTTCCTTCAGCCGTAGAAGGACCTTTGGTTCCGGCGTTACCCACAGGTGCGGAAGAAATTCTTTACTCAACTCCTCTAAGGTCGATTGATTTCGTCGACATTTCAGGTGAAGCTTCTTCCGAAGAAATCCCCCTGCAAAGGGCAAGTAGATCTGGGGGGCTGCTGCTGCCGAAGCTGATCAAAGAACCGAGCCTACCCCCGAGAGCGAAGCTCCAACGGTCACTGGCCGGTTACCCGAGTATGAACCTGCTGCAACTACGGAGCCCCCTATTTTTGCTGAAGTTGCTGAGGCCGCTCCAGGTTCTCCAACCCCGATTTCGAGGCCGGATGAGTTTGAGGGCATGTTCTTGGGCACTCCTCCTGCAATCGGCGAAGCCGCGGGTTTCGGACATCTCCAGATCCCTCGAGCCATGAGGGCGGTTGGTCGGGCCACCGAGTCCGGTGCTAGGGACCTCTTGGTCCGAACCTTTCCGGCCCCAAGTGTGGAGCCGATGAGGATGAGGTCGGCTGTGATCACCGTTCCCAAGGATTGCATCTTTCTCTCTCTCCCGGTGGGCGTGGCGAGTTACCTGAGGCCCCTTATCTCGGACTCGGATAAACGAAAGATGAACGGGGTCTCTTGGCAATGCCTCATCAATGAGGGTATGCACGCGGGCAATCGGGTAATTTTTGTCAACTGTCCCTGCATGCTTTTCTTGAGAATTTTTGTGTCGTTTTATGAAAAGTGTTTGACTTTCTTCTTTTTGCAGAGTGTGGTGCTTGTTAACGAAGCCTTCGTCCGTGCTCAGCAAGAGGTGGATGATCTCAAGGGCCAACTGGATGCCCAAGGCCGGGAAACGGAGAAATATCTGCACCTTCTTCAGGAGAAGGAGGATGAGCTGAACCGAGCAGTTGCTTTTTCCAACTTCCGACCCGAGCTCGATGCAACAAAGGCTTAAAACCGTTGATTGAAGGGTGAGTTGGCCGAGATGGTCGAATACAACCGGAGTCTCGAAGCGGACAAGATCAGCCTTTTCCGAGATAACGCTCAATTTTCCTCGAAGCTCGATGAGCTCGAAACCACCCTTTCTCAACTCCGGGGGGAGCTGGATTCGGTGAAGTCTGATGCTGCGAGCTTGGCCGAGAGGAACCGGCTGCTCGAATCTGAGAGTGCCCGGTACAAAGGTCGCATGAAGGTGTTCGAGGAGAAGGCGGAGCAGAGGGCCCAGATATGCGATGATCTGAAAACCGAGCTTAAGAAGACGGCCGATGCTAATGACGCCCTCAAGGCCGAGCTCGAGTCGGCCATCCACATGCAAGATGTCCTCGGAGATCGGAACGTTCTGGTGGCAAAGTTTGCCCAGGCCGAAGCTGATTTAGAGGAGGCTCTGAAGAGCGTGGAGGCCGCCGAGGCTCATGCCACTATCGCTGCCGAGTACGAGAAATGGAAGACTCGGAGGATCACTCTTGACCAAGCCGAGCATGGCTTTACGGATCTTCCGGCCCTTATTCTCGAGGCTAAAAGAGTCGAGGAAGAGGCTAAGGGTACCCTCCGGGACGACTCCGACGACTCTGAGCGGACAGTGTCCGAACACTCCGGCTCCAGCCATTCCGGATAGGCTAGGGCCTGTACTTAGCCTTTTTATTTTTTGCTTTCGTAGTGGACTCCGATGTAAAATCCTTTGTATCAATAGAACATGTATTTTCCTTGATTCTTTTCTTCGAATGAATGTTTGTCATGATTTCCACCCGAATTGTCGGTTCATTTTTAAGGAGTCACTATTTCTGACTGTGCCTATTTATCAGCATTTTCTCCTTCTCCGGTATATGTCGTCCGGGAATTTTGTGGTGTTTGCCCATGGGACTTATCTTACACTTTTATGAATTTGGACGTCTCCGAATCACGACGGGCGTTGTTAGGGCTGGTATTTTCGGCTATTTTTAGAGCCGGTATGTTTCGGACACCTGAGTCTCAGCCTTAGCCGGATTTTGATGTAAAAGTCTGCGTTTGTGGAGTTAACGATTTTGGCTTGGTTCAATATAACCTTGTTGCCTTTGTCGAATTTCGACTGTAGTGCCCGGTATAGGGTGTATGAATGAAATAGTGCTGAAATACGGCGGTTATCACCGGGGTGAACTGTTTTAACAGGAAGACATCCGAGATATCGTTTATCCAAACTTTCGATAATTTTTGCATTGCAAGTGTTTGTGTACATGAGAATGAATTTTTCCCTTCCACCTTTGCCGTAGCAAATACTAAATTGACACGATTCATTCTGATCGTTTGGTCCTTACATCGGAACCTAATGCAGAAGATCCGGTTCTTGGTTTTGCCGTAGCAAATGTTATGTGGACACGATTCGTTTTGATCGTTTGGTCCTTACATCGGAACCTAATATTGAAGGTCCAGTTTTATTTTGTTGAGGGCGGCCTCCGGTTTTAGGTAACCGGGGTAAACTTCGGAGTGGGTGTGATAGTCCCCTAGCTCTTATCCGAGCTGTAAGATCGGGTGAGTGCTATTAAGTCCCCACTCGTTGGGTGTGACCCCGAGTTTCCGGGCGTCTGTCTTCGTCTTCGTTGAGTAACACGTTGTACTTGTTGCCTCATTAAAAACCTTGTCGGAAAACCCATTTTGGGACAAAACCGCACTAAGGAAAAGAGTGCAACGCGTGTTTTCAGGCCTAAATTCTAACTTTATCCGGCTCTCGATTTTTCTGCAAAAAGAGAAAGGTTAAATAGAAAACATGGGGAGTTCATACCTTAACAGTAGTATCTTTTCAGATGAGCCACGTTCCAATTGTTGCGCAAACACTTAGCCAGGGGGCCGAAGAAAGATCGCTGATACAATTGGCCGTCCACCAAGCAGAAACGCGCAGCTTTGGTCCTTAATGACCGTGATTCTTTTGGGTCATTCGGGAGCTTTCCATCACGCAAGTAGTCGATGTACTTGTTGCGCCAATCCCAAGTTAAACCCATTGTGTTTATTTCGGCATGTCCGTTTTCTATCACCGTGTTCAACAAGTGCACCGTAGTCCCGGGGTTGATTTCTTCCCCTTCGACCGGGGATCCTAAATTTGCCAATGCATCGATTTTGTTGTTCTGCTCCCTCGGTATATGCTGCATGGTCCATTCTTTAAACCGATGTAGTATCACTTGGATTTTTTCAAGATACCTCTGCATCCGTTCGTCCTTGACCTCGAAGACGCCGTTCACCTGGTTTACGACCAAGAGCGAATCGCAGTTTGCCTCGATTATTTCGACCCCCATACTTCGGGCCAATTTCAAACCTGCAATCATAGCCTTGTACTCGGCTTCATTGTTAGTCAATTTAGCAGTTCTAATAAACTGTCGAACGGCATCCCCGGCCGGAGTTCTAAGGACGATTCCTAGCCCGAAACCTTTGAGGTTCGAGACTCCGTCCGTATGTAGCGACCAAATACCCGAGGCTTTCCCTGAGGTTAGTAGAAGCTCTTTCTCAACCTCGGGGACCATATCCGGGGTGAAATCTGCCACAAAATCAGCCAAGATCTGGGACTTGATGGTCGTTCGAGGTTTGTACTCGATATCATATCCGCTAATTTCGACGGCCCACTTAGTTAGTCTACCCGATAATTCCGGTTTATGCATGATATTTTTCAGGGGGTAAGTAGTTACTACACATATTGGATGGCATTGAAAGTAGAGCTTGAGCTTTCTAGAAGCACTTACTAGAGCCAATGCCAATTTTTCCAAGTGGGGATAACGGGTCTCCGCATCCCCCAAAGTTCTACTTATGTAATAAATAGGGAATTGCGTACCTGATTCTTCTCGGACCAGAACACCACTTACCGCCACCTCGGAGACAGCAAGGTAGAGAAAAAGTGGCTCGTCCGCCTTTGGTGTGTGCAACAGCGGGGGGCTAGACAAGTATCTCTTCAATTATTGTAAAGATTTTTGGCACTCCGGGGTCCAAACGAAGTCGTTCTTCTTCCTTAGTAAGGAGAAGAAACGATGACTCTTGTCCAAGGACCTCGATATGAAGCGACTCAACGTCGCTATCCTTCCGGTGAGCCTCTGTACTCCTTTGACGTTATTCACCACCTCAATATCCTCGATGGCCTTGATCTTGTCCGGGTTGATTTCGATCCCCTAGTTTGACACCATGAAACCCAGAAATTTGCCGGACCTTACCCCGAAGGCACATTTTTCCGGGTTGAGCTTCATGTTATACTTGCGGATCACGTCGAAGGTTTCCTGCAAATGTTTTAAATGGTCCTCTGTTTCCAGGGACTTGACCACCATGTCGTCAATATAAACTTCTATTGTTTTCCCTATTTGTTCTTCGAACATCTTATTAACTAGGCGTTGGCAAGTTGCACCGGCATTTTTTAGTCCAAAAGGCATGACATTATAACAGTAAGTCCCATATCGGGTGATGAAGGATGTTTTCTCTTGATCCTCCGGGTGCATCCGAATCTGGTTATACCCGGAGTAGGCATCGAGATAACTTAACATCTCATTCCCGGCCGTCGCATCGATCATTCTATCGATGTGAGGCAACGGGAATGAATCCTTCGGGCATGCTTTATTTAAATCCTTGTAATCAACACACATTCGAAATTTATTACCTTTCTTGGGCACCACTACCACGTTAGCTAGCCAGTCCGGGTACTTTACCTCCCGGATAGAACCTATTTTTAAAAGCTTTGTTACCTCGTCTTTTACGAAGGCGTGTTTTACTTCCGCCATGGGCTTTCTCTTCTGCTTCACCGGGGGAAACTTCCCGTCTAAGCTGAGCTTGTAAGTTGCTACTTCCGGTGATATACCTGTCATATCTACATGGGACCATGCGAAGCAATCTGCGTTAGCTCGAAGAAATTCAATTAACTCGTTCCTGAGCTCCGGGGTTAACCCCGTGCCCAGGTATACCTTTCTGTCTGGTAGGTATTCGAACAAGATGATCTGCTCCAGCTCCTCTACTGTCGACTTGGTTGCATCCGAGTCATCCGGCATGATGAATAATCTGGGTACATCGAAATCGTCCTCTTCATACCCCGGGTCCAAACCCGTGTGCTTTGAATGCTATTTGGTGTTAGCTCCCCCGGTTAGATCTGCTTCCTCGTGAAGCGGTTTTTTGGGGTTGGCTTCCTCGACCGCGAACATCTCCCTTACAGCGGGTTGTTCACCTTGGATTGTTTTTATCCCTTCCGGGGTTGGGAATTTCAGCAGCTGATGCAATGTTGAGGGCACAGCCCTCATGCTATGTATCCAAGGTCTACCCAACAATGCATTACACTTCATGTCCCCTTCGATTACATAGAACACCGTTTGCTGGATAGTGCCATCGATGTTCATCAGCAACGAGATCTCCCTCTTTGTGGTTTCGCTCGCCATGTTGAACCCGCTGAGTACCGGGCTACCGGTATGATCTGATCGAGCAGCCCTAGCTGTTCGACCACTCTCCACCGGATGATGTTGGCCGAGCTACCTGGGTCAATCAAAATACGTTTAACCTGAGTTTTAAAGATAAGTACAGAAATTACCAATGCATCATTGTGCGGTTGAATGATGTCTTCTGTATCCTCGTTGTTGAAAGAGATGGAACCCTCGGGTAATTAATCCCGGCTGCGCTTTTCGCGAACAACAGAAACCTTGGCCTGTTTCATCACCGGCCCACGAGGGGCATCGGTGCCCCCAACTATCATGTTGATTACATGTTGGGGTTCTACTGGCTCGGCCCTTCGATGAGCCTCCCTTTCCTTGTAGTGACTTTTGGCTCGTTCACTCAGCAATTCTCGGAGATGACCATTATTCAGTAACCGGGCTACCTCCTCTCTTAGCTGGCGACAATCCTCAGTTCTGTGACCAAGGGTTCCATGGTATTCACACACCATGCTTGGGCCCCGTTGGCCCGGATCCGACCTAAGAGGTCTTGGCCATCTTACATCGGGGACACTGCCAATGGCTGAGACGAGGCCCGAGGTACTGACGTTGAAGTTGTACTCCGATATCTTTGGTAAATCTGGTAAATCCTTGTTGCCGGCAGAGCTTCCGCCATCGCTCCTGAATGAGAGACCCTGACTGTTTGACGGGCGCTCGACCCGTTTATTACCCCGACCGGAGAAATGTCTTGGGCTAACCCATGATTTCTCCGACCTAAAGATTGGCTTCTCCGAATGGGAGTATGGCCGATACCTTTCCCTCGACGATTCGGCCTTCGTTTCGTAACCTTTCCATGGTGTCTCAAAACTTTTGTTCACATTTATCGGCCCCGGGGGGAGCTCGAATTGATCATCCTCCACCCGAATCTTCGACTCGTATCGGTTATGGACATCAGCCCATGTCACAGCCTCGTACTCCAGCAAGCTTTCCTTTAATTTGAACGAAATCGTTGAGCTCTGAACATTGAGCCCCTTTGTGAAAGCTTGTGCAACCCATTCTTCTGGAACCGGGGGGAGTTCCATCCATTCCCTTTGGAATCGGTTGATGAATTCACGTAGTAACTCGTCATCTCTTTGGGCTATACGAAAAATGTCGGCCTTACGGGCCTGCACCTTTTTGGCACCGGCGTGAGCTTTGATGAAGGCATCGACGAGCATTTCGAAAGAGGTGATCGAATGCTCGGGCAGATGGTCGTACCATGTTAATGCTCCTTTTGACAGAGTTTCCCCGAACGTTTTCAACAATACCGATTCAATTTCGTCCTCCTCCATATCATTGCCTTTTATAGCGTATGTGTATGAGGTCACATGTTCGTGTGGGTCCGTTGTGCCGTCATATTTCTGGATATCCGGCATCTTGAACCTCTTCGGGATTAGTTTTGGAGCTGCACTCTGAGGAAAAGGCCTTTGGATGTACCTTTTCGAATCTGACCCTTTCAGTAAAGGCGGAGCCCTCGGGATTTGGTCTACCCGAGAGTTGTATGTTTCCACCCTCTTATCGGTTGAGTCTACCCGTTTTGCCAAAGTTTCGAGCATTTTCAGAACCTCGGTGGAGGACCCAGCTCCGGACCCATCGCTCTCAACCATCCGTGCTTCATCTCTTCTGGGTTCAGCAACACCCTTTGCCTCCTCCGAGGTCGTTTTATCCCCTCCTTTTTGCAACCGGGCTATTGCGGTTCCCTGTTCAGCAATCGCCGCTCTCTGTTCCTACAACATTTCAAAAATTAAACGTAAGTCAATATTATCATTTGGGGCTTCCGGTTCTTTTCGGCCCTGAGTCCGGGACAAAGTAATCGAATTGTGTGTATTTAAAGGGTCGGTAGCCAGTTGGGCGGCATTCTCCTGGTCCACGGTGTTTTGATGGTTGAGGCCCTCCCTCGAATTAACGGGGTTAGGATCAGCGGGGTTTGGCAATCCTCGTGGACCGCTGCCTTCGTTTTTGACCAAATTGCCCACTGTCAGCCATTTTAGTCCGTTTTTTTTAGTGACGAACAGAAGATGTTTTCGATTTTGATGGGTAAGGTAGAGATCAAGATAAAAGACCACTATTATCCTAGCCCCACTGTGGGCGCCAAACTGTTTACCCCGAATTTGGATAATCAATTAAATTTGTGGGTGAGGTATAGGATATGTGGTTGTGCCTTGAATCCCTTTGATAGAGAAAAGAAATATATGAATATACTATGAAGAAGCAACTAATAATCGGTGGTTTGCTATATGCTTGTATGTTTACTAATATACGTGTGTTACTTGATTGAAGAAATGTAATAGAGATTAACACAATGAATTCGGATTGCAACACGATAATGAGAGAGATTTGTATATATTTCTAGTACAAAGAATGTTCTTGATGTTAAGGAGCCAACCCCTTAAAAGTGGGCAATGGCCCTTATTTATAGTGTTGCCTCATGGGCTCCATACAATAAGAGAAAACTAAAAATAAAGAAAAACTCTGACTTGGATTAGGTTGGGTTAGGTTGGCCGTACGATCTGACACCCGTACGATTGGCAGTTGAGCATGGCAGGACGTTATCGACGCGTGGCAATCGCGCAACGGATCTTCCGGACCAACGGCCACGAATAAACGGACTAACGGCCACGACCAAACGGACCAACGGCAACGACCAACTCGGCCATGAAGAAACCGGATCAAACGATGCCCTTCCTTGACCTCGGTCCAAGCGTTCCTCTGGTTCAGAATGAAAGTCCTCGTGCATGTTCTTGTCCTCTTCTTTCTTCCGTTCCTGGTCTCACCGGTTTAAAGCGTATTCAATTTTTACCGTATACATCTGTCCTTTGTCATGACATTTTTATAACATGAAATACGATGAAAACCAAAAAATAACTTGAAACAAACGGTGGCTCTTTCAACCAATGTACAGATAAATTGATAGATACTTCTATTCTATTAAAAAGGAAAGAGTGAACAACAAAAATCAACTTAAACCCCATTTATTTAATTTGTAGCAGAGACCAACTATTTTTATGAGTGTTAACCACATAGTAAATCTTGCTTAACCACATAGTAAAGGTTGCATTTGGATAAATTCTTTGTATGCTTAAAATTATTTATTCTTAAAAACATTAAGTATGTAACCTCCTTTTAAGTTATTCTTGTACATATCACAATTGATTTTATTTATTTTTAAACCATTTAATAATACACATCTCTAGTATATACTTACTAATTACTTAGTTTTGTTAAATTATAGCATATTACTGCAGAGTAGGAGAATTTAAAGTTGAACTCTCATACTCTTTAGTTGAATACTAATTATAGTTCATGATACATTTATGCGTGCACTTTAATTATTTTAAAAATATTATACTTCAAACATATCTATTTAAAAAAAAAAAAAACTATGAGTCAGTAATCTATATTAAACGAACTTTTACAGGAAAAAAAAGGTTTATTAATAAAAACACGAACACGAATGAAAGAACGGAGAATATATCATTCTGAAGCATATGTCCAGCTTCAGTATGTGCTTGTGCATATTGTTGCTTGGTAGCAAAAAAATACCAAAAATGAAGTCTAAACATAAAAGGATTTTAATTGGGTATTCAATTTGCTGTAAGAATTGGCATCTAATTAATGAAACCACTAAAGTGCAGGACAATGATAAAGAATTAAAAAGGATATTTATCTTCAATTTAATTAATAGATAATTTATTTATTTAAGTAAAATCAAATTGCTTATAAGTAGGATAATGGTACAGAGTTTTAAAAAATAGTTATCATCAATTTAAATTCATATAATATTTAATATTCAACAGATATTAAAATTGTTGATAAGTACGATGATTATAATGAAACAAAAAGTATTTATCTTCAATTTAACTCATAAATAATTTATTTTCTAACTCAATTCTAATTGCAGAAAAGTAAAATAATGATAAAAAGACTTCAAAAAAAATTATATTCAATTTAAGTTCATAAAAGGTTTATTTTAAATTCGAATTCAAATTGCAGATAAATATGATAATGAGAGAGAATTAGAAATCTATTTATCTTCAACTTAAAGTTTCAAAAATTATTTTTCAACTCAAATTGCGGATAAGTTTTAAGTACAGCAAGCATGATATGTTCTGTTATTCATTCATAAGCCATTCATTATTTCTGTCTTAATTCTATGAGAATTCTAATTAATTTAATACGTTGTAAATATCTAATTTAATATAAACTGAAATGTGTGCTAAATTTCCATATATCTATATCGGATAAGATTAGCAAGTATACACAAATCCACAAAAATAAATTTAATGAAAAAAATGGGTAAGCATTCCACTTTAACATGGAATTAAGAGGCTAGCACATTTTGTTTTGTGTCGATTACTACCTTTTAATATCTAATTAAATTGTATATTTTAATAAATAAAGATTGTTATATCCCGCATTTTTGTACAGTCGGATAATTCAAGACAATCGCGGGAAGACAACGAGCAAGGCCATATTTTTATTTTGTTAAGCATATGAGTTGCTTATGAAGAATTTAGAAGCGGAAATATTAAGAAAGGCTAGGGGCGAAAGGGTAAATTTGCAATACGACTCATAGAAACATGGAGGAAGGCGAAGGGTAAATTTGGAATTTGGAAAATAATTCTTCATGAATTGCAAGACACAAAAAAAATGGGCTTGTGTTGATTTGGGCCAAGGTTGGTCGTTCACCCTTCTTGATGGGCCAAGCCCAAATGAGAATTAAATGAATGGGTTTAAAAGATGACTTAATGGTCATCTTATTCACCAAACTCTCTAGAAGTTTCAAGACATTGAAGAACAAGAAAGAAGGAGAAAATTCTCCAAGCCATTCGGCCACCCCTAACCTCACAACAACCTTGAGCAATTCTTCACCAAAAATCATTCTCTTCTAGCTAAACAATCCCTTGAAGGGCCCTTAGCAAGGTGGAGTATTCATTGGAGCAAGAAAAACATATATTCACAAGTTGGAAATTCAAGCAAGTTGGAGAATCAAAGGAGGAGGTAAGAATTCATTCTCTTTACATGTTATGGATATTTTTGCATGTTGTTGTATACAAAAATGAGTGAAATTCATGAGGAATATGGAAGTGGGGGTGGTGGCCGTGTGTGTGTATATGTGTGTGTAGAAATTATGTGCTAATTATTTTATTTAATGTTTGGTTGTTATTGTTGTGAATGTTATGTTGATAATGGAAGTTGAATGATTTTGGAGAGGTTGTAGTTGTGTATGCATGATGTTGGCCGTGTAGTTGTGGTGTGGTATGGAGGAAAATGAGTTAATTTTATTTAGTGTATTGGTTGTTGTTGTGTGGGTTCTATATTGCTAATAAAAGCTTAATAATCTTAGTGAAATGGTAGAAGTTGGAGACTTGTGGTTGACGTTTATGTAAATTGAATATTATGTTCTTACATGTATGGAAGACAATGATATTAGTATGATGTTGTTGGAATATATATATTATAAGGTTGTTATTGTTTTTATTGGAGTTGGAAGGTTTTGAAGGAAGTAGCATATTGATTGAGTGGTCATAATGTATCTTGGATTGAATATTGAAATTGTTAGTATGGTTGTTGACATTATGTTGATAGTTTGGCCGGGTGGAATTCCCGGATTGTTGTTGATTAAAAATTGGCTAAGTTGAATTTTGGGAATGGTGTATTTACAGGGGAAGTGCTGCCGAAATTTCGGTAGCCAAGTATTATCTTAAGATTCCAATTCTAAATGCTCTAACCAAAGTTTGGTAAATATGACCAATTTGTAGATTGTGGCGGATTTGCAACTTGAATTTGGAATAGCATAAGGAGCGGAAAGAGGTATGTAAGGCTTTACTCTTCCTTCTATGGTATGTCTTAGACGTAATAGGTCGGATACGAGCCTTGGGGACAACTCTATTCTCCGGAATCCGCACCTAAAGTTACCCCTTTTTCATTCAGAAGAATTGAATTAAAAATTGTGTGAAATGTTGGAAAAACTTCCTAAACCTCTAGAACTTGCATAAATAGGACCCGACTACCTTAAAACCCTCACAGGTAACGTCATGACATGTAACATATGCAAATTGTGTACGCTACCTCATTCGGCCTGAGGTGGGCCCATTGTTCCCGGATTTTCCTTATTGTTCCGCTTAACTTATTTTGAAGCAGAATCCAAAGGAAACTTTTGATCCTTATCCCGATTATCAAACGATAAGTACTGTACCATTCTAATGGAAATATGTCTATGATGACCATGATAACGATGATGCTAAGGAAGAGAATACGTCTATGATAAGTATGACAAGAATGATTCCATGACTAAGAGTCTTAAGCTAAGGATTCAATATGAGTATGAAAGTGTCCAACTAGTTCTTGATCTTTAATTCTATTCCTTGGTCATGGCACTACTTTCTAAAGATTTCAAAACATGAATTGATGTCTATGATGCCCCTGGTTTCATACTATGTTATCTTCTAGTGCTATTCTCCGTTGATAGTCTCGCCTTAAAATACTCGTTCCTTCAAGGTGAGACAAAGCGATCCCGGTTATTCCATAATATAATCGGAGGTCACCGACCTTACGTCCCTCCGATGGATACATGATTTTCTTTGGGCTCTCCTGCATGCTTATATGACATATGTATATGAGATATGAATATGTACATGGGGTGGGGGGAAGGGATACATGGGGATGGGAAGGGAAACATGTTTCATTGCCACCTGATCAGCTGGCTTATCATCCCGGACGCGGGATATATGGGCGAGCCGATGTATTTCGGTGCTATGTGGGCGAGCCGACATTGTTCGGTGCTATGCTATGACCTGATATGATATGACATGCTATGCTATGACCTGATATGATATGACATGCTATGCTATGACCTGATATGATATGACATGCTATGCTATGACCTGATATGATATGACATGATATGATATGACATAATATAATATGACACGATATGATATGACATGATCTCATATGATATGATACGATATGACATGATATGATAAGGCATGACATGATATAAGTTTTATTTTCTATGTCTATGAAAAAGAAATGTTCTTTTTAAAGGGAAGGACAAGCATGCATGGTATCCGGCCTGAAAAGGGTATTCCTATGTACAGGTTACTTTCTTGTATCACTATATGTCCTATGATCCCATGATATTGTTAATCATACCTTATGTTTCTGTTTGTATTATCTTTCATGCTTTACATACTCGGTACACTATTCGTACTGACGTCCCTTCTTGTGGACGCTGCGTTTCATGCCGCGCAGGTCAGCAGGTAGGCAGACTTGACTCCTAGGAGCTTCATCAGCAGTATTGTAGCAGCGCTCCAGTTGTTCCGGAGCCTCAGTTTCTTGGTACTATTTTGTGTATATATGTTCGGGCACGGCAGTACTCGGCCCTTCCTATGTATATGTGTACTATGTTTAGAGGCTCGTAGACAGATATGTACAGTTAGATGTTTTGTACTTTTGATGGTCCTCGTCGCTGTGTAATGTGCTAGCAAAGTTTGCTAGCCTATGTTTATAATTATGCTACTAATGTTAATGTTAAGCAGGAAAAAAAAATACGGTGATGTTCATACGGCCCACTTAGTAATAAGAATACGATACGAGATAAGAGGTGCTCGGTACAAGTATCGAGTACTCGTCACGGCCCTAGTTGGGTCGTGACAAAGATAATATAAAATCTCCTTTTTATTTTGAGTTATTTATTTTTAAATATCATATTGTGGATTTTTTTTAGTATTTTAAAACTATATTCTTAGTCTTATAAAAAGTATAAGGTTTCATTAATTTTTAAATTTATTCTTAATCTTATCTTTATCATTTTAATCGTCTAAAATGTAGGTAATCCAACTTATTGTCATGTTAATATCGTATCAAGATTTTGAATTAAAGAGTTGAAGTAATGACTAAAAATTTCGTGATCCAAGAAAGGAAATTTTGATGTTGCAAATATTTTATATATCCAAAGATTTTGAAAAACAAATAATACTGCAAAAAGACTGTATGTACGAAAAGTTAGAAGTTAACCTGATCTCCATGACTTCTTCCCCTAAGAAGGAGATAAGAGTCAAAATTCTCGATTTGTTTCATACCTCCTCCATCTAATCCAAGTTTCATCGATTCATTTAATAGTGCGCTCGAAGTATATGTTTGTCGAGTATTTCAAAAAATAAGGAAATAACGAAAATTTATCGCATAAAATTAAAATAATAATTCAATCTTAAAGTAGAACTCATGTAGAGAAATAAATAAAAAATCACTAACACACTGATTGGGCTTGCATATTTCATTCTTGCTCCAAAAGATAAAGCACCTTCAAATGTGGCAAGAAAACTATAAACCTTCCAATAAAAAAGAAAAACAGTTCAGTTTTGATTGTACAAATCGAAGTAATTTTTTTTTTTTTTTTTGCTTTCATATGTGTTGTAGGCTTATTTTGTTCAGTTTCTTTGCTCTAATCTTCCACAACTCCTTCTTTCATAATGATCTTATTTCTCCATTTCTATAGCTATGTTGGCAAACAGGCCTCTTGAAGAAGTCTTGTTCAGCTTCTACAACATCAATCAACAATAAATTAGAGATTTTCGGAATAGAAAACAGCTCTACAAAAGCTAGGCTTTTAAACATAGGTTAAATAAAAAGAATCAGAAAGAAAAAAAATGAAACAATAAATAAGTTACTGTTTAACTTTTGAAAGTGCAAATCATCTTAACTCTAGCTAACTTTATATAGATGTATGGAAATATGGATAGATATTCAAGATAAGATAGATTCAAATTCAAAAAAATCCCTGATAGAGTAATACTCTATTTTTTAAAGTACTTAATCATTAATTATTTATGAATTCTGTCTATTATATTAATTATGTCTTTCTGTTTGAACTTCAAAAACCAACATAACTATGAAGTGGTGAATTTTCTCCACTCTATTTATTTTTGTCCTTACCTTTTTTTCCCTTACTGTATATGTAAAATATCATTAATAGTTCATTATTTTTTTCCAACAATATCATAACAATTTATCCAAAAAAATGCAACATATATATTATTTACATTTCGGATTATGATTATTATTCTTGAATGTCACGTGAGTTTAGTAGATGATTACTATAATCACTTTGATGATTATTATCTTGTGGATCTTATATATAATATTTGTTTTTAATAATTAACTTTAAGTTCAAATTTGTTTTTTTTTTCCTTCAATTATCATGGAAAGTTAAAACATGTACTTTTTATTATATTTATTAAAAGAGAAAATTTAATTAATTCTGTTATACATGAAGTTTTTCTCACTTTAAATTTTGTTTATCTGGAAAGTACATGTTTTATATTTTCTTGATAAGCTTAATTTATATAAATAAATAATAAAGAAGCTACGGTTGATAACTTACCGCAACTTAGAAATGTCATTTTCAAATCTAATGGCTATGGATTCTTCTTTATCGTTTAATTTAAATTTAAAAGATTTTATCTTCCAATTTCAAATTTCAAATCTTCTAAATTTTAGTTTTTATTATATGTTATTACAGGAAAAAAAAAAGATTGTCTTAAAATTTCCAAGTGGCTTGTTATTAGCCTGTCACTTGGCTTAACCACGTTGCTTGTACTTCTCCTATTTTATATATATAGATGATGATTTGAAAAAATATTTTTGTGACTTTTGATATAACTATTTGGCATTTGAAATTCTTTTATCATAGTTATCGTTAATCGATTGATTAATTTGATAAGATCTTTGATTATATTTTGAGAAATGTCATCTAATGGAGATTATGATAATGAGAATCAAGTATCTTAAATTTTAATCTAAATTTGTTCTTGATCGATGGATCATTAATTAGGACATTAGTGATCCAATTATATCAATATGTATGTGGTAACCTTCATCGGATAAAAATTAGGGATCTCAAACTAAATCACTTAGAATTACCATAAATTGTTGATAGGATATTCTCTTGAAGAATGTGATGTAAAAATTTCTTTGAACTGAGATCATCATAAAAATGGACAGGTCAGTCACTGTGCTTTAATATCCAACACTCAAGCCCTAAGGCAATGGTTGAAAGGATATTGATATAATTAAATACTAAGTGAAAATAATGATTGATCAGGATAGAATCTGTCAACTCTCAGTAATGAGCTAGCTTTATAATGAATTATAAACGATTAAATTAAGACATTGGTCAGGGCAATTGAATAAAATAATAATATTTGTTTCATAGATCACACTACTAAAGGAAGATCCGTTACAGAATAAAATAACCAACTGTCCTGCGGTCGGTATTTTTGAGTTACCAGTAGAAACCTGATCGAAATGGAGGTGTCGAAACGTAACACATCAGTATTGAAAACCGACTAATGCGGTCGGTTAACTGGCGATAAAATAAGATGAAATCGGTTGGTTTTCTTAAATTACACAATTATAAACAATACACCATCAGGGATGGAACCGAGTTCTTCACCGTGGCAGGATAACATTCTACCATTAGACCGTTGGTGCTTATTGGTTTAAGATTCTTATTTTTTTTATTTATACTCTTCAAGTGCACTTTTATGTGAAAATAACCAATGGACTCAAGACAATTTAAAAAAAAAAAAAAAAAAACACTGACCGTAGGTCGGTAATTTGGTTGGTTTTTCTTAAATGAGTTGACCGAACATTTGACCAAATCACCGACCGACCGGTCAGTTTTTTTCAGTTATTGAAATAATAAATCGATTGCATAGGTCTGTTTGTCAGCCCGACATGTCACGACCCAAAATTTCCTTAGTCATGATGGCACCTACACCCAACCTAATAGGTGAACTAATTTTATATCTTTAATCCATTTTCATTTTGAACATGCATAAAGTAAGCATAAATTGCGATAAGTTATAAAAGATGTCGAGAATAACATAAGTGTAAATAATATAATCGAACACCCCAAAACTAGGTGATATGAGTTAAGATCAGCTAAGAGTAAAAGCAAATACAAGTGTTTGACACAACACACTATCTAGGAAAAGAAAGACAAATAAAGTACAAGGAACAAAGTTAGATTCCGGTGTTGTGGATTCGCCAATAGCTTACCCTGAAACTCCAAGTAGCAGGACTCTATTCATCTCCGTATATTACGCTACAACTCACATCCAAACCTAAAGATAAGAGTGAAAAGTATAGCATGAGTATAAAAACAATGCATGCTTAGAAAGTATTATAGATCGACTCTAGCAAAGTAGTGGCGAAACTTTAGAAAACTTACTTTTAACCTATCTTACTCATCGATATCTACAACAGATATGATCAAGACAAAATGAAGGATAATGTCATCCCAACAACAAATAAACACGAAATCATATAAGGATGTCATGCACAAACACTTAAAATCAAGTTTCACAAAATTCACAGATTTAGCATATATATATGATATATACAGATCCTGTAACGACCCCGTCAGTCATTTTGAGAACTGATGCCCTATTTTGCGTGTCATCTATTCTAGAAGCTTCGTAATAAATATTTTGACTTGCTTGAAAATTTTAAAGTCAAACGGATATCATTTGGTTCACTTTAGGAGAAGGTTTCATTTTGGAAATTTCGGTATTTAATTATTTGGATTAATTGCTCATTTTAGAAAAACGTGCTCTGATTGGTGACCTGAAGATTTTGTTAGATTTGTATAATTATTTATGACCTATAGAAATTGAGATGAAACTAATTTTAGAGTTCGTTTGGTTGGTTTTTGACAATTAAGTTCGTTTTAGTATTTAATATGTCTGTTTATGGTGAAAAGACGGTCACGGGAAGAAAGTAGACCCGGAATGGAAATTTGATGGTTCCATTAGCTTCGTATTGATGTTTATGACTTGCGGGGATAGGTGGCACGATTCCCATGGCTTTAGGGTGAGTTTTGAGTAAGGAAAAGGATATTTTGGAAATTTGTAAGGTAAGAAATGAAAGTGATTGATCAAAATCAACATCAAGGGTAAATAAGTCATTTTTGAAGTTTCATCGATTTCATTAGGTTCGAAATGTGATTTGTGAATTAGTCGAGTCGTTGGTTTGGTTCTCGAGAGTTTCGGGTGCAATTTAAGTGGTTGGTTGAGAAACTAGTTTTTGAGATGATTTGGAGTTGACCACGGTCAACATCGGGTCAAGAAGATATGGTCAACATCGGGTCAAGATGACCCCGTGTGGATGTTTTGAGAGTTCAAGCAGGTTCGTATGATGATTTTGGACTTGTCCACAAATTTTGGTTAGCTTCCAATGAGTTTCGGATGGGTCTGAGTTGTATGGTGTTTGTTTTTTGTTTCGGCGTCATTTTGAGCATAAATCGTACCAAATTGATCAAAAGAGCTTTGATTTGTGTTTTCTATTGAGCCGTTAGATCCATATCGTAATTACGGAACTGTAACAACTAGAATCGTTGCATTTCGATAGCGTATGAGGAGATATGGCCATTTTACCTTGAATTAACATTGTTGTTATTCTGGTATATTATGTATATATATATCACTACCCAAAATCCCATTTGTGCCATAAGGGCTCCCAACCCAACCCATAGGCGAAAATCCAAATACATGCAAGTGAAGATAACATAAGTAAATGCGGAAATAAAGTCTAAAATCACTCCCCAAAACCTGGAAGTCACAAGTACGAAGCTACTAATCCGAATACAAAGCTTAATAATACATAATACTGTCTGAAGTCAAGAAAGACAGGAACTAAAATTAAGAAGTCTGGCGCCGTGGAACCATCATCGACTCACCCTAAAACTCTAAGAAACACTCCAAAGGATCTACAAGCCCCCACTCCTGCCCGAATCTGTACCTGTACACAAAAGATGCAGTAAGTGTAGAGTGAGTAACGGGAAGCACGTGTACCCAGCAGCATCTTTGACCGACCCTAAACTATAGCGATGACGAGAGTTGGTACTTCCGATACTCCTCTTCTTTCTTAGTTAGTCTCAAATTCACAGCTTATAAGCATATACTACGTAGATAAGAGTCTCACATTATAATCGGATCTAGAAGTCCATTCCTTTTTAGAATAACTGTGAAAGTTCAACCTTTTCATCATTATAAACCAAGAGTAAGTGTAAAGATCCCATCTTTACATTAATTATGTCAAGTATGAACATAATGATCCCATCTTTATATCCTCCAACGCACATATGACATGAAATCAAGTCAGATAAGCATAAGTAGCATGAGCAGTAAAGAATGCATGCAATGTAAGTGATTGGTATACAATGCAATGGCCATATGCACCGATATACACGCTCCCGCAATAGGTTTCACGTGACCCATGAGGGACTCATGATGTCCATATACCCATTTGGAATACCAGATCTCCTGGCCCCCACCTCTCGCGAACGCGATCCTCTACATGAAACCAGCAACAGTTGGAAACCTGAAAAATCTGGTTTTCTCGAATTTTGATCAAACACTCGAAACTCATTCAGAATCCCCCTGGCACAAAGCAAATATGTTTTTCTATTATAAAACACGCCACGAACTTGCTCGCGCACTTAGATTTTTCAAACGAGGTCATCTTAACCCGGGGTTGAACGAGGTCACCTTGGCCCGGCACATTGAAAACTCAACTTTCAAAGCAATGACCCAAATCGCACCCAAACGCCTCGGGACCCGAACCAAAGGCTCGACTAAGTCAAAAATCACATTCCTTGCCTAAAGGAATCAACGAAACTTCCAAAATGACGCATTTGCCCTCGATGTTGACTTTGGTCTTGTTAACTTAGAAAACTCAAATTTCACTAAAACTAATCCAAAACTCACCCGATAGCCTCAGGAACAGCGTCACCCATCCCGGCAAGTCATAGGTACTGATATGGAACTACGGGAAGAGTATTTTAGGGAAAAGTTGTAAAAAACTCAAAACGACTAAGTGAGTCGTTACATTATATACCACTTAAAATAGTGTTCGTCCTCAAACGGTAAAAAATAGAAAGATACCTAGATCCTAAAAAATTTGGGGATATCGGGACCGCAAATTACACTCGGTTTCCCACGTAGCCTCCTCAACTAGACGATGCCTTCATTGCACTTTCACCAAAGCTATTTCTTTCGACCTAAACTTCCGAACCTGTCTATCCAGAATGGCTATCGATTCCTCCTCAAAAGTCACATTCTGATCGAGCAACATCAAATCCCACCGAATCACATCAGAGCCATCTGAATGGTACTTCTTCAGCATCGAAACATGAAAAACTGGGTGAACACCCGAAAGACCTAGAGGTAAAGCTAATTCATAAGCTACCTCCCCAATAGGCTGAACGATCTCAAACGGGCTAATAAACCTCGGACTCAACTTCTCTTTTTTCCCAAACCTGATCACACTCTTCATGGGTAAAACCTTCAATAGAACTCGCTCCCTAACCATGAACTCCAAATCACGAACCTTTATATCTGCATAACTCTTTTGTCTACTTTGAGCCGTGAGAAGTCTATCCTGAATCAAGTTAACCTTATCCGGAGAATCCCTAAACAAATCAGTACTCCAAGGTCTAAACTCAAAAGCGTCAAACCAACCAATCGGAGAACGACACCTCCTACCATACAATGCCTCATATGGTGCATCTCAAAACTCGAATAGTAACTATTGGTATAAGCAAACTCCGCAAAAAGTAGAAATT
Organism: Lycium barbarum; assembly: GCF_019175385.1. Lineage (NCBI taxonomy): Eukaryota > Viridiplantae > Streptophyta > Magnoliopsida > Solanales > Solanaceae > Lycium > Lycium barbarum. The sequence continues at coordinate 47,786,923 of NC_083343.1, read as the reverse complement.
GATCCTAATGACCATAAAAATCAATCACATAGGCCCGCAACATATCCTCAAAAACCTGAATAGTCCAATTAGACTGACCGTCAGTCTGAGGTGAAAAACTATACTAAGCTCCACTCTCGTACCCAACTCCTTCTGCATAGACCTCCAGAAATGTAAGGTAACTTAGTACCTCGATCCGAAATGATTGAAAAGGGCACCCCATGCAATCTAACTATCTCTCAAATGTAGATCTTGGCCAACTTCTCTGAATTGTAGGTAGTTTGAACTGGAATGAAATGGGCAAACTTAGTCAATCTGCCCACAACAATCCAAATAGCATCAAACTTGCCTAAAGTACGTAGAAATCCTAACAGAAAGTCCATAGCAATCTGTTCCCACTTCTACTCAGATATGGGCATCCTCTTAATCACACCACTAGACTTCTGGTGCTCATACTTCACTTGTTGGAAATTCGAACACCGAGACACGAACTCCATTATGTCTCTCTTCATTCGGCACCAGCAATGATATTCCTTCAGCTCATGATACATATTTGTAGCCCCTGGGTGAATGGAATACTTCGAACAATGAGTCTCCTCTATGATCAATCGAGTCAAATCTCCCACTCTAGGAACACAAATCTGGCCCATAATGTTACATCTCGTGGATTTTCGCGTCGTCGTAAGAAAATTAACGTGATTTCAGAGAGGCCATGATACCCCTATAAGGTCAAGAAGTCTTTTAATAAGTGTTAGACAAGTATTTAAAGGTTTTGGGATCAACCGAATCGAAGAAAATAGGTTCGTTGAAATTTATTTTTTTATTTTTTTTAAGCAAAGCCACCAGAAAGGTGGAAATTTATTGATAAAGAAAATATGTACATATCAATCCAAAAGTGGTTGATCAAATAAATAAAACAACAACAGAAAGGAAAATCAACAAGTGGAAAATGGAAATACAGATTTTAGTTTAAAACAGACTATTAACAACTAATAATCCAAGGGCCTTGACTTGATAACATCTATCACACCTTCAAAGTCTCACAGGTGGAATGTTTCAAATCAGTTGAATCATCTTCAGGCCACTTAAATATAGTTGTGATCTTCTGTACAAACCAGCATCTGTATGGAAGCAAAAACCACTCTCAACTTTGTACCATTGTCAAAAGAGCACGAATCCTAGCCTGGACATGTGTAGCTTCCATATCAAGAAATGAAACCTTAATATAGTTACTGTATCTGTCCATGCTAGTTCATACAGCATTTGAATATGACTCTTCTACATATCTTGCTCATCAGCCTGGTGATCTTTCAAAAGCTGTACTTTTCTTTCAATGTTCAAACTGTCCCTAGCTTAATCCTTTGCATGAAAATCAGGTCTCTATGATACTTGATCCATAATTAGTACAGTCTGCTACTTAGATCATGAGCATCACACCATTTATACTAAGGAATGAGCATGTCAAGCACACTGATACCACCCTAATACAGATGCTGTAAATACCCACAATCAGTTGGCAAACTGTACTCAGTAATAGTTACAGTTCTGTTGTCAAGGACTAATCTCGTGCTTTGTCTTGAAGGGTTCTTATTCTCAAGTTAGGAATTCCTCTCTTCTCCATATTCAGAATCCTCTTAGCTTGACTTGGCAATTCTTGAAAATTATGAAACTGAACTGAACCTGCAAAAACAAAAACCAAGTTAGTTAAAAAATCTGCAAGCCCATTTCCTTCTCTATGTATATGCTCCACAGATACTCTTTGATCATCCATCATCCTCTTGATATCATCCACCAACATTGAAATGCTCCAAGGGATCTTCCATTCAGCATTTAAAATCTTCTTCATGGTCATGGAATCAGTCTCTATGATCAATGGAAAAAGCTGTTTTTCCACACAGTGCCTCAGTCCCATTCTAATAGCCTCAGCCTCAGCCACAATATTTGTTCCATCTGTCAAAGTTTTAGCAGCTGCATACACCAAATCTCCCTCTTCATTTCTGATACAAAAAGTAGCAGAACTTGGTCCTGGATTTCCTTTAGCAGCTCCATCAGTATTACACTTGTAAACTCCAGATGCAGGTCTCAACCATTTAATAATTCTGTGTATAACAGTAGGCTTATATCCTTCAAAGAACTGAACAATATGATGCCATATAGTTGGAATATTCAGCCCAGGAAACTAAACTTTACATAACATATGAATGTTCATATTTATGTCATATAGCACTCTATTCAGATTCCTAGTACCACCATGAAGCCTATTATTTCTCCACTTCCATATTTGCCACGCAATAAAAGCAGGCACTGCTTTGTATATGGTCTTCATTTTGAAATGGCATTTTGCTTCCCACCAATTTCTTATGGCATGTTTGACCTGAACACAATTCATGCTCAATCCAGCCCCCATATTAAAGTATCTCCATACCTTTATAGCCAACTCTCCACACAGAAACAGATGGTTTATAGTCTCCATCTGAGCATTATGACAGCAGCAACACTTTGAAACTAATGGAATGCCAATACCTGCCACCACTTCATCAATTGGGACTTTAAACTTCCACAATCTCCGCATGAAGAATGAAATTTTAAAAGGCACACCTTTGATCCACATATTATGAAATGGCACTGTTACATTAGCTTTGTGTCTCAATAACTGCCATGCACTACTTACTGTAAACCTGCCTGTACTTGTCATCATCCACCAAGGTCTATCCCATTCATTTGATGCATATTTAATGTCAATTTCCTGTATTATATGCTGCACAATATCTTCAAGAAATAGCTGCATGAGTTTGCTGATATTGCATCCTCCATCTGACATAAGTTCAGAAACATCTTCAGCATGCTCATTGATTTGCCAGGACTGGGGAATCACATAGCTAAGAGCACCTAGCTTAGTCCAATTGTCAAACCAAATGTTTGAACTTCCAATCTTTGGCTCCCACCAGATTTCCTGTTCTATATTTTCCCTTGCTTCCAACATCATCTTCCAGACTTGTGACCCTCCCTTCCATTGAACCACCTGAGGAATTTGTTTTTTACAGTATTTATTCCACATGAAATTAGCCCAGAGAGAACTAGTGGTTCTAAACTTCCACCAGAGTTTAGCACATAAAGCTTTGGATATGTCATAAATAGACCTGAAACCCAAACCTCCTTCATGTTTGGAAATGCACATGTTAAGCCAAGCTGCCCAGTGTCTGCATCTTCCTTCCTCCTTATTATTCCAAAAGAACCTGGCAAAGATCCTGTGTAGTTCCTTTCTAACACATTTAGGAGGCCTTATAGCAGATAAAACATGAATTGGGATACTTTGAAGGACACTTGTAATCAACACTGCTTTTCCTCCATAAAACAATAACTTGCCTTTCCAAGTTTGTAACTTGTCTTTGACTTTCTTCAATAATTTAGTATAATCCACTTTCCTTTTCCTGGCATGAGTAATTGGTACTCCAAGATATGTAAAAGGAAATTGCCCTCTCACAAATCCTGTTACTGTTGCAACCTGTTGACTTAACTCATGTGATATTTGCTGAACATATAAAAAGAACTTTTCCTCTTGTTTATCAGCTGTCTAGATATTTTCTCATATTCCTGAAGAGTATCCATGATCATCTGTAAAGATTGGTTATCTGCTGCAGAAAAAATGATTGTATCATCTACATATGCCAGATGATTCAACTCAGCACTCCACTTGGGCATCCCATATCCAACAAAACCAGGCTGATCAAACAAAGAATTTAGTGCCCTTGAAAGAACTTCTGCAGCTATAATGAAAAGAGTATGAGAGAGTGGATCCCCTTGCTTGACACCCCTTGTAGAATGAAAGAAACCATGTGCCTGGCCATTTAGGAGAACAGAATACCAATTATTTGCCAACAGCCTCCATATAAGGTCAATGAAAAATGAAGAGAATCCCATCTTTCCCATCACTTTACAAAGGTACAACCATGAGACCCTATCATATGCTTTTGCCATATCCAATTTAATCACAACATTTGCTGGTTTTCCTCTCTTCCTTATATCAGTTACAATTTCTTGTGTCAACAACACATTCTTAATTATATTCCTGCCCTTAACAAAACCAAATTGATTTGGAGAGATCACCCTTGTGAGTAGCTTGTCTAGTCTGTCATGAACTACTCTTGTTATGACCTTATTGAAAAAGTTGCTAAGACTTATAGGTCTCATATCAGAAAATGCCTCAACAACATTCTTCTTTGGCAGCAAAACCAGATTAGTGTGAGTGATTGACTTGGGAAGAGTTTGTCCTTCAAAGAAAGCTTTAACAACATTATATACATCAGCCTTGATCACCTCCCAACACTTCTGATAAAATATACCAGAAAATCCATCAGGGCCACATGCACTGTCCCCATTTAATTCAAATACTGCCTTTTCTACTTCCTCCATAGTAGGTTGTTCAGCAAGTAAGATATTATCCTCCTCTCTGATCAGCTCTGGAATATGATTAAAAATTGGAGAATCTTCACTAACCTCCTTATGAGTAAATTGCTTATGGAAAACGTTGAAAGCTTCAGCAGCAACACTATCAGCATCCTCTAGCCAATTACTAGCATCATCTTTAATCCTCCTAATCTGGATTATTTTTCTTCTTCCTTTTACCAGACTATGGAAATATCTTGTATTCTTATCCCCTTCAGAGAAACAGTCCATCCTGGCTTTTTGCCTCCAGAATTCCCCCTCATAGTGAAGATACAACTTAAGTTCTGCTTGTGCCCTTTGCATGACCATTCTATTTTCTTTAGATGGATCTCCTCAAACAGCTGCTCTTTAATCTTAACTATTTCCTCCCTGATTACAAGTTGTTTAAAAATGTCCCCAAAAGTAGTGTTACTCCATGTACTTAAAGCAGTTTTCAGTTTCTTCATCTTGAGCTTAAATGACAGAAATACATCATCAGTTAAGACTGGTTCCCATTGCTGCTTAACAAAATCAAGAAAAGTATCATGTTCCACCCAGAATTTGAGAAATCTGAATGGTTTGATAAACTTTCCACTTGATCTCCACATGATACAAGTAATGGTGCATGATCAGAACCAGTCCTTGACAAATGTTCCACTTCTAGGTGTCCAAACCAATTCTGAAATGTATCATTATGTACAATCCTGTCCAATCTCTTAAAAATACAGTCATTAGCAGCCCTACCATTCCACCAAGTGAAAGGACTTCCTTTGAAAGGCATCTCATGCAACTCACAGGAATTCAGACAAAAAGCAAAATCTTCATATTCTTGTGGCAAAACTGGTAAACCTCCTATTTTTTCTTCTTCATTCAGTATAACATTGAAATCTCCACCAACCAGCCAAAGAGATGTCATATTACTAGCCAAGAGGTATAAACTATCCCACAACTGCATTCTCTCCACTTCTGAACATTTAGCATACACCATTGTAACCACTATATCTTTATTGAAATCTTGAAACTGCAGCTTTACAGTAATAAATTGCTCAGTATCCAACAGAACATTAACATCAACATTGTGTTGCACAAAAAACCAGATTTTTCCATTACAGTTGGAATTAGCATAAGGCATTCCAAGTCTCCTTCTATATTTCTGAATTTGTCTTTGATGCTGAAAAGGTTCCATCAGAGCTACCAAAAAGAACTTGTGATGCTTATTTAACATTTGAACTCTATGAAATGTTTGTTGGGACTTCACTGATCTTATGTTCCAGAATAAAGATTTAACAATCATTTAACAGATTTCTTAAGGTTACTCCTTGTTGAATACCTCACTGTTTGTGGAACATCATAATTTTGCTTTCTTCCTTTTCTTGGCCCTTTACTTTGTGATTTTGGAGATAATCCTGCCTCTACACACATCTGCTGAAGTTTCATATCAATAGCATCACTATCAGCATCTTCCTTCTTATTGTTGACCAAAATCAACTTATCATGTTCCTCCTGTAACTTGTGAGAGACTACATCATGCAAAGGTTTGTTAGGTGATACCCTTACAGCAACATTCAGAGGCTGCATATCTCTAATATCAGGAATAATGGCCAAAGCTAAATTCTTTTGTTCTGCATCAGCAACTTTCTCAGGATAATAGCCAACCAACTGCAAGTTACAATTAGAGCTATGTATCTCCTCATCAGAAATATCCTTCAGAATTAATGCCTGAGCAGACTCCTCCTGATCCATGGAACCAGTCATATCTTGCATCTTCTTAACAGAACCATCATTCAAATACAGATCACCTGCTTGAGTACATTCAGACATCTGATTTTCCAAAGAAATTTCAGAGACCTCATTTCCATCATGAATCCTATTAATATCAAGACTTTGATGAACATCTTCATCTGCATCCCTACCACCCCTATTTTCAACTCCTAGTTGCTGAACATCTTCATCAACTCTTCCCTGCACCATTTCAGACTCTTGAACATCTTCAGATAATTGAGTATTCTCATGTTCTTGACAGTCATGAGACTTCTTTGAACCATAATCCTCTTTAACCTCCAGAGATTCTGCTTTGCCATCCAGCTGTGGACTATTAATCTCTTTTTGAACAGGATCATCATTAGGCTGCTGTATTTTGGCAATAGCTACTACACTGTGATTATCAACTTCACTATTGTGCACCTTAGCAATTTCATTCTCAAAAACATCACCCTCTTCCAGAGACTTGGTTCCATTTGTAGCCTGATGTTTGTCCAGAAACAAGTTTGCAGCATCCACACCAACCTTATTATGCTCCTTCTTTCCATCTATACAGTCAGCTGCAACCCCTTGTTCTATAGACACATCCTCTTCAGTGACATGCTCTTCATGACTATTACGGAGCCTACTAACATCAACATTCTCTACTCCTTGGTTCAATACCTCAAATTTGTTTGATACCTTAACTTCTTTGTTTCCATCATCTCTCCCAGTTGGAATCACTTTGTTCTTGTACTGCCCTTTGTTTCCAGGGTAAGTTACCACAGTACCACTGGATAATACCTTTGGTAAATATTGTTGCACTGGTTTTTTCCACCCCCTATTTCTTCTATATCTTCCTTGTTGGATCTGCCCTTGTTTACTTGTTCCAGGCTCATCTACTACAACTCCAGCCTTTCCTTTGTTCTGAGACCCTTCTCCATTATTTGCCACCTCATTTTCCAACAGTTCTGGATGAAGCACCCAACATTCATCATTGGAATGACTTTATAAAAAGCACTTTGTGCAATACTTTAGTAAGTAGTCATATTGAATATTAACTTTAATCGACCTGATTTCCTTTGTAACATCATCTTCAATCTCCATCCACACAGACTTAGGCAAATCTGCAAGCAAATCTACCTGCACTTTCACTCTTGCACAGTTTGGCTTGGTCTTATTGATAGTAGCAGCATCTAGCTGGATTGGCTTGCCCACAGCAGAAGCCAATGTAAACAAATATTCCTTGACAAAAAATGTAGGAAGAAGGTTTGGAAACGAAATCCAAGCCATAGCAATTGAAGTTTCCTTTTCCACACTGAACTTAGAATCATATATTAATGGTCTCATTTGATAAGAATGACCATCTTTTGACTTCAACCAAAAGAAACTTTTTGATGATATATTAATAAAATCTTCCCTTAGATCACATCTTATTAAGACATGTCTATCTCTCAAAAAGCCTACACGACAGTTACCCTTTACTCCACACTGATGAGGTATAATAGATCGCAACTCTTCGAGTTCGGGCCATCCATACAAAAACTTACCAACAATGGCATATTGTAGGTTTTCAATCCTTTCCATTCGTAATACTTCATAAGAGGACCATCTTACGACGTGTTTACAATCTATAGTCTCAACTATCTTCATAGGAATGGATTCACACGTTTGCATGGAATTTTTACCAGTTTCATGCATTAGGGTATGACGATAATTCTGTGTTGTGGTCGTAGGGATTACTGTTTGTGACTACTGAGCATTGCTGGACGAAGAGCGAAGAGGGAGGAGAGAGAGGGGAGGGAAATCTTGAGGAGAGAAAGACTGACCAACCACCAGATGCGGCGGCTGGCCAGTGGCCGGAGTGGCCATAGCACTGTTAGGGTTTCAAACTAGGGTTTGCATGGGAGGAGAGAGAAGAGAGCGTTTATGCCAATGTTAGGGGTTCGTTGAAAGTTTGGAAAAAACTTGACAAAATATTTTACGGAAATTTTGGCCCAACTTTTCAGGGGCATATCTCCTAGAATATAAAGTGTTACGGAATCCATAACCTATGTAAATTGAAGTTTAGCGAGTCTTCTTTCCAATGAAACTGACAGATCGCATTTCTGTGAAGTATGGAGGACAATACGGCCCGTACAATAAAGTACGTCCCGTACTTTTTGGGCGTATTTTGCTAAAAATTTCCAGAACTTAAAATTTTTGCCCCCCAAAGTACGTGATGAACAGTAACACGTACTATTCCCGAGATTTCCAGAAATTGGGGCGGTGGAATTTTTTTTCCCAACTTTTATATACCCATTTCCACGACTTGGGCCTCATTTTTCACCCAAAATCAAACCCTAAATTCTCTCTAAGCTCCCCTTAACACCCATAAACACACCAAATCATTCCTAATCAAATCAAGAGAAGATCAACCTTGAAAACCTAGTTTAATTTATGGAAGTTGGGGTGTTCTTGCTTTCACTTGGAGTTGTGGGGATTAAGTATTAGAGCAAGTTGTGTGAGTTGAAATTGTTCAAACACAAGGTATGTTCTTCATCTCATCTCTTGTGTTAAGTGAATGTGAAGGTTTAGCAAGTCTTAAAAGTGGAAAGAGTTATGCGAAAAAGTTCAAATATGAATATTGATGATATTTTGGGTGTAGATTGACTTGAGCTATAATTGTTAGCATATTATGAGTATAATCTTGTTATAAGGGGTAGTAATGATGTTGAGAAAGTGTGGTATACAAGAGTATAAGGGGGTTGTATTGAATTTGTTGTTATGGATTGTTTATGAAAAGAAGTTTTGGGATGGAATTGAGTATAATTTGAATATAATCTTTTGATTATGGAAATGTTGCTATCGATATTTTGGAGTTGTTTATCATATGGAGGAAATGGTTGGAACAAAGGAAATGTTGCCCAATTTTCGTTAGCTCTTAGTCATTTTAGTTTAGACTCAAGTATGCTTCCAATTATCTAATTTTAGCACAAAATCTCTTGAATGTAGAATCGTGAGCTTGGAGGGGGAAACGTTTAGTCGATAAAGTTAAAGAGACGTAAAGGTATGTAAGGCTAGCCCCTTTCTTTCAAAGGCATGGCTCCTATACTATGATTCCTTTATATTTCCATGACTTCCTCATATCCCAAAGTTGAAGGCTAGAGACTTCTAAGAGCTTCTTATGAGAAAAGGATGAGATATGTTCTATGATAATGACGATGATTATAATGATTTTATCCATCGAGATTCTAAACTTATGAAATGATGCTATTATAAGACTAATGATCCTATTACATGATTTTCTTGATATTACTCATTGTTGATAGTCTCACCTCATAATACTAGTTCCTTCAAGGTGAGATATGGTGATCATGATTATTCCATAACATAATCGGAGGTTACCGACCTTACGTCACTCCGATAGAATTGTAGATTTTAATTGGACTATCATGCATGCTTATTTTTATATATGATTACACCGTGCCTAGTTGGCCGGGCAGACACCACTTCGGTGGGCGGCTTATGGATGATGATAGTTACACCGTGCCTAGATAGCCAGGCAGTCACCACTAGTGGGCGGTGTGAGATGATTACCCCGGACGCGGGCTAGTGATGATTTTATGTTATGTATGTATGAAAAAAAAATGTTTTCTTAAAAGGCTAAGCATGCATGGTATTCTCCTTAAGAGGCAGTTTGATATACAGGTTATCTTTTTCTCTCACGTTTCCTTATTGCTTTACTACATTATGGTTCATGCCTTACATACTCAGTACATTGTTCGTACTGACGTCCTTCCTTTTATGGACGCTGCATTCATGCCCGCAGGTAGACAGGGAGACGGACCGGATACCTAGGAGCTCTATCAGCAGTCTTATAGGAGCACTCCACTTCTCCGGAGTTGCCGCTTGTTGGTATACTTTTTGTGTACATATTTGGGGCATGGCGGGGTCCTGTCCCGTCCTTATGATTCCAGTATTCTAGTAGAGGCTCATAGATACATGTGTGTAGGTAGTAGATGTCTTATGATCATATTAGTGCATATTCTGTGCATCATTTTGTAGCCTTGTGGGCCTATGTATATATGTATATGAAGGTGTGTGTGTGTGTGTTTGGGAAGTAAATGAAGGTTGTCTCGTAATGGGTTTTATGATGAGAACGGTGTATGTTCAGATTGAATGTGATGACAAGTGAGTTAGGTGGTGCTCGGTAGGGTAGCTCCGGGTACCCGTCATGGCCTTCTAGCTGGGTCGTGACACTTAATCCTCAAAACACCACCACTATCAAGAATCGCTTCCTTAGCTTTACCCTATAACACTTTGTCCCAAATCTTGCATAATTTCGCATCAGCAAACTGTTGAGCTCGAATCTGCTCCAATAAAGAATATCGCGCCTCCATATAAGATAGAACTCTACCATGCTCTGAAATATCAAGTCTCACAAACCGACTAGTGAAGGACTGAGCATCCATAGAAAAAGGACGCTTTCCCACATTCGACAATGCTAAACTCTCCATACTCACTGCCTTTCTACTCAAGGCATCTGCCACCATATTGGCCTTGCCTAGTTGATAAAGAATGGTCATGTCATAATTCAAAAGCAACTCCAACCACCTTAAGTTGTCTCAAGCTGAGGTCCTTCTGATTGAAAATATACTGAAGGCTACTATGATCTGTGAATACCTCACAATGCACCCATAAAGATAATGCCTCCAAATCTTCAAAGCGAACACCACCGTCGCCAGCTCCAAGTCATGAGTGGGGTAGTTCTTCTCATGCGTCGTAGTTCTTCTCATGCGTCTTCAACTGCCTCAAAGAATAAGCTATCACCTTTCCTATCTGCATCAACACACACCCAAGACCCACTCCGGAAGCATCATAATAGACCGTAAAGCTCTCTCTCTTGATAGGTAAGGTCAAAATCAGAGCGGTAGTCAATGGATTCTTGAGCTTTTGAAAGCTCACCTCACACTTATCAGACCAATGAAATGCCACCACCTTCTGAGTCAACTTGGTAAACGGGGATGCAATATATTAAAACCCATCTAAAAATGACGATAATACCCTGCGAGACCTATGAAACTTCGAACCTCGCAGGTCTAATCCAATCACGAATCTCCTCATCTTCTTAGGATCCACCATGATACCATGCTTAGTCACCACATGACCCAGGAATGCCACCGAACTAAGCCAAAACTCGCACTTCAAAAACTTGGCTTAAAGCTTCTTCTCTTTCAAAAACTCAAGCACAATCCTTCAATACTGCTCATGCTCCTTTCTACTACGGGAGTAAATCAAGATATCGTTAATAAAGACAATCACAAAGGAATCCAAGTAGGGTATGAACACCCCATTCATCAAATCCATGAAGGTTGCGGGAGCATTAGCCAACCCAAAAGACATCATCAAGAAGTCATAGTGCCCATAACCTGTCTAGAAAGCGGTCTAAGGAACATCCTCATCCTTAATCTTCAACTGGTGATAACCGGATCTCAAGTCAATCTTAGAAAAGACGGAAGAACCCTGGAATTGATAGAACAAATCATCATTGTGAGGAATCGGATACTTGTTCTTAATAGTCACCTTGTTCAATTTTCGATAATCAATACACATGCGCATGGATCTGTCCTTTTTTTTCACGAACAACACGGGAGCACACCATGGTGAAACACTAGGCCAGATAAACCCTTTGCTCAACAAATCTTGCAATTTCTCTTTTAACTCAGACGGTTCCATCCTATATGGGGGAATAGAAATAGGTTGAATGCCCGGCTCCAAATCAATACAGAAATCTATATTATGATCGAGTGGAACGCCTGGAAGATTCGCCAGAAACACCTCTGGAAACTCTTTCACTACCAGAACCAACTCTAATAGAGAAGTCTTTGAACTAGTATCTTGAACATACGCCAAGTAAGAGAGACACCTTCTCCGCCATCCTTTCAGCCTTAAGAAATGATATAACCCTTTTCGCATACTGACTAAGAGCACCCTTCCACTCCAATCTAGGAATATCCGGCATGGCTAAGGTAACTGTCTTGGCATGACAATTCAAGATCACGTGATACGGAGATAACCAATCCATCCCAAGAATAGCGTCAAAATCTACCATATCCAAGACTTTCAAATCTACCTGGGTATCAAACCCTATCAAAGTAACTACACAACATCTATATACTCAGTTTACCACTACGGAATCCCCAATAGGTGTCGAAACATGAATAGGCAAGTCTAGAGAATCACACATCATATCCAAACTCGAAGCAAAGTAGGTCGACACATAAGAATAGGTGAAGCCTGGATTAAATAGTACCATAGCGGAATAATGGCAAATCGAAAGAATACCTGCGATAACTCCATCAGAGGCTTCTGCCTTAGGTATGTCTGGAAAAGCATAGAAATGAGCTCGATCACCAGAAGTCTGAGTAACCCCACGACCACCACCTCGAATAGACTAAGTGCTACCCCTAGTTGCCTGAGAACCACCTCTACTACCATAAGAACCACCTCTAGCAGACTACATCTCTATCTTAGTCATGGGAACTTGAGAACTTTGGTGCTGACCACCACACCTAAGTTTGGGATAATCCCTCTTGAAATTCCCAAGGTTACCACACTCAAAACAACCTCTGGGAACTGTGACTCGCTGAGAAGAAGAACTGCCACGACCAAACGGTTTATAAGTACTCGGAATCAACTACACTAAACCATAAGAAATACGTGATGACTGACCTCTCTCAGATATTGGCATAGCAGCATAAACTGGCTTGCTGGGCAGTCGGTAATGACCACAACCATGATGTCCCCTACCTCTAGATAAGGTACTGACACTAGGGGATAATTGGGGCCTCTTGACCACCCATTCCTCATAGTCTTCACGTCAAGTCAGCCTCTCAAACCGTGTCCACAATATGCTGAAAAGAAGAACCTGTGGCAGCCATCTATGAGACAATTAAACAAACTGGACAAATCAACCCATTGGTGAACCTCCTCACCCTCTCAGCCTCTTCAGGGAGAATCATCAAAGCATGGTAAGATAAAGCGTGAAACAGGTCTCCTACTCTGTCATAGGCATACGCCCCTGGCATAACCCCTCGAACTGAGCCGTCCTCTTCTCCCTCACACTATGAGGTACAAACTTCTCTAAGAAAGTTTGAGTGAATGAAGCCTAAGTGAACGAAGAGGACGTTGTTGGTCTAGTCTCAACAAACGAACTCTAGCACTGCTTGGCAAGGTAAACCATTTGGAAAGTGGTGTAGTCTACCCCCCGTGACTCCACTAACCCAAGGTTATGCAACATCTCATGACAACTGATCAGAAAGTCATAGTGTCATCCTTGTTGTCTCCATCATACTTGGGAGGATCTATCTTCTTGAAATTCTCAAACATCTTCTGCTCTTCCACGGACATTGTGGGCTGAGTGGTTGGAGGTGAAGCAAAGCCAGGCACTGGCATACCCATGAATCGGCAAGCCATAGAAGGTGCTGGCCTAGCCCCTGGAGTCTGAAATCTGAGAGTAGTCATAAGATCAGGATTCTATCCTCCAACCTTAGTATGTGAGCCATCAGAGTCGGTGGAACACCCGCCTGAACCATACTCTCAAGGAAACCCAATATTCAAACCAAGGCGTCCTGAAGCATAGATGTAGCACTGAAACCCAGAGATACATGTCCCCGTCCAACCTCCTCGGCATGAACTAGCCCATCCTCCTCAATCACCTCTTGCTCAGGAGATGTTGCTCTAGCACGGCCCTGAGGTGCCACTGGTGCTCGGCCTTGGGGTGCCGTCACGCAAACTCTGGCTCTGTCTCGCCCCCTACCCTAGCCTAGAACAGTAGCCCTAGCAAAGGGCTCAGGTGCAAGTACAGGTTCGGGCTCATGCTCTTCAGCCACAGTTGATCTAGTCCTCACCATCTATGAGAAAGCATGAAACAAGAAACTCAATATTTGATAAAGTTAAGAATGCATGATAAGGATGAAAGATCTGAAATTTCCTAAGTAGCCTGTAGCCTCTCGAAGCTAGGTACAGTCGTCATCGTACCGATACACAAGACTCTACTAGGCACCGCTTATGTCTTGTGAAACTATTGAAACTAGAGCTCTAATACCAAATTTGTTATGATCCAAAATCCTCTTTTTTTCCGTGAGGGCTCCCAACCCTTAAGCGAAAACCCAAATACATACAAGTCAAGATAACATAAGTAAATGCGGAAATAAAATCGACAACCCAAGGTACTTAAGTCTAAATAATACATAGATAGAAAATATTTACAAGTCTGAAATCACTCCCCAAAACCTGGAAGTCACAAGCACAGAGCTACTAATCCGAATACAAAGCTGAATAATACATAATATTGTCTAAAGTAAAGAAAAACAGGAACTAAAGATAAGAAGGAGTCTGGCGCCATGGAACCATCATCGACTCACCCTAAAGCGCTAAGAAATGCTCCAAAGGATCTAAAAGCCTCCACTCGTGCCCTAATTTGTACCTGCACACAAAAGGTGTAGCAAGTGTAAAGTGAGTACGGGAAGCACGTGTACCCAGCAACATTGTTGACCGACCCTAAACTATAGTGATGACGAGGGTTGGTACTTTCCATACTCCTCTTCTTACTTAGTTAGTCTCAAATTCATAGTTTATAAGCATGCACTAAGTAGATAAGAGTCTCACATTATAATCGGACCTAGAAATCCATTCCTTTTAAGAATAATCGTGAAAGTTCAACCTTTTCATCGTTATAAACCAATAGTAAATCTAAAGATCCCATATTTATATCAAGTATGTCAAGTATGAACATAAAGATCCCATCTTTATATCCTCCAACACAAATATGGCATGCAACAAGTCAGACAAGCATATGTAGCATGAGAAGTAAAGGATGCATGCAATGTAAGTGAATGCTATGCAATGCCACGGCCATATGCACCAGTATACATTCACTTCTACTGTATTTCATGTGACCCCTGGGGGACTCATGAGGTCTATATACCCACCCGGAATATTAGATCTCCCAGATCACATTGGGTCTCAGCCATTCAGCTATAATATCATCATCATCACTCCATCTATGTACTGTTGCACCTCATTTTTACCAAAGGCTAAACAAAGCACAACTTATGGAGATCTGAAATAATTAATTATGTACAGAGTCGCCACCTAGCATTTAAGGTATACTAGGGTACCTATAAATTATTAATATATGCAGCTTAACATGGTCTACGAAAATAAGTGAGATTCTAGGTAAGGGTTCAAATTATTCCGAAGGGAAGGTGTTAGGCATCCTTCAGAATCCACAAATGTGGTTCCCGGCTGGACCAATTTAACTATACGAGGGATGTGTAAAAAGGCTTGATTATTATTTACAAAAATTAGTAGAATTTAGACTGAAGAATAACTAATATGACTATTCACATAAATAATCGTGCAATACGTATTTTATACATATGTGATATAATAATTATTTTAAAAAAAAGTTATGTGCAACTTAAAAGCTTGGGTATGTGAAAAGGGTATAAGGAATGGACATGAAATTATTTTGCACTCAAGGTGAGTTAACTAATTTAACTAGCGAAGTATGTACGCCTAATCAATTAATTATGAGAGTACATTCTAAAGCCTAAATATTGAGGCAAATCACCCTATTTATTTACTTAAGTGTGCTAAGCTATTGAATTAAAACTCTAGCGAAACATGATAACTATAAAAATATTAGCTACAAAAATAATAACTGCCTAATATTGATTTATCTAAAACACATAAAATTTAAATCACCTAAGCAGATCATAAATAAATACCATCAACCTGCACCCTAAAAAAAAGTAAAGTTTCACTATATTTTATGCTTGTATAATTTAATAATGTAAAAAATATATATATATAAACAGAGAATTTAAGAAGCTATTTGAACTTCTTTTGAGTGTCATCTTCAAAAAGTAACTCCGGATACCTGCATGAGACTTAATAAAAGATGTTAGTAAGAAAATAAATAACTATCGGATGAATTAAAGAAATAATGAATAAACTTAAAATAAAAAAAAACCCGTCTTTGTACATGGAAGGCCTTGGAAATCGACGGAAATTTCTTCATCGGCCATTTCAGCATCCTTTTTCTGTAAATCAGCAGTGGTAGCATAAAGCCGAGACAGGTTTGCAGATGATGCCATACCGGCTCAGATCTGTGTAAAATGAGGAAAAGAGAAGACGACAAACGCCATGGCTGCAAAATGAACTGATTTCAAGATCCGAGTTTGCCATGCCAACATACAAGTCGAGTTTTCTCTATGCCCAAATAACAGCCCAGATTAGCAAACATCATCACTGCCTCTTTAGAAAGATGGGCACTTTTCCATAGCAATTAGGACGGTTTCACAACAAATAAATAAGACGGAGGGACAACAATTGACATCAGCATCACATCAATAGCAACAGAAATGCCTTCTTTTTTGGTCAAAACTAAAAACACCCCTAAATTATTATACCAATGGAAAAGAGAAAGAAACACACGCCAGTGAGTGAAGTAGATAATTAGCCCCAGAAAGAAACAAATTCATCATCATCAAAACACTATACTTACAGGATCTTTTTTTTTCTTTTTTTTTTGTTTCCAATACACCAAAGCTATAATACACTTTCCTCACTTCCCCTTCAAACTCCAAAAGATTGAAATCATTCCAAATCCACAAATAAAGAACCAATCAAATCCAAGAAATGCAAAACCCCACAAAATAAAGAAACAAATTCGGTCAAAATTAGCACAAAAAATTCTTAAAGATTTGAACTTTGAAAAACCCCAAGATTCGGATTAGGGAACTAAAGATAGAAATGAAAGGAAGTTAAATAGAGAGAGAGGGAGACGAAGAAGGAGGTGCGGGGGCTATTTGGGGCGTTAGAGAACGGAGGGCGTAGTGGGCTGGTGGAGCGTGGCTGGTGGTGGAGACGGTGGTGGTCGGCTGTGGGTTCAGTGGAGTGGTGGTGTGCGGGAGATGGCGGCTGGAGAGTGGAAGGAGATGGGAAATGTTTTTATTAGGTTTAGCAATCTGAATGTTTGTGTGTGTGTGTATTATGTAGAAGATGAATACCCCTCCCTTTTCTTATAATGCAAAATGGCCCCTGTTTTGTCCAAAGAATAGAAGATTGCACCCTTTTGTCTCCTCAATGCTTACCTTAATCCCTTTTTTTTTAAAAATGATGAAACCTTGACTTGATCGGATTTTACTCTGCGTTAAAAAATTAGTTACTCCGATTTTCTCTGCACTGTCAGACTGTACTAAAATATAGTTAATTAATACATGTATAAATAATAACGCAAGTATAAAATATAAACATTAATGTCTATGATATGAAAAAATGTATTGCTATAAAATTAAGAAACAATTATTAATTGCACAAAAAAAAATGGTAGTATTACGTTGTACATGTGCAAAATAATGATTCTTGAAAAAATGACAATAAATTGAAAAAATTCCTAAAATAAGGATAATCATCAATAAATTGTTGAAAAAATGTAAAAATGTGTAAAAAATGTATTTCGTGCTCTTTAACGAATCAGGGCCCCCCAAAATGTTAATATTAAGCACGTCGAGCCAAAATTAGGTGTCAACATGTACCATATCCAATATTCGACTTGCAGACCCTTGTCTTGTATATTCATTAACGAAATGCCAATAATATCATGAAAGTATGAATGGATATGCGTACACCATGCAAATTCATAATAACAAGGCAATGTCAAGTATATATATGTCATTTTCATAGTCTAGACGAGATGTGGAGTGTTGAATGCAAATCAAGTCATTATTCACAATTATTCATCCAACAATGGTCATCACCCAAATGAATAATATCATACCAACCTAAATGGATGTATCCACTATTCCTCATGGCCCGAAGGCTAAACACATAATCTCCATCACAAGTCATATTAGTTAATGTTTTAGTTGCCCATAAAGATATACCGGTACCCACACAAGTGCTCATCACCTCACGAGTACGGGATCAACCTACACATAACACTACATAAAGGGTCTAGTAAATCTTAACTTTCCTAAATCCAAACCTGAAGAGCCACTCCGCGACTTTCCCCTTCCTCTGAGCTTCCGAACGAGCCCAATCTGTCCATTTATGATATATACATAAAAATATGAGTCTAATGATAGCCATAACGCCATATAGGGAATTCAGGTTCAAAAAGTCAACTTAAAACCCCATCCTAAACCTCGAAGGTCAAAACAGTAATTTATCGTGAAATCAAATTCAACATAGTCAAAATAATATTCTACGAGGTCACATGAATCCAACAATATCCATATTGCTATACTTTACTTCGGATCCCCAAAAAAAACCTAAAAAGGTAACTCCGGCCGCACAAGGGTAAAACTGGAATTTAAGCATAATAAAATCATCTTACCCATAGTCTAGATAGTCCATATCCTAAATATCATCAAGTTCTAATCACAATTGATCCTTAAATTTCACAAATCCCATCAAAACCCATTTCCATGGAAGCCCTCAATTTACAACTTAGGAATCATGATTAGAATCATAAATGAATGGAAAAAAATCATTAATAGACACTTGGATAAAGGTTTAGAACTTACCCCAATGAAGAAACTTTCAAATGCCACTTGATTTCACCTTAATTCGAGCTTTATAACTTCTAAATGTGTTTAGGAAAGTGAAACACGAAATGGGGGTTTGTATTTTGTCCCAGGCCTATTGTTCTTCGTGAACGCGAGCCAGCCTTGCGAACGTGACCCTTGACCCAGCCCAACTCATCGCGATCACGACAGGGTCTATGTACATAATCGTGTTGTTCTTCTACAATGGGATGATTTAACTTGATTTTGAAATAGATGATCTTCAAACTGTCTTTCTCCTACTATGGATAAAGTGATAATCTTTAAACGTGATTTGCTCTTATAATTGAATTTGGTTTCTAAAGCATTGGTCTTTGATGTGTTTTGCCCTATGAATGGGTTTTGGTGAGCTAAAATTGGATTAATGATTGAACATAGTTTCTAAACTGATTAATGACTTGATATACCCTATTAACAGGATGATGAACATAATCCATAACGAGCAATTTGGCTATCATGATATGACTTGTGATTCAGCTTCCATGCTATGATTTGAGATTCGGCTTCCAGGCTGTGACTTGTGATTTGACTAATATGCCATGATATTTATTGTTTGTGTTTGGCCTAGCTACTCGGGAGAAAAGGTAGTTGTTATGGATCCTAAGGTGGTTTTCCTAGCCATTCGGGAGGAAGAGTAGCTATCGAGGGTTGGTATCCCCTGTGTAATTCATGCCTAGCCATTCAGGAAGAAGAATGGCCATCGAGAGTTGGTAATTCTAGTTTGGTTTCTGCTTAGCTATTCGGGGGAAGGGTAGCCATTGAGGGTTGACAGCCCCAATATGGTACTTCTAAGATGTTTAGGGAGCCTAAAGTAGTTGTCCCTTTGTTACTAATTATTTGGGCCTGTATTAGCATGTTTTGGGCTTGTATTGACATATTTGTGGTTGCTTATGAGCTGTCACATTGATAACTTGACTTCAAAGGAAAAGAACTTAAATAGGAGATACTTCTTAATGAATCGGAGTTGATTGTTTATTCATTACTAATTTAAACGTGACTTTCATGATTTATTGTGGTGATCGGGTAATATGATGTTTTTTTAACACAATGAACAAAAATTGTCTTATTTCTCTATTTATGAATTTACTGAGTTTTATGATTTACTCTATTACTGATGTTGAACTGATTTAATGTCATTGTTTCGTTATATATATATATATATATATATATATATATATATATATATATATATATATATATATATAATGATTACTTTTATCAAATTAAATATTGTGATTACTTTTATCAAATTAAATATTGCCCCTTAGATATTCACTGAGTACTCAGTACTCAGACATACCATTGTTGTTATTGATGGTATGTTAGGAAGAGGAGAAGAGTAGGTACATGCAAATCGTACAGACTAGGTGTACTTACTGCTTTCGAGTTGTTGGTGAGCCCACATTTATATATATATATATATATATATATATATATATATTATGATTACTTTTATCAAATTAAATATTTCCTCTTAGATATTCACTGAGTACTCAGTACTCAGACATACCATTGTTGTTATTGATGGTATGTTAGGAACAGGAGAAGAGTAGGTACATGCAAATCGTACAGACTAGGTGTACTTACTGCTTTCGAGTTGTTGGTGAGCCCACATTTATTTTTATGGGGTTCCATTGAGACATTTATTATTTCTTGGTAATTTTGGGCTTTGTCTTGAGTTAGATTATTTTCTTCAAATCTCCATAGACAAGTGTCATATTGTGGGTAGTATTGTGAAAGTCGGTACTTGGCTTAATTATTGTCTTAATCAATATATAATATAAAGTTAGGAATAGACAATCTTATGTGGCACCTCTCTATGGTCTCCATTGGCATTTATCATTTTTCTCATTTTTTTGAAATGTTTTCTCTTTTTTCCCATTTATGTGTTGTATTAAAAAAAAAAATCAAAAGTCACAAAGTTAATTCTCTTAATTATGTTTAATGTACTATGTTAAAAAACTGAAAAGCGGTTTCTTTTAATTCTCTTAATTATAACACCATGCTTATGAAGGAGTAAATGGCAGAAATTTTAAATTGTAATAAACTCATATTTTAAGAAATAAGAAGTTATGGAGATGAAAAGTTATGAGTTATCAAGATAGGCTATATAATATCCATGCATACTACAAATGACGGCCACGACTTTATCAGTTTTCAATGTTCTTGTAAGCATTATGGGTGGTTTAAATAACCTATAAATGGGTGGTTTAGTATTCCAAATATCTATGCTACAAATAAAGATTCCACGACTGTATCAGCAACATTCTATAACCATTTGTGCATTTAATGTGTAGTAATGAGCTGAGGGTAGGAGGTTAAAACGTTACTCCTACTATGATTCTTCTCCCTTCCCTTTAACTATTTTTTATTATAAAAGGATAAAAAGACAAGAATTAACCTATTCCTCATACTGCCACGCTATTCATATATGCTTCATCCATTATAGCTCCAACGGTGAATTAGACATTCTCCAGCATGAAGTTCACTGTAATTTTTTTTTTTTTTTTTGCATAGTAACAATTTGTTTTGTGAGGTTTATGTGTTAGTGAATATTTTATCTTGGTTGAACTTATTTTCATATGCTATCTTCTCAGCAAATTTAAATGGAACAATTTCTTTTGCCAACGTTTTAATTGAAAAAGTTTATACTTTTGTGCCACATAATTTTTCTTATTCAGTATTTGTTAAACTTTGGTGGTTCGTGATATTTCATTTGCACCGAGGAGTCTGGTATACTCGATGATATCTGCCTCAACTTTGGATGCATTACTTTTAAGGCAATTACATGCACTTTCTAAGTCATAAACTTTTCTCTATTCCCATTGATTTGTTTTATTTCATTTACAACGCATAACTTTTTTATTAGATTGTTCAGGAATATGGTTAGACCTGTTTAAAAATTGATACCGTAATTTATACATTTGTGTCACATAATTCCTTAGTTTTGCTAATTTTGGTAATTCGTGCTATGGCATCTGCATCGAAAAGTCTGGTGCACTCGATGATATCTACCTTAACATTGAATGCATTACTTTTAAGGTAGTAATGTGCATTTTCTAAATTCATAAATTTTTTGCATTTTCTAAATTCATAAATTTTTCTCTGTTCCTATTAATTAGTTTTATTTCTTTTACTATGCATAACTTTTTTATTAGGTTTGTTCAGGAATATGATTAGAGCAGCTTAAAAATTGATACAACATAATTTCGTAGACTATTTTAAAACTTAATAATACGAATAGAGGCAAAATCTATCTTCTTAACAAGAAATGATGTTTTGCGTGGCATTTATTGTGAAACTAGAAAAAAGCTGCACAACAGGACATCTCTTTGGGTTGATGTAAATAAATTTTGTGTTTGAAGTTATAATTTTTAAATTGGAGAGTAGTCTTATGGTGTAAAGACAATAATTTGAAGAAAAATACTGTTTTGGAGGAGTCTTAAAAGTATTGATTTGGAGAATCTTGATGCGTCTTCTGTTCCAAAGCTAATTCAACTTGAGAAACCAAAAAAAAAAAAAAAAACGGTTTGCATTAGCGTTGCTGAATTGCTCTACTTATGCAATTATTTCGTGATTTTATGTTTTAATTTACATCTTATCTTTTTTGTTGTTAATTAAAGTTTAAAAAAATGTCTTTTTGGGAGGGGGGGGGGGGGGGGGGGGGGTTGAGAATGATTGAAAGGGAAATGGGAAGGGGATTATAAAGGAATTAATTCTCCACCAAAAAGTCTTTTTTTTTTGTTGAGAAAGATTTAAAGGGAAATGGGAAGGGAATTATAAATGAATTAATTCTCCACCAACTCTAGGTAACTAACAATTAGACGATTAAGATCTTCCTCAAAAATTGAACTCTCACACTAAGTTATATATGCCTCTATTCAAGTATTTTATCTTCTTACTAGTATTCGTACCCGCGCGATGCGCGGTCATAATAAAAGAATTGATCATAGCAAATCTTATCTTATATATAAAAAATATCAACTATCAAATATGTAAAATTATCCTTGAGTCTTCAAACTTAACTATTCACCTGTATGCAGGTCTTTAATCGATATTTCTATTGATTTTTTTTTATCAAAGTTATTGCATAAATATTTTCGCTTATATTTGAGAAATGTGATTTAATGCTATAAGTTTTTTTATTCATTTGAAGGTCTTTGACCATTTTTGTTAATCGAATATAATTTTGATATTGTTTGATAAGCTTAACAGATTCTTTGCTCGATAATAATTTCTTATGGTTCGTGAATGATTATAGCAATAAAGGAATGTGTGACCACTGTTTAAGTTATCCAGCTACTTGTTGGCATCTCGTGGCATCTTGTCTTAATTATCTAGTTAGTATGTCAACTGTCTATTAATTTCTTAAGAATTGAAACATGGATTTATTTTTAAACTCAAGTTCAAATTACAGATAATGATAAATTCATCAAATATTACTTTTTCCAACTCTAATTCAAACAAAAGAAAAGTTTCAGTAATTAGAGAAAATTGATACCATATGTTAATCAATTAAATAGTAAAGAAGCCTACGTTATCATTATCTTAATGTTTGGAGAATATATAAAAATAGATATTTATTGACATCACAAACCGGAAATGTTGGTGAAGGTAGAGACTAGAGACCACTAATAGGGATATTTTGTCGAAATATAGACTATTAAGATAAAATTCTATACATTTCTCAATGTTGTAAAATCAGTTCTATTCGGAAGATTTAATTTATTTAAAAAAAAAAAAGATCCAAAAATTAAGTAAAACTAATATACGATTATGAACATTAATTTCTCAAAGTTTAAAAGCCAATTATTCTCAATACTGAAATGAGCAATAAAGGGCACATTGACTTCACAGCTATGAGGACTAAGATATTATCTCAAAGACCCACGTTTCAACCTAAGATAAAACTTTGCATTTATTGTGAAAAATTACTGCATAACACAGTAGAAAAATCTATCAACGAACAATATACATGAGAAACTTGATTAACAAAAATGTACCTCGCGTGTTCCTTTAGCCATTTCCATATGAATATTTCTACTTCCGTTGGTCTACGCGTCATTATATATTCGATCCTGAATCCCAAATAATATAGTATTTTACAAATTAAAAAATAGATACTCCATAAAAGTGAGAGAAAACTAACCTGAAAAATCCGATGCTCCATAAATGCAAAAGAAACCTTCTTACACCCATGCAATTATTAAAACTTATAGCAAAAGGAAAGATTTTTAAGGAAAGTGTTGTAATGATATCTTGTGGTTTCACCTTCACTCACGTACATAGTTATCCTTCTTGCTTATCATGAAATTAAGCTAATGAAGTTGTAAAAAATAAATGCACAGACAAAAAAATTATGCCCCATAACCAAGTTTTCGATGAAAAAGAAAAGGTCTGATGATATATAATGCAGTTAGAATCAACCAAGAGAAAAGAAAATCCAAAAGTAAGAGTACACAACTGCATACTATCTTGTTTTCTCTAACTGTTTGTTCATAACTTCCCAAGCCAGTGAAAAAGTTAGCCACAGAAGATTTCCCTTTAGCGATGGAAAAATTGGATTTTCCTAAAAAGAAAAATAAAAAAACTAACAGTAACGTCATTCCAAAAATAAAATACCAAAAATATTGTTGGTCTAATTTTGTGTAGAAATTTCTCGCAATGCATTCTGTGCAGTATCTGTAAAGAAAAAAATTTGATCAAATTTACATCGACGGAAAAAATTACATAAAAAATCAGCAGATTATTTTACTATAGTCCCAGGAAAAAACCTTGCAAGATGAAGCAGAAGGCTGTGAAATGCCAAGCTCAACTTTCATAGAATAAAGACGTTTGGTCTTACGTTGGATTTTTAAGCGTATCATAATTGTTCCTTATTGAGAAAAGAAGAGAAAAAGGACGTGACTTTTGGTTTTTGAAGAAGCAAAAGAAAACATGATTTACTGGTTATGTATAATTATCTGGTGAAAAAACTGCTATATAAGGAGCCAAAACACCATTTAAATATTTAAAAAATAAAATAAAAATCAGGAGATAAAAACTGCCCTTGTATTTAGTTGCTACAAAGAAGGAGTAGTTGCTACAAACGAGTTAAAAGAACGTGACTACTTTGCTGTTTTTTATTTTTTATTTATAGATTTGAAATTCAAAATTCTCAATTAGATATGAATTTATTTAATGCAAATTTAAAAATTTGTATTTAGAAGGAAGTTGTAACCACACGTAATTTATATTTTAAAAAATCTGTATTTTTTTCCCCTTGTAGTTACTATAAAGAAGGAGTTAACTCTAATTTGAATTGGTAGTTATTTTTTCTTTCTTTTTTAATGTGCACTATTTTTTATTTAAAAAAAATCAATTAATAATTTTTATATCGTTTAAATATAACAGTTTTGTTTGTCATCTCACGTTCAATGCAGATAAGAAGTTGTTAGTATTTAAAATTAAAGTTTTAACCTTTTATCGTATATATTTAAAAGGCTGAGTTGATTTGGTTTAAAGTATGAAATATAATATTTAAAGAATTACAATGGATCAAATTAACTTTAAGAAGAAGGTCAAAAAAGAGAAAGGAAAATAAAGTATGTTTAAAGATAAGGTTTTCTTTTCAAAATTAAGAAATAACATAGGTTTATTTTCCAATTAAAAAATTTGTCAGTTTTCAATTCAAAAAAGGTAGGTGTATTTAAAGTTAGTTTTTCTGGTTTTCTTTTTATTTTTTTTGTCTTGTCTTTTCTTTATTTTAGTTTTATTTTAGAAATTTTCTAGTGATGACACTTGTCATCCTATCATGCTTTTGCCTCTCCTATTATATAAAGATAGATGTTTTTTTGTTGTTGGATGTATTGCTCTACTTGATATTGCTGTGGTGATCCATAAAAAGATTCCGCCTCCATGGAAGGAGATCTTTCATAAAATATTAAATTTTATCATCAATCATTTTTTGAAAGATTTATCTTTATTGTTACAAGTTACACCTAACAATATAATCATCAACCAAACATAATTTAAAATATGTTCAATTATAAAGATCAACAACATATAGTAAAACGAAAGCTTAAAAAGAAAAAAGTATTGAGATGGTAATTTCTTTCAGTAAACTTTTCTTACTTTTGGTATATGGACTTCTGTTAAAGTTAACTATTTATTCAATATCGCTTTATGATTAAAGAACCGTGAAATTTAACCATTGTTATAAATTGTTATGAAGGCAGAAGAAACAGAGCAACAGTACTGATTGGTAGTTTTAAGGTAAGTTGAGAAGGATCAATACTGTTGACATCACAAAATCATCAAGTTGTGGTCTTTGCAATTTTATTTCACTTGGAATGTGAATGGATATATAATTTAGCGGTCACTATTTCTCAAACGCAAGATACACACGGATTAAAATTGTAAACTTTTTTAAAAAATTATCTTTTGAAAGACAAACTAAACGACAAATTACTTTTAAGTTCCGAAAAAATATACTTTGTGATTATCTTACCATTCAGATAACTAAAAAAAATTACATAATAAATTTAACCTTATGACTGTGCCAAGCGCGGATTAATCCACTAGTTTGGCATAATTGGATTAACTAATAAGTATGGGGCATTGTTTGTAATTATTAACTTTATAAGGTACTTCCGATATGGTTTCTTAGCATCGGATGCCTGTTGCGCCACCGTAGATTTTAGGGCATGACACCTCTGAATCTCATCGATGAAGTTCTGTGGATCCTCAACTGGATTGGACCCTGTGAATACTGAAGGGTTCATAACAAACTCACTGATCTTGGAACTGGATGACCCCTCATTAGAACCAGTAATTGGAGTTGTTCTCTGACATTGAGTTTGAGTAACAACAATATGGGTGAGCAACTAGATAGCTCTCCGAGCATCCATATCAGATGAATAGGGCGGCAGAGTAATTGTAGTACTACGAACCTCCGCAGGCCTTTCGGTAGTTGGTAGGGATGAAGTCTGGGGTGCTTGACCCGATGCAAGTCCCTAAGCCCAGGTTCGAACTCCCTCAGTCTGAGAGTTCACCTCTGGGGATCATCAAAGGTATCCCTTATTTGGCTCATAGTTGACTTCCTTTTTGTAGGCATTTTTATGAAAAAAACGCAATACACACGAATTAGAACCGTTCCTAAAGGCATAGCTCTATTTGCACGATCTAGACTATGAAAGAAGTGAGACAATCTTAAATGTTTTGGTAGTTAACCATTTAAATATGTGGCGCGCACACACATACAAAGGAAACTCCACTAGAAACGACTTCATAAACTCCATAGGACACTTGAACCTAGTGCTCCGACCAAGTTTGTCACGCCCCGAGCGTAGGCATGGGCGGACTAGCACTTGATGCCTAAACTAGAATGAGTAGACCACATATATGACATAACATAAGACATAGGTTGTGCGGAAATATAAATCATAAGATAATTTAGTACTGAAAATCTTTATAAGTCTCATAATTTAATAACTGAAATAGTTTCCAAAACAGAAAGCATATAGCCACAATGGCTAAAGACAATATCGCTAAACACAATATAATAGTCTATAAAGCTTCTGACATAAACATGAGTAATTGTACCGGGACAAGGCCCCCGCATACCTAAACTTCTAAAAGACTGAAATGAATACAACACCTTGGATCTCAAATGGGGCTCACCAACAAGCTAATACAAGCACATCCTAGCATGGAGTCGTGTCGTCTTGAATATCTATACCTGCTTCGTGAAATACAGCGCCCCTGGTAAAAAGGACGTAAGTACTGTAGGATAGTACTCGTATATAAAGCAACTGAATAAAATGAATGTAAAGGGGTGCACGAGGGAACGATCAACCCAAATTGAGAAACATAAGTCAAAATGGATTACTGAAACACAAGTATACCTGAACATGAATATCGCAATCATAAATAAATCATTTTCTCGCGAGAGTCATATAATAACGACATATAGTCCACTATGTGAGCACATGGAGTCTGATCTCTACCCGATCAGCTAAGCATCTCATACCGAGGTATGAGACATACATGGCGTGATTGGATATATAAATAAATCCTCAATGGGATAACATGAAGGAATCGCCCGAACCAACGAAATGATCCTTATCCTACGCTGGCATGCGTAGTTTCAGGCATGTGTATCATAAACTAACACCTTCTCAGTAACCAATACTACTCCCAAAACATTAGTGAATAATGATGGCCACCCATGGTTTTCATAACATAATTCTTATCATAGTTTTTCATGTAAATCATATGTAGCATGAGTTCATAAGATTATGGAATCATTTAGAATTCATCAATTTGGAACAATAGTAGTTCAACATGTATTTCATAATTCGTATTTGAAACTCATGGAAATCAAGATGTGGACATTCATGGATTACATAGGGAGCTCATGGTATATGGAACAAAATTACATGAACGAATACTGGTTTCACCATTAACAACACATGAACATTAAGACTTCTAAAAGCTAGGGCAAATGCCTACTTTTGATGAAAATTCGTGGAAGAATCATGGATGAATGTAGTGTGGGGAAGAACAAGGATGTTCCTGCTCTAAAAGCTAGGGCAAATGCCTACTTTTGATGAAAATTCGTGGAAGAATCATGGATGAATGTAGTGTGGGGAAGAACAAGGATGTTCCTGCACGTGGATAGAAGCCTTAAATACCTTTAATCGCTCCAAAAGTATCGAACGAACAATGACTCTTGATGAAGAACACCTAAAACCTTATTTGAACTCCTTGAAGGGATTTACCTTGGAACCCTATGATTGGATGATGATTCGTGTTAAATTGATGTCAGAATAGCATGAGAGTCATTAGAATTGACTTACTAGAGGGTGAGAGGAGGAGAGAATTATCGTGCTTAGGGTTTGAATGGAAATAAAACGCACATGTGTCATATTTAAAGACTGACGTAAAACCCTCTAACTTGGCCGCGGCGCGATGGCCATCGTTATGACCTTAACCACAATGGTCATCACGTCATCTATCGCGGGGAACTTCAATGCGATGGGTGACGCGTCATGTCCCCTTGAGGCTTTTCCATCTTAGCCAAAAACTTTAACTTTTCATCCTGATGCCCCCCTCATCTCGATGCGACCTCCATCGCGCAAAACTTTGGTGCGATGGGCCTCATCTCGCACAACCCTAGCTTAGTTCTACACTTAAAATATTTTTCTCCATTAATCTGTGGAATGTGCATAACTTTTTGTATAGGGTTTGGAATGACGAACAGTCTAAAACATCATAACCTAAATGCGAATACGCATCCTGATATCACTCTCAACAGGTCAAATCCTTAGCTCGAAAGTACTAGGGGTTACACAAATCAAATTTAAACAGGATATACAATAAACTGAATCAACATACATTGATGATATTCCCAAATAAGAATCATGAGCAATGCATGTGATGCTGACTCTTCAAACTATCTCATAATCAGTGCTCCCAACACTCCAACTAATTTAGTCGGCCCGAAATTGCTTTCAAGGCATAGTGATTCGATATGTTTTTCCTCTATTTTTTATATCAATTTATTGTTAATATTGTATTATTTTCCTAATATGTATTAGCAAATCTAGAGTCACTCCATCACTTGCATTGTCTCAGATACTATGGGCTATATGTTGAACTTATATTCTGAATTTTCCTTCCACATATATATTATGAACTATTTATATTTTTAAATCTCTTTATTTAAAGCATATCTTACTACGCTTAGAGAAGAAGGCTCAATTGACGAGAGTAGTGACTTGTTGGGTGGCCTTGTCATGTTCTAAGTGCAAATTTAGACTGTGGCAAATATAACAGGGGCCATGTCACTCGAGCATTTATGTTATAGAGGCTGCATAGTCAATCGTGAATTATATTTTGAATAGATACATAAAATCACTCCTAAACTTATCACCAAAACTCAGTTTAACAATTTAACTTTTCAGGCGTTGAAATACCCCCTATTCTTGTTTGAGGTGGCATACATACCACCTTGAGATTATCATACCAGTCTCACAGGTGTATTACACACGCGCCACATCATTGCGAGGTCAGCACCACGTCATAGCCATGTCAACAATTATCTAAATATGATTTTCTTATTCTTTTTTCATTTCATTTTGTTTATTCACTATTTTCCCTTTACCTTACATTTTTATACACTAATTAATCCTAATCCCTTTTTCTTCGCCCCACCTATCCCTTTCTTCTTCGCCTCCACCCCTCCATTTCTTCTCCCCAATTTTCTGTGTTTATAACAATCTTTAGACTTTCATTGTTTTAGCTTAAAGAATCAATTTTTTTTTTAAACTTGTATTTACTGATTTGTTTGTACTGAAATTTTTTCCGTCCATCCCAATTTGTTTGACACCTCCGGTTATCTAACATCATTGGGTAAAATTTATTTTATTCTTTGTTAACAATTTCTACTGTTTGGTGGTAGCAAAGAAAATTTTGAGATTTGTATAGCCGATTCAATTAATTTGGGATAGGAGCAAACAAATTGAAGGTTTGGAGGGTTTAACCAACTGGGTTTGTAGAAAGAAGCATGAATCCTAATTGGGAGCTCCATAATTCTGTTAATCGTGACCAAAAGTTCTTTCTTGTTACCATTGGTATTTTCTCTGACATCATTTTTATTGTACGTCTCTTTCTTATCCGATACCGGCGATGTCCTCGCGGTCTTCCCTTCACACGTGGGAATGATAGGGTTCCCATGTTTACTGTACAGAAAGCTTTCTATGATCGGAACAGAAAAAGAAGAAGAATCAAAATGAGAATTTAAAGAGCAGGTGAAATGATGGGGAAAAAGGAGGAGGTTGCGGGGTGGGGTGGGGGAGGGTTAGAAGAAGGAGAAGGCTGATAGGCCAGGGGATATGGGGCCCATCTTTATTTTTTAAGTATTTTTTATTGTATAATAATACACATATTAGCGGGCCCACCTTCTTTTTAATTTATATACGCGCCTAATTTTTTTTTTGTCACATCAGCATTTGAGCACTTCAGATAAGAATGGGGAGTATATAATCACTCATAAAGTTACATTGTTAAAGTGAGTTTTGGTGACAAGTTTAAGGGTGATTTATGTATTTTCTCTTATTTATTTTTTTTAATTTCTATTCTGATCTCACATGGCATGTAAGTAGTCCTGTTAACCGGTTTGAACCGGACCGGACCGGACCGGTAACCGGTTAACAAACCGGCCGGTTTCCGGTTCAAAAACTGAAACCGGCCATCGGTTCCGATTTTACCGGTTCCAGTTTACCGGTTAAATAACCGAAACCGGACCGGTTCGGTTCAAAAGTGGCAAAACCTCTTTTTTTTTTATATTATATATATATATTATAGTATTTATTAGTATATTGTAGGTATATTTACATATGTTATATTTATTTATAAGTAAGGTTTATATATTAACTGACTAACAACAATACATGTAGCATATACGTATATATATATATATATATATATATATATATATATATATATATATATATATATATATATATATATATTAAGTTATATGATTAAGTTATACTACATATACCTAAAATATACTAAGAATATACTTATATATATCAATATACTTAGGTTATATAACTTTACTTTTATATATATATATATATATATATTTAAGTTATATGTATACTATATATACTTATATATTATAACTTAAGTTATTTATAGCTTAATTTTTTTCTAAGTTTATAAATTCGTATTTTATATTGTAAGTATATTCTTAGTATATTTTAGTTATTTTTCAAGTATATAACTTTCTACTTTTTAATTTAAGTAGATGTATATTATAAGTATATTCTTAGTATATTTTAGGTATATTCCTAACTTAATATAAGTAAAAATATGAACACAAGTAAATAGAAGAAAGCTCAATGAGCCATATATTTTATTCATTCTTGGATAACATTTATTTGCAAGATGTAGTTTTTTTTTAACTTGCAAATAATACATGAGTTGCAAAGAAATAGTAGAATAATAAAATCACCAATTCTCAATCATTTGGTTAATTTCCCCATATCATATTCGGCCATGGAGATATCTTCAAAGTCTTCCATTTGGTCCGGTCCACTTGCTATCAAATCTTCAATCTCTTCCTCTTCGCCTTCCTCCGCTTCTAAGTTTTGGTTGCATCGCTCCGATCTAATCTAATCGCGAATGCACAGTAGTACTTGCAAGCTAAAGCAGAATAATGAGTGTCTATGGTCTCCAATTTGTTGTCTTCCTTAGCTAAATGCACTCTCCGAAGCCACGGTTGATACTTGAACCGTAAGGATATGTCGAGCCATTCTTGAGAGTATCAGATGACTTGCCTTGTATTTCTTCCACCATGCTAAGACGTCCAACTCATCTAGTTCCTTGATATCCACATTTGGTTGCATCAAATAAAAGTGATATTTATCAAAGTTTGCATTACAAGAAGGAGTTGGATGTGAATGTAAAACTTTTAAACCCGACAAGCCCTTTTTGCTACTTTGAGAAGTAGTAGGGCGTGGAGTAACGGGTGTAGCGTGTTCTTCCAAATTAAAATAATGAGTAAAAACTTTTCTAAACTCGTCATCAGCGAGTTCGGCTTCAGCTAAAGATGGTTTAACTTCCTCTTCAATTTCTAAAAATGTATAAATTTGACCAACCAATGCTTTAGTATAAGACACTTTTAAACAAGGATTTAAAAGAGAACCCAATACAAATAAAGTTGAGATGGGAAAAAAATACTTCTTAAATTTTGTTGTCATATCAAAAATAGCCGCTTGATAACCGGGTTTATATTTATACTCTTGTAAAACTCTAGCTATTTCCGCTAAGTAGGCTAAATTCCAATTACCGTGGGATAGAATTGTTTAGAAAAAACAAGAGTTGCATTATAAAAAAATTCTAAGAGTTCAACACATTCCTTAACATCTTCCCAATGCGTAAAATTTAACCAATCATTTTATTAATATTATATTTGTTGTGAACTTGTTGTATGGGAATCCTATACTCATATGCTTGTTGTGGCATAATGTAAGTGTAGTTCTACCTAGTTTCAATTTCTACTTGAATTTTCCTAGGTCTAAGGTTATTTTTCACACAACAATTCTTAAAATCTCTCAGTCTTCCCCTATTAGCATTACAAAAAAGAAACGCAACTGCCTCTCTAACTTTTTGAATAAAATCGTCAAAACACACAAGACCATCTTTAACAATTAAGTTTAAAATGTGATAACTACATCTCACATGAAAAATATTTTTTAGCGGAGGGTTTAATTCTCTTTTTAAAAGACCAATTGTCTTTGTATTATTAGAAGCATTATCTAAAGCAATACAAAGTATTTTTCTATAAATGTTAAAAAATCTGATAATGGTAGACATTGAATCTGCTAAAATTTTTCCATCGTGACGACCTTTTCCTTCATCATATAAAAAAGTTATAATTCTTTTTTGCATAACCCAATTGTCATCAACCCAATGACATGTAATAGCAAAAAAATTTAATTTGTTAAGACTAAGACCCAAATCAGCGGTAAGAGAAACATTACAATTTAAAGAATTAAATACATGGCGCAAATAAAATCTATATTTTTTATACAAATCTATAACATCCGCTCTACAAATACTTCTAGGAATACCCTCAAATAACGGATTATAACAACGTTGAATGTAAGTAAC
Source organism: Lycium barbarum (assembly GCF_019175385.1). NCBI lineage: Eukaryota > Viridiplantae > Streptophyta > Magnoliopsida > Solanales > Solanaceae > Lycium > Lycium barbarum. The sequence continues at coordinate 47,753,498 of NC_083343.1, read as the reverse complement.
AAACCCCAAAACCGAAGGAAAGGAAAATAGTAAATAATCATAAGCTACCATTTTAGCTATTTCTACACGCTCTTTTTTCTTGTCATACTTAAATTTTTTACCAATTCGTGGGTCTATCGTCGTTTGAATACCCTCCACATTTGAACCTGTTTGCTCTCCCCAAACATCCATACGTTTCTTTCTCATATGAGCATTTAGTATACTCGTTTCACCATCTTTACTAGTTTCTTGCTTAAAAGTAAATACTTGTTCACATAGGGTACATTTAGCTGTTTGGCTTTCCCTATCCTTAGTCATAAATTTCCAAATTTTAGCGGTTGGCTTACGAGTTCTAGACTGTTTGTCTTGTGTATGTGATTGTGCAGGACATGGATCTCCTATGGGATTTTTGGGGGTTTGTGTTTCATCATCATTATCATCATCATCAATTTCATTAAAAGTGTCGGTATAATGTTGTTGCATTGCCTCATGACCTAAAAGTGAATTATTTCCACCAATATCAATACCTAAATTAGGTGTTTCTTCCACAAATGTTTCCTCATTAAGCCCACGCCTAACAATACCACTACTACCGGCACCACGTCTAAATCTCTTCGCCATTATTAAATAGAATTAATTTAAATCACACTCAAATAAATCACAAGAAAATGAATTGCAACAAATTAAATTGCTAGAATTAAATTGCGTAAATTAAATTGCAAAAAATAAAGATAGAGTTGGAACGAAGGTACCAAATTGCCGGACTAATTTCCAACAAAGTGAAGGCGGCTAGAATTGCAAATCCACCAAAGCTACTTCAGATTGTTGCAAAATCACCAACTCCACCAACAATATTATAATTTCAAAATTAATAATTGAAACTATAATAAGACTTTATAATATTTATTTGAGAGAAATTTAAAGTGACTAATTGTTGCAAAGTAACTATAATTGAGAGATTGAGATTTGAGAGAAAGAGAAGAGTGAATTGATGTGGATTAAAATGGAAATGGAAAGGGGTTTATATAGGGGTGGGGGGTGGGTTAAAATTTTTTTTGGGGGGTTTGGGGGGGGGGGGGGGGAAATGAGTTGGGGACCGTTTGGCAACGACCATTTTTGCAAATGGACCGTTGCCCAACGGTCCATTGGGCTGCCAATGGCTACAATTTATTTTTTAAATTCCACCGGTTTAACCGGTCCGGTTCCGGTTTCAAAAAAATTGAAACCGGACCGGTATATAATAAACGGTTAACAGAAACCGGTTAACCGGTTCCGGTTACCGGTTTGAACCGGTAAAACCGAACCGGTTGACGGGTTTACATGTAAGAATGGAATTTACTTTATTTTATGATATGAATTATGCTTTATTATATGCAGGGGCCAAGATTAAGTTCATGGTATTAAGGGGTAAATTGATTAAATGACCCTCTACAATATATAACAGATCTCTTCTGTGTTATATCGGGATCATCCATGAATACATAGGGTCATATACCTCCATTCAACCCCTTTTAACTAATTTTCAAATTGAGATGGAGGGAGTAATATAATAAAACTAAAGTAAAAATTAAAATAAATATTATAACATAAAAGATCAACTCAATCCTAGATTCTAGGAAGAAAAAAGAGAAAAACAAAGAAGGGAATGTTATAAAATAAAACTATGAAGTAAATACACAGAAGAAATATGTAGAGAGAATATGTAGAAATATATCAGATTATATTACTTCTGCTCTCTGAACATTGCATCTGTGCATCCTATTTATAGGAGCAACATACAAAGGATTAACATATTTAATGGACATGGGATATTTTGGGATATTTTGGGATATTTATAACTTAATGGATATCCACTATTTGGGATATTTATAACACTCCCCCTTGGATGTCCATTAATAGATGATGTACCTCGTTAAAACCTTATTAAAAAAAACTCTGTGGGAAAAAGTCCTAATGAAGGAAAAAGAGTGCACATATCTAGAAATACGCTTTGAGAGCTGCCTCATTAAAAACCTTACCAAGAAACCCCAATGGGACAAAACTTGGTTAAGGAAAAAAGAGTACAACACGCATTTCACTCCCCCTGACGAAGACCAAGATTCAGATGTCGGAGTCTTCGCATTCCAATCTTGAATATCATCTTCTCAAGAGTTGAAGTTGACAAAGATTTAGTGAACAAATCTGCAGGATTTTCACTTGAACGGATTTGTTGCACATCAATATCACCATTCTTCTGGAGATCATGTGTGAAAAATAACTTTGGTGAAATGTGCTTTGTTCTATCTCCTTTTATGAAACCTCCTTTTAATTGAGTTATGCATACAGCATTATCTTCATATAATACTGTGGGTATTTTTGTATCACACTTCAAGCCACATCTTTCTCTGATGAAATGTATCACTGATCTCAACCACACACATTCTCTACTTGCTTCATGAATAGCGATTATCTCAGCATGATTTGAAGAAGTAGCAACAATGGACTGCTTGGTCGATCGCCATGATATAGCAGTACCTCCGCATGTAAACAGATAGCCCGTTTGAGATCGAGCTTTATGTGGATCAGATAAATAACCTGCATCTGCATAACCAACAAGATCTGTACTACCTTTGTTAGTATAAAACAGACCCATATCGCTAGTTCCCTTCAGATATCGCAATATATGCTTAATCCCGTTCCAATGCCTCTGTGTAGGAGAAGAGCTATATCTTGCTAGCAAATTAACAGAAAATGCTATGTCAGGTCTTGTAGCATTAGCAAGATACATAAGTGCACCTATTGCACTAAGATATGGTACTTCAGGACCAAGTAGCTCTTCGTTTTCTTCCTGAGGTCGGAACGGATCTTTGCTTACTTCAAGTGAGCGAACAACCATAGGAGTACTTAAAGGATGCGAATTTTCCATGTAAAACCGATTTAAAACTTTCTCAGTATAGGCAGATTGATGGATAAAGATCCCTTTTGTGAAATGTTCAATTTGCAGACCAAGACAGAGTTTTGTCTTTCCGAGATCTTTCATCTCAAATTCTTTCTTCAAATATTCAATCGCCTTTTGGAGCTCTTCTGGAGTTCCAATGAGGTTTATGTCATCAACATAAACAGCAAGTATAATGAACCCTGATTTTGTTTTCTTAATAAAAACACATGGACAAATGGCATCATTTATATATCCTTTATTTATCAAGTACTCACTTAGGCGATTATACCACATACGCCCTGATTGTTTTAAACCATATAATGATCTTTGTAATCTGATTGAATACATTTCCCGAGACTTTAAACCAAATGCTTCAGGCATTTTATATCCTTCAGGAATTTTCATATAAATTTCATTATCAAGTGAACCATAAAGATAAGCTGTAACCACATCCATAAGATGTATTTCAAGAGTTTCATAGACAGCTAAACCCATGAGGTATCGAAATGTTATAGCATCCATAACTGGTGAATATGTTTCTTCATAGTCGACGCCGGGTCTTTGAGAGAATCCTTGTGCAACAAGGCGTGCTTTGTATCGCACAATTTCATTTCTCGCATTTCTTTTCCGTACAAAGACCCATTTGTGACGAACTGGTTTTACACCATTAGGCGTTTGGACTACAGGTCCAAAAACCTCACGTTTAGCAAGTGAATTCAATTCTGATTGAATTGTTTCTTGCCATTTTGGCCAATCATATCTTCGTCGACATTCTCCGACAGATTGAGGTTCCTGATCCTCACTGCCTTTTATAATATTTAGTGCAACATTATATGCAAAAACACTATTCACCACAATTTTCGAACGATTCAAGTTGTCCTCATCACCAGTAAAACTTAATGATAGTTCTTCACTCACTGAAGTCTCGGGTTTGCTGATTTCTTCAGGAATATCAGAATTAATCAGATCTTGAATCTCTTCATGATATCCTTTCATAGTGTCATTCTGATCATTGTTTGTATTTCTTTTTCTTGGATTTTTATCCTTGGAGCCCAATGGCCTACCACGCTTCAGGCGTGGATGAGATTCAGAGGCTATGACACTAGTAGATTGTCCTTTTGGAACATCAATTCGAATAGGCACATTCTCTGCAGGGATATGCGACTTAGTTATTCTTTTCAAATCAGTAAATCCGTCTGGCATTTGATTTGCTATTTTCTGTAAGTGGATGATCTTCTGGATCTCCTGCTCACATATAGGGGTACGTGGATCAAAATGAGATAGTGATGGAACTCTCCACGCAATTTCTCTTTTGATTTCTTTTCTCTCTCCCCCTAATTGTGGAAAATTTGTTTCATCAAATCGACAATCTGCAAATCGGGCAGTGAATAAATCTCCCGTCAATGGCTCAAGATAGAGAATAATGGAGGGTGATTCAAACCCAACATATATTCCTAACCTTCTTTGGGGGCCCATCTTAGTGTGTTGTGGTGGTGCTACAGGCACATATACAGCACATCCAAAGATTCGGAGATGAGCAATATTTGGTTCATGACCAAATACTAATTGTGACGGGGAGTATTTATTATAATGAGTCGGTCTAAGACGAACAAGAGGTGCTGCATGTAAAATAGCATGACCCCAGACGGTTGTAGGCAACCGTGTTTTCATAAGTAATGGCCTTGCTATCAATTGCACACGCTTAATAAATGATTCAGCAAGGCCATTTTGGGTATGAACATGTGCTACAGGATGTTCAACCTTTATCCCAACTGATAAACAATAATCATCAAAAGCTTGGGATGTAAATTCTCCAGCATTATCAAGACGTATAGCCTTTATAGGATAATCTGGGAAGTGTGCCCTTAAGCGTATTATTTGTGCCAATAATTTCGCAAACGCCAGGTTGCGAGACGATATGAGGCACACATGAGACCATCTCGAAGACGCATCTATTAGAACCATAAAATAGCTGAATGACCCACAAGATGGGTGAATAGGTCCACATATATCCCCATGTATACGATCTAGAAAAGCAGGGGATTCAATGTCAACTTTCATTGGTGATGGCCTGGTTATCAATTTTCCCTGATGACAAGCGACACATGAAAATTCACTACTTTCAAGAATCTTCAGGTTCTTAAGTGGACGCCCTTTTGAATTTTCAATAATTCGTCTCATCATTATTGATCCAGGATGACCCATTCGGTCATGCCAAAGCACAAAAGTTCCTAAATCGTTAAACTTCTGGTTTACGATTGAGTGTGCTTCCACTGTACTAATTTCTGCATAGTACAGGCCAGAAGACAAAGTTGGTAATTTCTCCAAAACATATTTCTGGCCGGAGACATTCTTTGTAATGATAAGATATTCATCATTTGTTTCATTTAATGTCTCGACGTGATACCCATTACGGCAGATATCTTTGAAACTCAACAAGTTTCTTGGGGATCTAGAAGAAAATAATGCATCTTCTATAACAAGTTTCGTCCCCTTAGGTAGAAATATAGTAGCTCTTCCGGAGCCTTCAATTAATTTCGAATTGCCAGAAATTGTATTAATATTTCCCCTTTTTCTACGCAAGTGAGAAAAGTATTTCTCATCTTTGAATATAGCATGCGTTGTTCCACTATCAATCACACAAATATCTTCATGATTGGTCATTGATCCAAATAATATTTGAGGATTTTTCATATATTCTTCAAAACGAAAGAATAGGCAAAGTAAACATCGAAGTAGATATTTTGATTAGACAAAGTATTACACACACTTTATTACTTATATATGGAAACATAACCACATTAGCTAATACAAACGACATGTATGAAATATCTAAGTTAATACAGATCCATCACCGATCAGATGATCTATTTTCCCTTCAGGGAGTTCAAAGAAATCTGCCACATCTAGATGCATGGGCTCAACATTATCTTCAGAAATAAAATTTGCTTCGGCATCATTTTCTGCCTTTTTGAGGGAGGCTTGATATAGCTCAACAAGGTGCTTTGGCGTACGACAGGTATGTGACCAGTGCCATTTTCCTCCACATCGGAAGCATTTATTTTCTGAATTTTTCTTTTGCACAACTTCATGCTTTTCATCATTCCTTTTACACTGCTGGTGGTGAAGGGTATTATATGGTGCAAAACGAGAATCATGATTAAAATTCCTTCCTCGACCACGACCATGACGACGACTGGGGCCACGACCTCTTCCACGCCTAGAATGGCGAAAATTTGCCTCATTCACTTCAGGGAATGGGGCAGTACCAGTGGGTCGACTTTCATGATTTTTCATTAATAATTCATTATGTTGTTCAGGCACTAAAAGATGTGAGATTAGATCAGAATATTTCTTGAACTTCATCTCTCGGTATTGCTGATGCAGGAGCATACTCGAGGCAGGAAAAGTGGAGAATGTTTTCTCCAGCATATCATCATCAGTAATATTTTCACCACATAATTTCAGTTGAGAAATAATTTTAAACATTGTAGAATTATATGCCTTAACAGATTTAAAATCTTGGAACCTTAAATGGAGCTAATCAAAACGTGCTTGTGGAAGTATGACCATCTTCAGGTGATTATATCTATCTTTCAGATCATTCCACAGCGTAAGAGGATTTTTAACCGTGAGATATTCCATTTTCAAATTCTCATCAAGATGATGGCGGAGGAATATCATTGCCTTAGCACGGTTTTGGTTTGATGCCTTATTTTCATCTTTGATGGTGTCTTCCAGACCCATCGCATTAAGGTGAATCTCGGCATCAAGAATCCAAGACATATAGCTATTGCCGGATATATCTAAGGCTACAAATTCACGTCTAGAAAGATTTGCCATTAGTAAAGGAAAACAAAGAAATTTCTACCTTCGAGGCTTGTAGAGTATTTGCTCGAGATGACAGAGTCTCGTGCTGATAACGTGTTATAAAATAAAACTATGAAGTAAATACACAGAAGAAATATGTAAAGAGAATATCTAGAAAGATATCAGATTATATTACTTCTGCTCTTTGAACATTGCATCTGTGCATCCTATTTATAGGAGCAACATACAAAGGATTAACATATTTAATGAACATGGATATTTTGAGATATTTTGGTATATTTATAACTTAATGCATATGCGGGATATTTATAACAGGGAATACATAAAAGAGCAAAAAAAGACTAAAAACTTGATTAAACCCCACCACTACTGCATTTTATTACAACTACGAAAAAAGAAGATTAAGCGTTGGAAGATGGCTGGGAATGATGGTTCATGTGGAAGAAAAGGTTCAATAACTCATGTAATCTTTGACATGGATGGCCTTCTTCTAGGTATATCAATATCTCTCTTTATTGCATTTTACTGTACTTTAATTTTTTTGTGACCTCATTTCCCAAATCTGAATGAACTGAGAATGCAATGCCACCCTTTTTTTCTGACTCATAACTGGGATGTGCTCGTGGGAATTGCCTATAAGTAGTTTCTCAAGGATTGGGGGACTGAAGTTCAAACTTTGAGTGTGATGTGGCGGATCTAGAATTTGAGTTTTATGGTACCTGCAACAATTTTGAATTAATAATCCCTCCGTTTCAATTTGTTTGTCTGGTTTTGACTTGACACAGAGTTTTAAGAGCGTAAACAAGACTTTTGAATCTTGTGGTCTTAAATTAAAAATACATAAAATGTGCCAAAATTCCCTTTAATCTTTTGGTCTTAAACCTGCCAAAAAAGGAGAGGCATCATTTTTGAAGCAGACTAAGAGCCCGTTTGGATTGGCTTATAAGTTAGCTTATAAGCTGTTTTCAGCTTTTTTGAGTGTTTGGCTAGCCAGCTTAAAGTCATTTTATGCTTAAAATAAGCTCAAAAAAATAATTGGACCCATTTGACTTAGTTTATCTAAAGCAGCTTATAAGCTGAAAACAGCTTATAAGCCAAAAAAAATAAGTTGGACTACCCCAACTTATTTTTTTCAGCTTATAAGCTGCAAACAGCTTTAAGCTGTAAGTCAATCCAAACGGGCTCTAAGGAAAGTAAGACAAACAAATTGAAACAGAGGGAACATACAATAATAACCGGGTTCACAGTCAAATAATTTATAGATATTTAGTGGATTTGTTATTATGTATACATGGTATGCGCAGAAGCCATTGGGTTCCCGTGAATCCATAAATCGTATTCTACATCCTCCACTGATGTGTTCTACCCTTATTTTTCTTAGGAGATAATGAATATGGGAGTATTGATTGAAAATGAAGAGTTGAGAGAACTGTGACTTTTGATGTTATACCTTGAAAGCGGTGGCAGATTCAAGATTTATAAAGATAGGGTGGGGAAGCTTATATTTTGGAAAAAGGCTTAACTGACTTCTGAATAAAAATCTTCGCGGAGGAAGGGGAATTATGTAAGGCATTTTCAAAATTTAGAAAATCTTTTGAAGGGTAATATTGCATTCTTGGAAGATAGTTGGGCACGTGCAGTGTGCCAAACAAAATCAGCCAATGCTTGAAGGAATTATCCGACTTGGAATTTGAAGTTTCCTTTGTTAGTTGTCAATTTATAATATATAGGTGAACAAGTCCATAATTTCTAGTCTCTTTAGGTGTGTCCCTGTGACCATTAGGCCATCTCTTATGCAAAGGAAGAGTCTTTTGCTGCTTTTCTTTATTGCTAGACTAAGCCACCCCACATTGAGGTGGAGACGGTATGATAAGTGTGTTCCTCAAGCACGTGAACACATTTGTATTTCTATGTCTGTGACATCACATATCTATCACATAAGCTTCTCAAGAACTAAGGCATTTCTCACCTACCAAAGAAAAGACAGTCGCATTTAGTTCTGAAAGCATGACACCATAGAAGAGAATTGCATTCTATTTGTAAATGATATATTACTCACTGCCTGTATGCTGTTATGATTTTTATTCAATAAAAATCTTATACTGGTGCGCGCTGTAGTGGGAAAGTTTGCAATAGGTCAGTTGGAGAAAGTTCCTTCCACTATATTGTTTTATCTTTTACGAATTCTTTTTAAAGATGTACAATGCTACAATTAACTCTTATGAGCCCGTTTGGATTGACTTATAAGTTGCTTATAAGCTGTTTTCAGCTTTTTTGAGTGTTTGGCTGGCCAGCTTAAAGTCATTTTGTGCTTAAAATAAGCTCAAAAAAATAATTGAGCCCATTTGACTTAGCTTATCTAAAGCAGCTTATAAGCTGAAAACAGCTTATAAGCCAAAAAAAAATAAGTTAGACTACCCCAACTTATTTTTTTTAGCTTATAAGCTGTATAAGCCCATCCAAACAGGCTCTATACCTAGACAGCTTGTTGTGCGCCTTTTGAGATTTATAATATTCAAGAGAAATCTAGTTCCCTCTTTATCAACCAAAGAAAAAAAAAATATGCTCCCTTGTTCTCTCAAAGCAACAGTAAGATTGATATTAATTTATTACTGGAGATCTTAAAGTTTAGAAAAAGGATGCATGGTCTAGTTCATTTGATATTTTGTGAGGTCACTTACTTTTTCATTCTAGGAGTTTTGTTATTTGGATTTTCTATTGTTACCCAAGTTATAAACTTAAGTAACCACAAAACAAGTTCACAAAGCCAAATCTCTTATGCCCCTTGGGTATACTTATGTAGTTTGACCACAGCGGACATTGCACGGCTTATTAATTGATATGGATTTGTCCCATGACGTGATACATTAAGACACTCCAGTCTGTTTTAGAAAAAAAAGGGAGCTTCTAAGGATCGAAGCAAATAAGTAACGGGAAGAAGGTGTGAGGGTAGATTGTTAACATAGGGGATCAAAGGGAAGATTGATATTTACCAGGCCTTTCGCGTTTGTTGGATTCTATCGAAAGAAACAGGTGAATGTTTGTGTGGTTGAAAGATGCTAATTGAAGACGAATCTTGGTTGACTAGCTTCTTTGTTGCTTTACTTTTGTGTATCAGACACCGAGAAATTCTATACGGAGGTCCAGGAGATTATACTTGCTAGGTATAATAAGACTTTTGATTGGTCACTCAAGGCAAAGATGATGGGAAAGAAGGCGATAGAGGCTGCCAGGGTCTTTGTTGAAGAGACAGGAATAAGTGATTCGCTTACAGCTGAAGATTTTCTTGTAGAGAGAGAGGAAATGTTGCAGAATATGTTTCCCACAAGCGACCTAATGCCAGGTAGATTATTTTTGTTTATTCATTTCTTAAGTTTCAGCTTTCTCAACCTTCCTCAGTTCTGTACATAAGGGTAGCAGACATTTGCACATGATGTAAAACTTATGCAAATGACTATGTCTTAAAATGGCATAAATTTGCGGAACTTGATCAAATAATCAAATCAATTTCTTCACTTTCTATATAATCTTCCTGACTGAAGACTTCACTTTCTATTTATATAGTTTACCTCCTACGTCCAAATTGGTCTGGAACCTTTGTCAGGCTATTGTTTCCTCGAAGTTATGAAGTAAGACATCAATTTCTCAACAAGATCATTATTTCTTGTCGTATGATGAATTTTAGATCCAGAACAATCTGGGATCAATCATACTACTTTTCACCTGTTACTTTCTGTATTGGAGTATTCAACCCCAGATATACTTTTACCTCCATGACTTGTGCAAAAAGCAATGGGGAAGTATAATTGCGGGGAAGTATAATTGCAGGGAAGTATAATTGATCCTGCAGGTGTTGAATTAAATTCTGAATTATGTTAAATAGACACGCAGGGACAGGAGGAAATTTTTTGTGTTATATTAGCTAATCCTTTCAATATTCAAGTTGGATTCCAAAATTCCTATATGAAATTCTTGAAAAAGAAAAGAGTGGCGGTGGTGGGGGGTCACGTTCTCATGAATCTCTGATGAAACAAGATCTTATCCTTCAACTTTCCAATTTTTTTTGTTTTTTGTTTTTTTGAGAAGGTAACATGTTGTATGTATTAAACACAGAACAGTACATGGGTTGTACTGAAACCATATTTACAAGTGAGCAGAAGAGAGCAAAACCAGTCTGCAGTTCTAACAGGAACCTAATGAGTCTAGGATAGATATAGTATCCTCTGGGTAGATCTGGTTACACCAAAAAGAAAAAAGCTTAATACAGTTAAGTTTGATCTCCTGCATTGTGTTGCTGCTGTTCTCAAAGCATCCAGAGTTCCTTTCTTTCCAAATTGCCCACCAAATGCAAGCAGGGACCATCTTCCATCTGTTTATGTCATCTGCTCCAGCTCCAGCTGCCTCCCAACTAAAGAGAGCTTCAGTAATTTTTCCTCCCAACTTTCCAAATTTTGCTGAGGGAGTAACCAGTTCTTAAGGATGAGACACCCATATTGTGTGAACATACAAGCTGCTAATGGGGTTTCAATCCGTACTCTTTATCTCCATCTTTGCCAACTACTGGGCCCTAGCTTATACTGTATTTGACAAAGAACTACAAATAGAGGATGACTTTTAGTGGTTTTGAAGTTTTGGAGAGGCTATGCTTTACTTGATGGAAATAGCTCGGTTTTCTTTCTTCACCCAATATATAAGCAGGGATATGTAATCTCTAGATGCATAATTAAAGGTTCCTCCTTAACATTTATGGTTTATTTTGCATGTTAAAGCCTTGAAATTGTCCCCGGGGATGGCCTAGCTGTTGAGAGCTGGAATAACAACCTTGTAGATGAAACTTCCAATTTGTCTAAGTTTTGGTGGGTAGAGTTATCTAGTACCTGTGCTAGTGGGAGGTAACAGGTACCAGGTGGACTTTAGTTGAGGTGTACTGCAAGCTAGCCTCGATATAGTTTAATAAAAAATGTTTCAACCTTGAAACTTGAGAAAAGAAAAGCTTATTTTTAAGTAACTTGGAACGTATGATTTCCTAATTATCAAGGAAAACACCTTCATTACCCTCTTGTTGTATACTCTACAAAGTTGGAAAATCTTTTGCTGCGCACATGAGAAATGATTTTGAGAGGTTACTTTTTGCTCCTACCATCGCATTGGTAAATGATTGTTTGACTGTTCATTGTGCGTATTGTGCACCTTTTAACTCGGTGGGAAAAATTCACCATTCAAGAGGTCCCTATGAATAATGTAGACAACAATGTCTGCACGGGCCAACCTTATACATATGGAAAAAAATGTGTTCATGGGCCAAATTTCACAATTCAAACTTATGAAAAGGATTGAAATCAACATTTCTAGTTTGTGTGAGTAAATCTACCTATCAACTTGACAATCTCTTGCAAGATTTACACCATGATAATAAATCTAATTCCTCATTCTCCTTCCCTGTGAGTCCTGTCCAATCACCTCAAGGATAATTATGTTTTCAGGTTGTTTGCATTCAGTAATGTTATTTTAGAGCAGTTATTTCTGAAGTAGAGTGGATATTAAGTATGAATACTAGCATATATACAATCTACATACTGTTCATTTCAATCTTTAGATTCCATTTAATGCAAAATTGGATTTGTATACACGAATTTCCTTGCTTGTTTTAATTTTTTGTCCTGTTACAGGGGCCAGCCGCCTGATTCATCACCTTCATGAAAATGGGATACCAATTTGTGTTGCTACGGGGTATGTCATCTTCTTTTAGTGTTGTTCACCAGAAAGTTTAACATTGGTGGCATGATTAGTATTGCAACTAGAAGTGTAAGAATTAACGTATGCTAAAATAATGTTTAAGAAGTAAGATGCAACAAGTGAACTAATATAAATGCATTTTCAGTACTCACACGCGGCACTTTGATTTGAAAACTCAAAGACACAGTGAGCTGTTTTCGCTGATGCATCATATCGTCCGTGGTGATGATCCAGAAGTTAAACAAGGGAAGCCCTCACCTGATATATTCCTTGCAGCTGCAAACAGATTTGAGGTAATTCTCTGATTTCCTTTTCTCTAGATTGGCATAATCTGAGAGATCTCACAGCTTTTATAAAAAAAAATAAAAAAAAATGATGCTAATCTGCTCTTGGTCAATCTTCTATTGCATAAACCTCCCTTAAGATGGTCTAACTGATAATTTAGCTACTAGACTTTTCTAATATGCATGTTTCTGTTGGCTTAGTTCTTATAACAAACTTCAAATAATCTTTATCTTTAATATTTTTTTTTTTGCTCCGTGATCTATTTATGGTTACAAAATGATCAAACTTGTTAGTCATCTTTAATTGTCAGCTTCCAAATAAAGAAAGTAAAGTCAATAATTTTTGTTAGGATGTTGCATTCTCTTGCCATCTCAGAAGTTAATTTATGAATCTGACTTGCTCATATCAATCCAAGCCTCCTCCTCTGCATGTTCTACAATTGTCTTGCCACTTCAACTTCAACTAATCCAGGTGCTGCACAATACTGGAACATGTATCAGCAAAAAAAGTATAAAAAAGATCTATACTAAATATACTTTTACATACGTGATACTCCTTGCTTGCTCCATTCCCCAATATAACCTAATTGAGTGTTAGCATCAAGGCACACAGATCCATCACATCTATCGCCACCCTGTCTCAAAGCTTTTTCCGACAAGAGATGTGCTGGAAAATTGTTAAGCCTAACCCATCTTGAATCGTCCGAACTTGTATTTTCTGGACATGATGTCAGCGAAGTCCAATTCACAAGATTAATTCTCTGTCCCTTCCATCTCCATTCACCAATCTTAACCCTGGCAACTTCTATATCAGATGGAACTTCCAAAAGAAATCTTCCATTGGCCATCTTAACAACCCCAAGCTTTGATGCACCCCCAGCTTCTTCTGGCCCAAGATATAGTCACTTGTGTTTAGCTTCATCTCTGATTTCCCTTCTACATTGGCTATTAAGCATGTGAACATGTACTTCTTACATTGCATTAAAGACTCCCGTCTAGCTTCATTACAATATTTTCATTATCAGCCTTGAATAAGATCTCTGTATCAGACCATTTATGAGTCCTATAGCCTCCCATATGATCTCTGGGTGACAGGAACTACCTCACAAATATGTTCACTTCCTTTTTCAGCGGACATCTGAATCTTTCCAGCTAAGTCATCAACCCCTCCATATTTATCCTTGAACTCAGGGACTATTGTCTGGCTTTTCCTCCTTCCTTGGACTGTCACTATCCTTATGTATCTATCCTGGTTGTTGAAGTTCTGATAAATGGAGTACTTGTAAGACTGATGCTGGTTTCGCTATTTTTCGCAATTCTCACCAGTTCCTTTTGAGGCCATCCTCATCACATGGCAGATCCACATGAGAATGTTCGATTGATATGGATGCTAGTCATGAAACCCCTCTTCCTTTCGATCCATCTGAACCAGTTATCTGGAGTATCTTCTACTACGTCAGAGGACTTGTACTATGTCAATGGCCTTCACATCAGGTTGAGGCCCCTTGCCAAGGAGGGATCGACAAGAGCTTCTTTTCCAAATGCGTAACTGGCTATTTCAATGACCCATTCAACCTCAGCCTTAAGCCTGAAGAGATACAAAACTGGTTTCTTAGTAGGTGGAAAGTCAGCGTAGGGCTTAAAGTCACCCCATTAGCCATAAGAAATTCCTTTTCGAACTTCCGTCGAAGTAGGAAGCTGGGAGAATCAAGGCTGGTGACTGGTTTTGGAACGGCAGGCATCTTTCCCTGGAATGGTGGACGCCAGAAAGTGGCACGGCACCGGTGTACAGAATAAATGACGATAAAAGCTCTCTGTATTCCATTGCATGCTTGGAATCTCGACTCTTTCAGTTTCATTGGTGAATATAGTGGTGGTTTTATCGACATCGACGAAGATGCGAAGTCTAGGTCACATCTGTTCTGAGCTAGAATTTGCATCAAGAATAAGGGTGAGTTGCTGCACCACACAACCCCCCCCCTCTCTCTCTCTTCCCCCAACCCCAATTCATTGGAGTTGGTTATTGGCAAATTGAAATACAGAATCTCCATCTTGGATGGGGGCAGTCCAGATTTCATTTTGGCACAGAAACTCAGAAGTCTAAAAAAAGACATCACTGACTTGAACATACTAGAGTTTGGTCAGATGAAAACAAAGAAAAACAAGGCCCTTGAAGAACTGACTATACTGGAACAAGCAACTGAAGGTAGGCCTCGGTCTATGGCTGAAAGGGAGAACATTTTGGGGCTGAAATTGGAGCTTCAAGAAGTGGCAAGAGAGAAAGAGATATCATGGAGACAGAAATTTAGGTGCTTATGGCTTAAAGGAGGGGACATGAAGACTAAGTTCTTCCAGAGAATGGCCTATTCTCGCAGGAGAACCAATTGTATAGACAAATTGATGATTGGGGAATAAATCACAGGAGACAAAGAAGTCATCAAGGAGGAAATATTCAACTTTATCAGGGGCTTGTACTGAAATAAGCACTGGAAACCTACTGTTGACTTTGATAACTTGGCCTGTATATCCACTGAGGAGAAGGATTGGCTGGATTGAGCATTTGAAGAAGAGGAAGTCCTGGCAACATTTAAGACATGTGCACTAGATAAGGTCCCTAGTCATGAAGGTTACACTATTTCTTTCTTCCAAAAAACCAGGGATATCCTCAAACATGACATTATGGAAGTTCTGCATCACTTCCACCAAAGTTGCCATATGGTCAAATCCTTAATGCATCATTTATAACTCTAGTTCCTAAGAGGAAAGTGGCTATAGAACTTAAAAGACATCATGCGTATAAGTCTTACAGGTAGCATAATCAGTAAACTCCTTACGGATCTCTTGAAAAAGGAAGGATTTCATTGGAATGACAAGGCTTCAGTGGCTTTTGACCACTCAAACGGAGCTTTGGTGAGTGCACCTGTTTTGGTACTTTCCAACAGTTTTCTGATGTTCATTGTGGAAACAGATGCACATGACTATGGCGTGGGAGCAATGCTGATGCAAGAAGGCCATCCTTTAGCTTATTTTAGTAAAGGATTATCCAACAGACATTTTATGGGGTTGTCTGTATATGACAAGGGACTCTTGTGTTGGCTGTCACTAAATGGTCCCAGTGTTTTTTGGGAAGGCATTTCATAGTAAGAACAGACCAGAAGGCACTCAAATTCTTACTTGAACAAAAGGTTCACACTGGCACTCAAATGAAATAGCCATAGCCAAGTGAAGGAAGTTGATAATCTTGAAGCTAGTTGATAAGTTTAGAGGGACTTCTCCAACTCCAGATGTAATCAACTGGAAACATCACAGTGATGGGAGTTTCTCAGTCAGAAGAATACACAAGTTGGCAGTGCTGGAGCAACCAGGAGGAAGAACAGGTCCATGGACAAAGTTGTGGAAAAGTTTGGTACCATCCAAAATCAAGTGCGTCACTTGGCTTGTGACCAGAAAAGCCTGTCTCACCCATGAAGTCTTACAGAAGAGGGGAATGCAATTGGTCTCTAGATGCTATTTCTGCAATGAGACTGCAGAAACAAACAGTTATTTGTTTCTGCACTGTAGAGTGACAGCCCATCTTTGGTCACTGTTCTTCAGTCTCACTGGAAACAGTTGGACCATGCCAGAACACACAGCTGATTTACTAAGTTGCTGGATTAGAAGAGGAGGAAGAAAATCTCAAAAGAAATGGTGGAGAGCAGTTCCATCATGCATCTGGTGGACAATTTGGAAGGAGAGGAATGGGAGGTGTTTTGAGGATAAATTTAATACTCTGCAGAAAATTAAGTGGAACTGTATTGCAAATTTTCATTTTTGGTGTAAAGAAGCAAATGTAGAGGGAGCAGAACAGTTGGTAGACTTTTTAGGAAGCATGTAAATATTTATCTTAGGTAGACTTTTTAGGAAGCATGTAAATATTTATCTTACTGCTCTTTGTGGATAACTTTTTGGAGGTCTCCAGCATATCCTTAATGCTGAGGAATACAATTTACCAGTTTTCAAAAAAAAGAAATAGCCATAGCCAAGTTAATGCAATTTGATTTTGAGATAAGAGTATAAGAGGGGAAGGGAGAATAAAGCTGCTGACTCATTGTCTAGAGTTCCTACTGCAGAGTTGCTCATGCCATCTATGGATCCAGTTGATCCTTCACTCTTCCAGAAGGTAAGGGAAAGTTGGGACAAGGATTCAGAATTGGTAGACATCATTGGCAGGAACAAGGAACTAGAAGAGGGTCTTAAGGGATACACTTTCTTCAATCAGCAGCCGAGAAGGTATGGAAGGCTAGTGGTTGGCAAATGTTAAAACTCTTAAGCAAGAGATCATTCAACTGTCATGCTGGTCTTGTTGGAGGAAATTCTTGGATGGACAAAACATACAGAAGTGTTGAGATGTTGTGATCTCAATAATATTTCAAGAGCTTATGAAGTTTTAATGATTGACAAACTATGTACAAATGACAATCAATGTACAAGGAAAGACGGACAAAGATGTACAAGAACCAGGTCCTTAACAGATCTCCAAAAAGAGCTGGTAAAGCAGGTAACACTGAAGAGGAACTGCTGATAGGGCCGGAACTGGTCCTTTGAACAAGAGCTGGAGACTATTTGAAGAAGCTGTTCCATACGCTTAACAGGAAACCTTGGAGAATTGGTTTTAAAGCTTAATCCAATTCTACAAGGAATTGGAATTCAAGATATGGAAACATTACCATAAATTGACAGATGGAATTAGCTTGAAATTAGGAGAAATTAGTCGTCTATGCGTAAAGTTCAAATCCTAGTCAAACAAGGATTGGTTTCGAACAGTTAATGGAATCAAGTCTTGGTTGGATTTGGAGAACTACAAGCAGCTATTTTGCTCCTATAAATACATCATGTCATAAAGCTTTGGAGCCTAACCACAACCAAAGGGACGCTACTCTAGATGAGTTCTACACAAAGTCTCGAAGAAGAAGCAACTGTTACAACGAGAGAACCTATTTCCATCAAGTTTTATCTATACCGTTCTTCGAGTTGTAATAGTTAGGTTCTTGTGGTTCCAAGACAAGATCTTGATTCCATTCTTATAGATTGTAGTAGGCGTTGTTTTCTGTTGTAAGGGACTTCATTGACTGGGTAGAGTCATTGAAGAAGTTTAGTGAGAGAGCCAACAATTGAGGCAATTGTTGTGGAGAGGGGTAGGTACTATTTGGAACAGTTTCTTAGGTGTATATAGAGTTGTAACCTTAAAACTCTTGAATTTAGTGGAGTTTGGGAAAATCCTATAAGAGGTAGGTCGTGGTTTTCCTCCCTTGAGCAAAGACTTTTCCACGTGAGCATACTTGTGTTGATTTACATATTCCGCACTTTACCTTCTTGTATAGCTGTTCAAAGAACTACCTAGTTATTTGAGTGCATAGGTCGCAGCGAGTTAACAAAAAGGATATCTACTCTCTTCTACCGGGAGAAGCTGAGAGAGGATATTAACTCTTATGTCAGGAGCTATTCTGTAGTAAATATAACGCTGCAGCTTCTCCTGGTCTTATGCAGCCCTTATCCATTCCCAAAACAGCCTGGTCCTGCATTAGCATGGACGTCATTGATGGATTGCCCAAATCAAAGGGAAAAACTACCATTCTAGTGGTTATAGGCTGACCAAAATAAAATTACTTCATGGCTATCAGTCACTCCTGTACTGCTGCTTTTGTAGCACAGATCTTCCTGGATCAAGTATTCAAGCTCCATGGCATGCCTAAGTGACAGGGATCTTTTCATCAGTAAATTTGGCAGGAACTGTTTGTTCTACATGGGGTCACACTGAGTGTCTCATCAGCCTATCATCTGGTCATCCCCAGTCTGATGGAAAGACTGAAGTATTGAATAGAACTGTTGAAACCTACTTGAGGTGCTATTGCTCAGACAATCAACAAGAGTGGTCAATGTACTTACCATTAGCTGAATGGTGGTATGACTCGACTTTTCACTCAGCTATCTAAACAACTCCTTATGAAGCTTTACATGGACAGCCACCTCCCACTCCTTTGCAATATTTAGCCAGTGAGACAACAGAAGTTGATGTGGACATAATCATGATATCTGGGGAGTTTAAGTCTCAATTGCTCAGGTTTCATTTGCATAAGGCTCAGTAGAGGATGCAATCTCTAGCAAATAAGAACAGAAGTGATAGGCAGCTTCTGGTAGGAGATTGGGTGTGTCTTAAGTTACAGCCTTACAGACAATTGACTCTGTCTAATCACACTTTCACCAAGTTATCAGCTAAATATTATGGGCCATTTCAAGTTTTGCAGAAGATTGGATCAGTGGCATACAAGCTCTCATTGCCAGCTCGAGTGGCCATTCACCCTACATTTCATGTGGCTCAACTCAAATTGTGTCACAGTTTACCACACACTTTTCATCATCCTCCTATAGTGGATCTTGCTAGTCCCTACTGTGCTGAGCCTCAGAAAATTCTGGGCAGGAGTTTAATCAAGAAGGGGACAAGGCTGTTCCTCAAATTCTGGTGCAATGGATGGACATGTCAAGTAAGCAGGCTACTTGGGAGGAGTTCGATGTGATGAAGTTTAGGTTAAACCTGTCAAACGGGCCGGGCGAGCCACACCGGGCCATAGTTAAGGGGCCGGGTTTGAGGAGGGGAAAGGGTGTCCGGCCCAGCCCCTACGTGGGTAGGGTTACATAGTGGGCTAACCGGGTCGTGCCGGGTTTTAGTTAAGGGGCCGGGCCGGGTTTTAGTTATTTAAAAAAATTCTAATACTAAAATTTATTAATTTTGATACTTTAAAATCTAGTTATTGCCAACTTTATTTTAACCATCAAGTTCCTTAAATTATACTTTGGCCCTATTTTCAATCTATAAATACCATTCATTCTTCTCCATATTATCACACAATTCCCTCCTTAAATTTCCTACTCATCTAAATCTCTCTCTCTCTTCCAACTTCCAAATTCAAATTTCAAAATTTAATGGATAATGACAATCCGCCTCCTCCTCTAGTTCAAGGAGTGCATCCAGTGTGGAGTTATTATGATAAATTAAAAGAAGATACGATTCGATGTAGAATTTGTCAAACTATGAACCATAGGTCCGAACCGGGATGTGGACTGGTCGGTCTTGGTCATAAGCACCCAAATGCATATGCAACTCTTCGTTAGAATTTAAATTTTGAACTTTCAAGTTTCAAGGTTCAAGGTTCAAGTTTCAAGACTCAAGTTTCAAGTTTCAAATTTCAAGTTTGTATGTTCTCATTTTGCAATGTTAGTTTATTTCATGTTTCACTTAAAGTTTGTTTGTTTTGATTTGATTTTGCAATGTTAGTCGTTCAAGTTTGTATGTTTGAATTTGCAGTGTTATCAATTTATGTTTGAAGTTTTATTTTAAATTATTGATGTTAGTCTTGTATCACACTCTCAACTTTTTATAATATTTAGCACTTATATTTAAATGAATTAATTTTTTTAAAAAACGAAGTCATTTTTGGGGTTTGGCCGTTTGCCCAATGGCTATTCTTGGTTAAATAGCCGTTGGGAATCTTCATTCCAACAACATATACAAGATATACACAAATATACAATCAACATATACAAGATATACACAAATATGCAAACAACATATACAATACATAGACAAAGTCAGAAGTATCCAAACAAGACATACAAGTCGTTTTTGATAATATCTCAATCTTGATATTAACAAGACCTTTCCTGGTCCCACTTGAAATGTTAGAAGGCACTTGTGTCCAAATATCCTTTTGTCCACAAACTATAAAATATCTGTGGCACTATTATTTTTTCTCTATTTGCTCACACCTTCCCAATTTTATTTGGACCCCTAAATTATGAATAAACTACAGTTTGGTCCTATTTCCAAACTATAAATACCCCCATTCTTCTTCATTTTCACACAATTCTTCCACATTTCTCTTTATCTAAATTTGTTGTTCAACTAGTGTACATTTCTACTTTCAACTTCCATGGATAATCCTCCACCTCCACCTCCTCCTCGAGTCTGAAGATCAATTTCAAGTCTGGTGTGTTGCATTTTGAGCGAGTAGATGAGGAACATGTTAAATGTCAACATTGTGGTCAAATATATCTCCATAAGTCCTGACCGGTTTTTGGGGGTATCGGTTCGTTACGTCGGCACTTGGACAAAAGACACAAAATTGAACTTTGAAGTTTATCTCTTCTTTAAATTTCTCAATCTATGCTAGCGTTTTGAACTTTTGATTTGTAATAAGTTAACTGTTCAAGTATGTGTTTTGAATTTGCAATGTTATCAATTTAAGTTTGAAGTTTTATTTTAAATTATTTATGTAGTCTTGTATCACACTCTCAACTTTTTATAATTTTTAGCACTTAAATAGCCGTTGAGAGTCATCATTCCAACAACATATGCAAGATATACTCAAATATACAATTAACATATACAAGATATACACAAATTAGGATTTTTTTTTTTGGCTATATATAAGCTAATCTTTTTAACCCCAAAAAAAAGGTTGAAATGAAATCACACAGTAACGAAATGAGAACACTGCACATGAGTTTAGATACTAAACTGAAGTTTTTGTATTAATGAACTATATTTAAAAAATATTTCGGCCTTAATTGATGGATATAATGCCACTTATTTCGGCCTCCAAGAGTTAAAAAAAATGTTACTCCTTGCAGAAAATTTATCTTGGAGTTGCTGCTGATGTAGGATTAGTTTTATCCAATTACATTTACAGTTCTATTTTGATTGCGTACATATTATTAATCTTGTTTTTAATACTAAATTGAAGTTTTCGTATTAATGAACTATATTTTAAAACTATTTCGGCCTTAATTGATGGAAATAATGCCACTTATTTCGGCCTCCAAGAGTTTAAAAAAAATTGTTACTCCTTGCAGAAAATTTATCTTGGAGTTGCTGTTTATGTAGGATTAGTTTTACCCAATTACATTTACAACTCTATTTTGATTGCGTACAGATTATTAATCTTATTTTTAATAAAATTACAAATAAATTATAACACAAATTTGAAAAGAAATTCAAAGGCTCAATGAGCTTTTAGTTTTATTAGTCGATAATTGCAAAGTCGAATTTAAACTTTAAAGCTTACAAACATACAACTACTTTTCTCTGATTTCATAAACTTAAACCAGAAAAAGAAAATTCAATTTGACAACTCTTCAAATTTAAATCTACACAGTTTGAACTATTTTATTCAATTCTTCCATATTAACATTAGGAGGAATTGACTCAAATTTTTTGTAATCGACATCTCCATACATTGGAGATGTTTGGACCGATGTTCAAGTTAGTGGTCTTCTCTTGAGATTTCATGGAGACAGAAGTCTAGGACCTTATGGCTAAAAGAAGGTGATAAGAACACTAAGTTCTTTCACAAAATGGCTAATGCTCACAAGAGGTACAACAACATTGATCAATTGCTAGTTCAAAGAGAGTTAAGTGAGGACCCTGTCAGAATCAAAGGGGAAATCATTGACTTTTATCAGCAGCTTTATACAGAAACTGAAGAATGGAGGCCTTCTTGTCATTTTGAAAGATGCCCTGTCATCTCAGAGGAAGAGAGGGATCTTTTACAAGGCAGATTTGAGGAACAAGAAGTACTGAAATGTTTGAAGTTGTGCGCAGCCGATAAAGCCCCTGGACCAGATGGTTTCACCATGGGCTTTTTCATCAAATGCTGGGAAGTGGTGAAACATGATATAATGAATGCTATGCAGAATTTCCATGATCAAGAAGTCTTTGAAAGAAGCTTCAATGCTACTTTCATTGCATTGATTCCTAAGAAGAAAGGGGCAAAGGAACTGAGGGATTTCAGGCCTATCAGTTTGATAGGCAGTTTCTACAAGCTAATTTCCAAAGTGTTGACAGAAAGATTGAAAGGGGTAATGACAAAGCTGGTAGATTCTCAACAAATGGCATTTATCAAAGGAAGACAAATCATGGATGCTGTGCTAGTGGCAAATGAAGCTGTGGATTCTAGACTTAAGCAACAAAAACCTAGAATTCTATGCAAGTTAGACATTGAGAAAACATATGATCATGTTAATTGGATGGGCTTCGGACATAAATGGATACAGTGGATCAAGCATTGCATCACAACTGTCAATTTCTCAATTCTTATTAATGGTTCTCCTGCTGGTTTTTTTGGATCACAAAGGGTCTCAGGCAAGGAGATCCTCTGTCTCCTTTTTTGTTCCTTCTGGCTATGGAAGGCCTCAATAATATGATAAAAAAAACTAGTTTAAATGGGTGGATTCAAGGTTTTGAAGTGGCTACAGGTGATAGGGGCAGCATGGAAGTGACACATCTCCAGTATGCTGATGACACACTCATTTTTTGTGACGCACAAGAAGATCAGTTGAGATACTTGAGGGTGATCTTAGTCTTATTTGAAGGTGTTTCTGGTTTGCACATTAACTGGAAGAAAAGCCTGTTATTCCCCATCAATGAGGTCACAGAGATGGCACAACTAAATGCAATTCTAGGTGGAGAAGTTGGCGCTTTACCAACTACTTATCTAGGAATGCCACTGGGAGCAAAATCTAAATCCATAGGAATTTGGGACAGTGTTATTGAAAAATGTGAGAAGAAACTGGCTAGATGGAAGACTCAATACTTATCTTTGGGGGGTAGGTTGACGCTCATTCACTCAGTCTTAGATGCTCTTCCTACATATATGATGTCTTTGTTTCCAATCCCAGCAGGGGTCATTAAAAGGCTGGACAGAATCAGGAGAGCATTCCTATGGCAAGGTAACAAAGAAAAGAAAAGGTATCATCTAGTCAAATGGGAAGCTCTTACTTTTGGAAAGAAATATGGAGGTCTGGGAATCAGGAATTTGAAGATTCACAATAAAGCATTGAAGATGAAATGGTTGTGGAGACTTATCAATGAGAATCAGACTCTATGGGGTAAAGTTATAAATGCCAAATATGAGAAGGAAGACAAATGGATGACCAAGGAGGTTGATACACCATATGGGGTTAGTTTATGGAGGTCCATCAGGACCTTTTGGAGTGAACTGAAAAGCAAAACAAAGATCAAAGTCCTCGACGGTAACAAAACTAGCTTCTGGGAGGACAACTAGCATGAAATAGGGATTCTTAAAGTACACTTCCCTGACATATTCAATCTTGTGCTTCTCCAACAGAAGACTATAGCAGAAATGTGGACACCTCAAGGTTGGGATATAACTTTCAGAAGATTACTCAACGATTGGGAGATGGACAGAGTAACTGAATTTTACAGCATAATTGCACAATTCAGTGGTGTACAGGCAGGTGAAGATGTATTGAGATGGCAAGGTAACAACTGTGGTGATTTCAAGGTCTATGCAGCATATAGGTTGATGAATCGGTCTAATCAGCAGATTGATAATTGGCCTTGGAAACATATTTGGAGAACTAACATCCCACACAAAGTGGCTTGTTTTGTGTGGCTCTTGGCAAAGGAAGCTGTCCTCACCAAGGAAAATTTAATGAAAAGACAGATAACATTGTGTCCCAAATGTTTTTTGTGTGGAGATAAAGCAGAGACAATTAACCATCTATTCCTACATTGCGAAGTGACTGAACAGTTGTGGAGAATTTTCTTTAACCTTAAAGGCATATCCTGGATCATGCTTGGAAAGATTACAGAAGCTTTACAGAGTTGGGAGGAAGCAGGGTCTATGGCAAAGAACAGAAGTAGATGGAGAATTGTCCCTGCTTGCATCTGGTGGACAATCTGGAAGGAGAGGAATTCAAGATGTTTTAAAAATATAGAGAATAGTATGCAGAAGATCAAACTGAATTGTCTTTTGCTATTATGTTTTTGGTGTAAACAGATATCTTCAGATGATACTGCTACCATAATTGATGTGCTAGATTCAATATGAGGTAGATCAGTTTAGCTTCTGAAGTACAATTGTAAATATGGTTTCAGTACAACCTATGTACTGTGTTTCCCACTTATATATATATATACAATAGTTACCGTTTTTTAAAAAAAACATATAATACGGGCCAATTCTGACATGTTAACATATTTAATACCCAAATTTAATATAGCACCAAGTAAATAAGAGGAATAGGAAAGAAATACTTTTTGAATATTACTATCATTGCAGTAACAACATCTGTGTAACCTTCTTTGGACTTATATTCTTTAAGCAAATAAGAGATATCGGCTAGATGATCTAAAATGTTACAAACAATAGGATAATAAGCACCGGAAAATTTCAGAGTAGCGAAATAAAATTTTTCTAAAAAATCTACAACATCCTTAATTTTGACCCAATCAAATCATTCAACATTAACTCGGGATATCCAATAGCAAATTGGTTAAAAGTTGCAGTTATAGGAACTTTATACGCATCACAAGTTTTTAAGAAATAATAAGTAGAATTCCACCTAGTGTCTACTTCTTTAGGCATAAATTTTGGTCTAAGATTATTTTACCTACATTTATTTTTAAATTCCGCAAGTCGCTTCCTGTTATTATTTCCTTGAATAAAATCAACTGTGTGTCTAATTTTCTCAATCATAGGCTCAAAGAAAGAAATACCATCTTTAACAATTAAATTGTAAATATGACAAGCACACCTAACATGAAATGTTTTAGGTAAAGGTGGAGAACTCAGATTTATACTGTCGATAATAGATGTGTTGTTAGAAGCATCATCAAAAGCCATACATAAAACTTTGCTTGTAAGACCATAATATTTTGCAATGACTGTGACAGTGTAAGATATAAATTTTGCAGTATATCTACAGTCTTTCGTCATATTGAAAAGCTAAAATACGTTTTTGCATGTTAAAATTATCATCTATCCAATGACAAGTAACTAAATCATTTATATTAACAGCACGACCAAGATCTGAAGTGACAGAAACTCTACAAGGAAGATACATCAATAAATAACATAGATAAAACAGATATTGTCCATAAAACCTATTGGGTTCCTTTAGGCAGTGGAGGACGACACTGAGCCTGAGTTCGAGACTGAGCAATATCATTAGCGGGACTAGTGGGTGTATTATTGCATTATCATCATCGTCTACTTCTACCTCAACTTCATTCTCTTCTTTTATACTGGACATTTCTTGTAATTCTATATAATTCATATCATGTACACCCACACCTATGTCGCCTATTTCACTAGGTGGTGCTTTCGGAATACGAGTATAATTTCGAGTGCTAGTACTACCCCTACCACTACCGCTTCCGGATTTTTTTCTTACCGCTACTACTACCATCGGGACATAAAGCTTTACCAACTCTTTTTAGTTGTTCCATTATGCAAATTAAAATAACGAAAATGTAAATTAAAATGCAAGCATTAAAGTACTAAATAAAAGTAAGAGATGGACCGAAGGTACCAAATTGTCAGAGATAACGAAATAACAACGTGATCGTAAATTGATGAATTGAATACTTGAAGCCTTTCACTTGATCTTGTTAATTGAAGTTTGCAAAAACAATTAAAGTAGAACACTAGAAATATAGAAATTGCTAGAAAATTAAGAGAGAGTGAGATAAAATGAGAGGATTGTAGTAAAAAGATCATGAAATGTATGAGGTATTTATAGGTGAAAAATGGGTTAAATTGTAATATTTAAACTTAAAAAGGTTAAAAGTAATTTTAGTGGGTTCATTTTTTGGCATTTTTTTGGAATTAATAAAGCTTGTAGCCGGGCCTCACAGGTTTAACTTTTTGGGCTTTTATCACAAAATGTGACCATTCTTGCCCAGTGACCGTTGCCAACGGCTGTTTGCTAATTCAGCCGTTTGGCCAACGGCTAATTGCCAAAAAAGGGGCCCCAAACCCCTTAAAATTACTTCTAACCTTTAAGTTTAAAAAATTACAGTTTAATACCTCATACATTTCATCATTTTTAACTAAAATCCTCTCATTTTATCTCACTTTCTCTCTTAATTTTTTAGCAATTTCTATAATTCTAGTGTTCCACTTTAATTTTTTTTTTTTTGCAAACTTGCAATTAACAAGATCAAGTGGAAGGCTTCAAGTATTCAATTCATCAATTGACGATCACGTTGTTATTTCGTTATCTCCGACAATGTGGTACCTTCGTTCCATCTCTTACATTTATTTAGTACTTTAATTCTTTTTTTTTTTTTTTGAATAAGGTACCATTTGTATTCCATCCAAAAGTATCACCATTTTTTTGAATGCTGATGTGAAACTTTACAGGTAAAGCCACCAAAAACAGTGGCCAGGAGGTAATGATGCTAGTTACAATTTACACATTGCCTAGAAAATCTACCAAATCACCTACTTCCCCACTATATCTTGTTTACACCAAAAATAAAAGAAACTAAGACACTTCATTTTAACTATCTGGATGGAGTTAGCTTTATCTTCAAATTGTCTTGAGTTTCTTTCCTTCCAAATTGACCACCAAATACAAGCTGGAATGGACTGCCACCAATCTTCCTTCGCCTTCCTTCTTCCAATTCCTTTCCAGTTGCATAGGAGTTCTAGAGTTGATTTTGGTAACACCCACTTCACCCCTAGGATACAAAAGAACACGTGCCACAGATGTGCAGTTATCTGACAATGTAGGAATAAATGCTCATTTGTTTCTGCATCTTTCCCACAAAGTAGGTATCTTGAGCATATCTGAAGACCTCTTCTTTGTAGAGCCTCTTGTGTTAGACAAGCCCGCTTCAAAACTAACCAAACAAAAGTAGAAACCTTATATGGAATTTTAACTTTCCAAATAAGTTTCCATGGCCAAACCAGAGATGGATTTACAACCTTGTTCTTCTCCCAATAGACTGATTTAACAGTGATATTCCCTTTGCTGCATAGTTTCCAAACTGGTTTATCTGGAACATTAGTGGTTCCTATGAAGGAAATGAGTACCAAAAGCAAATCTGTGACTCCCCCTATTTCCCAATCATTTAGTGCCCTTCTAAACTAAAGATTCCACCCTTGTGCTGTCCACATTTGGGATATTTTGTCATTTTTTTGGAGACTGAGAATGTGTAAGTCCTGGAATAAAGTTTTAAGATTACAGCGCCCAATCCAATGATCTTCCCAGAAGGAAGTTTTTGTCCCATCCCCCACCTTTATGCTCAAATTTTCACTGCATTCATTTCACATTCTCCTAATAGTCTTCCAAACACTGCATCCGTAAGTAGTATTTACTTCATTTGTTGTCCACTGATTCAATAAACCATATTTTTGAGCTATGTATTTCCTCCAGAGAGATCTGTCTTCCTTACAAAACCTCCACAACCACTTCTGGAGTAGACTCTGGTTATGAAGTCTGAAATTCTTAATCCCCATGCCACCATGTTGCTTGCTGAGCGTCACAATCTCCCACTCTACTAAGTTATAACCTTTCGTCTTTGTTACCATGCCACAAAAATTCCCTTCTTACTTTGTTAATCTTCTTCTCTATGCCCCTAGGAATAGAAAGCAAAGACATCATGTAAGTAGGTAAGGCATCCAAGACTGAATTTATCAAAGTTAGTCTACCCCCAAGAGATAAATATTGACTCTTCCATCTTGTCAATTTCTTTTCGCACCTTTCTAACACATCATTCCATATCTCTTGTGCCTTGTGGTTAGCACCTAGAGGCATTTCCAAGTACTTTGTGGGCAGTGACTCAGTTTGACAGCCTAAGTTACTTGCCAGAAACTGTAGATCAGTCACCTGATTCACCGGATGTAAGAAGCTCTTATTCCAGTTAACATGGAGACCTGAAATGGCTTTAAAGATGGTCAATATTGCCCTAAGGTGTCTGATTTGTTCAACCTTAGCCTCACAAAACACCAAACAGTCATCAGCATACAATAAGTGTGTAATTTCCATGTCTTCACCCCTATCGGTTTGGGTTCCAAACCCTTTTATCCATCCATTAGTTTTGGCTTTTTTGATCATGTAATTTATCCCCTCCATGGCTAATAAGAATAGGAAAGGTGACAGGGGATCCCCCTGCCTCAAACCCCTGCTAGATTGAAAAAAACCTTCAGGACTTCCATTAATTAGTAATTTAATTCTTGCATTTAAATTTTCGTTATTTTAATTTGCATAATGGAACAACTAAAAAGAGTTGGTAAAACTTTATGTCCCGGTGGTAGTAGTAGCGGTAAGAAAAAAATCCGATAGCGGTAGTACTAGCACTAGAAATTATACTCGGATTCCGGAAGCACGTAGGCGACATAGGTGTGGGTGTACATGATATGAATTATATAGAAATACAAGAAATGTACGGTATAGAAGAAGAGAATGAAGTTGAGGTAGAAGTAGACGATGATGATACTAATACACCCATTAGTCCCGCTAATGATATTGCTCAGGCTCAGTGTTGTCCTCCACTGCCTAAATGAACCCAAAAAAAAAACTAGTTTAGTGTGGAATTATTTTGGCCCAATAGAAAATAGTCCGGGTTATGTTGAATGTAAAATTTGTAACAAACCTTATAAGCATGAGACGGGGTAATAAAGGGGGGACGGGTCAATTGACTAGACATTTGGATAGAATACACCCAAATTGGAAAGAAGAGATATCAGAAGCTCAGGGTGCCGCTGGGGGATTAACGCAAAAAAGATTGGACCTAAAGACTGGTAAATTAAGTGGATCATATAATAAAATGAAGAACCGTGAAGAGTCAGCGAAAATGATAGCTGTGGGTTGTTTGCCTTTCACCTTTGCTTCTTCTGATGCTTTTATTCATTATATACAAAAAATTTATAATCCTATGTTTAGCGGTATTCCTAGAACTACTTGTAGATCTGATATTTTTAGACTTTATAGACAATATCTGTTTTATCTACGTTATTTATTGACGTATCTTCCTTGTAGAGTTTCTCTTACTTCGGATCTTGGTCGTGCTGTTATTATAAATGATTATTTAACAGTTACTTGTCATTGGATAGATGATAATTTTAGCATGCAAAAACGTATTTTAGTTTTTCAATATGACGAAGACTGTAGAGATACTGCACAATTTATATTTGATACTGTCACGGTCATTGCAAAATATTATGGTCTTACAAGCAAAGTTTTATGTATGGCTTTTGATAATGCTTCTAACAACACATCTACTATCGATAGTTTAAAATCTAAGTTGTCTCCACCTTTACCTGAAATATTTCATGGTAGGTGTGCTTGTCATATTTACATTTTAATTGTTAAAGATGGTCTTTCTTTCTTTGAGCCTGTGTGAGAAAATTAGACACGCAGTTGGTTTTATTCAAGGAAATAATAGCAGGAAGCGACTTGCAGAATTTAAAAATAAATGCAGGCAAAATAATGTTAGACCAAAATTTATGGCTGAAGAAGTAGACACTAGGTGGAATTCTACTTATGATTTCTTAAAAACTTGTTATGCGTTTAAAGTTCCTATAACTGCAACTTTTAACCAATTTGCAACTGGATATCCTGAGTTAATGTTGGATGATTTTGATTGGGTCAAAATTAAGGATGTTGTAGATTTTTTAGAATTTTTTTATTTCGCTACTCTGAAATTTTCCGGTGCTTATTATCCTACTATTTGTAACATTTTAGCTTATCTAGCTGATATCTCTTATTTGCTTAAAGCACGTCTAAAGATGGTTACATAGATGTTGTTACTGCAATGATAGTAAAATTCAAAAAGTATTTCTTTGCTATTCCTCCTATTTACTTTGTTGGTGCTATATTAAATCCGTGTATTAAATATGTTATTATGTCAGAATTGGCCCGTATTATATAAACTTCTTTAGAAATTAGAAATAATGAAGAACCATCTCTTCTTAAGGCTATGTGTGATGCAAATGAATACGCGCAACAATTATATAATCATTATTGTACATTACTTGATAATGGTACACCGACTTCTGTCCCATGTGTTCCTTCTAACGAAGCTTCATCTTCTAAAAGACAGGCACAAAGTGTGTCTATCATGGGTGTTCCTAGATTATCTATTTGGTCTCAAATAACACCTTAACAAAGAAATACAAACTTTGATGAGCTTTAATTTTTTTTTTGAGATAGCCGTTGGAGCCCTTCGAAGATGGAGTTAATGCACTAGATTGGTGGAGGAACAACAGAAGGCAATTTCCCGTTCTTTCAACAATGGCTAGAGATGTGCTGAATGTTCCAATGTCAACTATTGCATCAGAAAACACATTTAGCCAAGGAAGGCAGCAGCTTGGAGACAACCTACACTCATTGGGCAGCAACGCAATGATGTCCTAGTATGTTTCAGAGATTGGATTAGATAGGAGCGAAGAAATCAAGGAAGAGAGCAAGATCCAAGAGAAGACCAACAAGTTGAAGATATAATGTCAGTTGGAGACCAACGAGAGTTTTGGGTTGAAATTGTCCCTTATCTATGGGAGTAGGTTCATTTTGGTCTCTCAAATATTACCGTGAGCATATTTGATCCCTTATCTATGGGAGTAGGTTCATTTTGGTCCCTTAAATATAACGCTAAGCATATTTAATCCCTTAACTATGCTACAGTGGGGCACTTTTGGTTCCCCTAATAGAATCCGTTTAAAAAGTAACGGTGCTAATCCCATGTAACACTCACGTGACTTGTAAGAGGCTAAACCCATCGGACAAAAATACTAAACTCATTCTCCTTTCTCCCCAACTTCATATGAAGAAACAGTTCAACAAAAAAAGCCCTAGCCTCTCTGTAGAAAGCTTCAATTGGCTGGAAGAAGAAGAAGCTGATTTTTAAAAAAAGGCAGAAACTTTATCTAATATATTAAAATTTGCATTCATATGCTTCTGAAAAAAATTGGAGTGGTTCCACAATTAAGATAATTTATAACCGTTGTTAAAAAGAATTTTGATTTTTTTAATATTTAACAAAAATAACTTTATATTCACATGCTTCCAAAATAAGTGGAACGGTTCCATGTGTGCTGCCAGATTACTATTTAAGAGTTGGTTACCAACCGTATGATTCAAATATTATGAGTTGTTTTGCTAATATCTTATATGAATTGCATTTTTTAGAGAAATGCCATTACTCTGCTTTGCATTTTGTCCAATGGGTTTAGCCTTTTACGAGTCACGTGAGTGTCACATGGGTTTAGCACCGTTACTTTTTAAACGGGTTCTATTAGGGGAACCAAAAGTGCCCCACTTTAGCATAGTTAATGGATTAAATATGCTTAATGTTATATCTGAGGGACCAAAATGAACCTACTCTCATAGATAAGGGATCAAATATGCTCAGGGTAATATTTGAGGGACCAAAATGAACCTACTCTCATAGATAAGGGACAATTTTAACCCAAAACTCAAACCAACGATCAACTACCTACTATCCTTCTACCCTAATTCGTGTCCTCCATAACCTCCTATCTACGGTTATGTCCTCGGTGAGCTAGAACCGCGTCATGTCCTGTCTAATCACCTCTCCCCAATACTTTTTCGGCCTACCTCTACCTCTCTTGAATCCTGTTATGGAATTAGTATGAATCCTATCCTATTTCAATCCTAAGGCTGAATCAGCTAGAGTCAGAATGTGGGTATATAATGTAAGGATACCATTTGGGAAACCTATCAATCAAAAGCATTCTGTAGCCGTAGTCTAGTTTTAGCTGTAGCAATATTCTCTTATTCTCTGTTTTCTGCCATTAATGATTCTATCCTGCATCAACAGGGTGGACCGGTAGATTCACAGAGGATTCTTGTATTTGAAGATGCGCCCTCTGGTGTCCTTGCAGCCAAGAATGCTGGAATGTAAGTCTTTATCTCCCAAAATTTTAATTTCTGCTGATATATTTTTTTTTTTCTTCATGTAAACAATTTGGCACTAAGACTATGTTTAGTTGATTAACTCATAGGTGTTGTAAATCTCTTGAAGATAACTTCTAGTAATTGAGGAAGCAATATGATTTTGGTCTGGTTCTCAATGTCTGAACTATGTGCTCACTATGACAAAAACATTACCTTCATATTTAAGGACTCTTAGAACCCTTTGTATGTCAGTTAATGTTCTCCAAAATATGTTTGTAAACTTTGCCTTTCAGTTTGATCCTGATCTCATCTGGCATGGTTTTCTTTCTGTTGCTCTGATGGCACTTGTTATGTGCAGCTGCTAGTTTTTGTCCTTTCTCCTCATTTTGGACGTCTGAAAAGTCAATTTACTTGGTCTAGGAGCAATCCTCCTTCAGGACCTTGCTTCTTTCTTCCTCCTATTTTGGGGTTTTGTCTTGACTTTCAAGAATCTCTCTCAACCTGTCAACATTGAAAGTTCTTCCTGTTCTAATTTTCTGTCTGATTTATATTCTTCTTTGGTCCCTTCAGGGTCATCCTATAATCTAAAAGATACATATCATTATTCCGTCCCCAACTGCCTCAGTTGTTTGCTACTTTACTAGGACCCAGTATTTTCTCTGACACCCACACGAACACCAGTGTTTTGCCTGTGATGGAACCATGTTTTCTTCTCAATATTGTTCCTTTTTGGTGTTTGCTCTGCTTTTTTGTTTTCCCTAATAGTTTTCCTGCTTTATCCATTATGAGGCTATATTTTTTCCTTAATTTGATTTCTTCAGGTGTGTTCAGTCTGGAACGTTAGCCGTTTTCATGAGTTTTGAACTTCCTCATTCTTGTTTGCTACTATTAGTACTGCGTTTCTTGGGTCCTATGGGGCATGATTTTTTTTTGTTTTTGTTTTTGAAATTGGTAACTATTGTCCTGTGAGGCATGATTAAATGCCAATAACATACTTTAACTACTAAAATCCCTGAAGTTCTGTTCATTGACGAGGGTTTCTTCTTGAAGGAAAACACACAATCCACAAGAACACATAGTTCGCCCAAGATTCACTATTTGTTTCACGAGTCCACAACACAGTCACATGTATAAAGAACGGGAGTTGTATCGTATAGTTCACAATCTAAGTCGTATAGTTCACAATCTAAGTCGTACCTGTTACAGAAGATTGTTCTAGTATTCGGTGAAGATCACTTTCATCTTCGTATGAATCTACCACCGTAGTTCTTCATGGAGAAGAAGAGAGTTTATTTTCTATCTTTTGGAAGAGAAATAGTTTGTTTTTTAGATGAAGAAAAGAAAAACGCACTTTTGAAAAAGAGTCTAATATAAACAAAACTTCTTGTTTATATCTTAAGTGACACACCCTTTGGGAAGGGTTGTGCTCTTCTGCTTTTATTTTATTTTATTTATTCCCTTTTAGGTTGACCCACATGGAGGGCCCTAAACGTACTTCCAACACTTCTGTAGATGTAACAACGTATGCCAAGTGGGTCCTGAAGTTGCACTATGATTTTCATCGATATAGAAGATCACTTGGTTGCATTCTGGTCTCGTTCAGTGGCGGAGCTAGGAACTTTGTTAAGGGTGTTCAAACTTAGCCAAGTAAATTTTCTTTAAAAAGAATAAATGGGTGCACCAGATTTTTTAAATCAAACTATACTATATTTAGTTCAAAAATGACTTTTAAGATTTGTTTACTTGAAATAAGATTAATTAAAAAGTAAAAAAGAAAAGTCAAACAGAGATGTACAGGTAGTTTTGCTCTTTAAAAGAGTAGATGTTGTGAATTGGTACATGTTTTTTTACTCTTTAAAACATGTTTTTTTACTCTTTAAAACAGTAAAGCTGCTGCTGAGAATTGAACTTGGGCCCTCCAAGAGCTTTTGAACAGCCTTTACCACTGGACCAACTTCTCTAGTTGATTCAAAGGTGTTCAGAATACGATATATCATGATATAAGACAGTGTTTCACCTACGTGCACAGTATAATTTTCCGGCGAAGGGTGTTCGTCTGAACACCCTTGGTGGGCTGTAGCTCCGCCCCTGGTCTCGTTTATCCCTGTTCCTTGCACTTATGTTCTTATGACAAAATGTGAAGGTACAGAATCTCCTATCATCTACTAATTTGGGTTTTATGTTACTGCATGCATGCAGGTCAGTGGTTATGGTTCCAGATGCAAGGTTGGATAGTTCATATCATCAAGTTGCTGATCAAGTTTTGACTTCTTTACTTGATTTCAACCCAGCCGATTGGGGTTTGCCGCCATTTAAAAATGCATCAACCAAGTTAGATTAGTTTGATGATGATATTTAAGTTCCCAAATGGAGCCTATATATTCAGAGTTTTGGGGTTTGCCTCCAGTTGGTATTCATATATTGTTCTGCTTTACTCATTATTTTGGCTGTTAAAATGGAGAGATTGAGGATTCGTTGTATTGCAACTCATGTATGCTCAGCATGATACTGTCCAGAAAAAAATTTCATCCGTTTCAATTTGTTTATCTTACTTTCCTTTTTATTTTGTTAAAAAAAAAAGATTGTCACTTTCAACTATACGTTATATTGCAGAACCGCTTCTTAATAGTGCTCAATTCTCAAAAATATTTAATAGTCAAAATATTGGAATTATGACAATAATTTGAGATCCAACACCATTCACACTATATGGAATTCTTCTTTTCAACATTCAATTGTTTATCTCGTGCTATGAATAGTTTCTTTTACGATAAGATTCTTGAACGAAATAAACTCAAGTTGTATGAGTATAAACAATTGAGCAAAATGGAGAGTTAAAAAATCAAGGTAAAGTTGAAAATGAAAATTTTGGCCTGTCAAAAGTCCTGCAATCATCCGAAATTCCTAATATATCAAAATGATAGATTGAAAAGCCACATAATAATTTGATATAGTTAGAATCTGTGAAGAATGTTTTTCAATGTCAAATGATTAATAAGATGCATATTATTTAAGAGGGAAAAAATTAATTTAGCTTTATTAAGGGTAATTTAGTAAACTATACGTATTTCTTAATGGGTGATAATGAGCAACGCTTATTTTGGGATGGAGGGAGTAACTCATTACGCCAACCTCCAACACGACATATTTAAAATCACATGATTCAAATAACATTTTGGTGCATTACACATATTTTTAGTTTAAAATCACAAGATTCGAGAGCCTTCTTTATTTTCTTAAATTTCGTTCCGAGTCAGACAATGACAAATGAATTGAAGCGTAATCCAATTGGCCCTTTTTCCCTAGTAGGTTATCTCTCCCTTGTCATATGGGGTTACATGTCAAAAGTCTCAAATGTAATCCTACTCATTTATAATGACGTGTGGGTTACATGTTGAAAATGAATAAAAACTGGTTGTCATGTCGTTTTCGGAACGGGTAAAGTCAACTTGCATATGAAATAGGGTTGATTCACTTCAACCCATCTCGACACGTTTACCTTGAGAGAGTTAGATGATACTTTCCTTGTTTTAATTTGTTTTTCTTACTTTATTTATTAATCTGTTTTATAAATGATGTTTCGTTCCTTTTTTGGCAACTCTTGAATTTCAACTTTTCACATTATATGTTTAAGACTACAAGATTAAATTATATTTTGGTACATTCTATATATCTTTAATTAAGATCACAAGATACAAAAATCTTCTTTCCTCTCTTAAATTGAAACGGAGGGAGTAGTAACAATCCTATCTTACAACTTAAAAGTAGGGACAGGGGTCAGATTTACCCTTGTACTTTGAGAAAATATTTGTACGACTAGCCCATATCCTCACCGTTAACAAACTATATAAATTTACTCCCATCCCTAACGGCTGCCCACTGCGTTGCCATGTCAATTAATGAGTCCACATAGGACCTAGTCAACATGCCACCTAAGACTCGGACCCGCCTAAATTTTTTGACCCGACCCAATACCCACTAAATTGAACCCAAAACCCATCTCCGCAACCTTCTTCATCTCCTTCCTCCATTGAAACACCATGCCCAAAACCCATCTCTCCAAAATATCCCACAAACAACATTCGAAAAAGAATCATTGAACTAGTATTAAAAAACACAAAGAAATCGGGTCACTGTGTTGGTTCTTGTTCGAGCATCACAACTAGGTTTTTTGAGTTCTTATTTCGACTTAGAATTTCAATTTCTTGGTAAATCTTGAAAATACGTGTTGAGACACCTGATATTAGTTATTCTCTGTATGTGATAGGGTTCGAGGCTAATTGGTTTAAGGTTTCCTGAGTTCAGTTTTTGAGTTAGGGTTTCTATTTAAATCTGACAATTATGTGTTAATACCTATTGATAGTTTATGCTGTCACCTATAAACTGAAGAACCAAGTTCGTCAGCAACAAAGCAAGAGGTAAATTACGGAATAATAAATCAACATAAGAATTTTTTACATGGAAAACTCATTACTCAAGAGAGGCAAAAACCACCTCCTATCTCCAATAGGATCTCCCAAAATCTCCACTATAACTCAAGCAATTTTAAGGTGACAACTCTTATACACTTAAGAAACTGACCACTACAGTACCTATCCCTCACCTCTACAATTCTTCACTAATTGTAGGCACCACTCTACTCAGTTCAAGAAGCCCTTTACAACTCAAAACCAACACCTAAAACAAATTCACTATGAATATAAAAGGTTATAGTTTAGGACCAAAAGAATCTTACTATTACAACTCAAAGAACTGTATGAATAAAACTTGATAGGAACATGTTCTTCTTCGTTGCAGTTGATTTTCCCTCACTTAAAGACACTCGTAAAAGATTCTATTTATAAGCTCTAGAGTCTCTATCTTTGTAATGGTGTCTTCAACAACATCAATGAGATGTTTTATACAGGAGTAGGATACCCGCTTCTTATTCTCCAAATCCTAGTAAAATAGGTTCAAGAAATCCAACAACCAAAACTAAGTTTGACTTGGTTTCGAACCACGCCGGCCTTATCCTAATTACAAGCTAATTTCATATGTTTAACTATGGTAATATTTTCATGTCTTGAACTTGTGTTTCTCGTAGAATTGGATAAAGCCTTCATACTAATTCTCCAAGGATTCCTTTTGTGCGCGTTGAACAACTTTTCCTGCATAGACCAACTGCACGACCCAATCCGCCATGACTGGCACCCACACTAACTCCTAGTGGGAGAAACAACACGCTTAACCAACTACTTATTCAAAGTCTATTTTTACTTAGTCAATTCATTCAGTTCACAATAAATTAAACGCAAGATTTAAATCAAAATAGTCATGCCATAAAACAATAACGTAAATGCGGAAGTCCTAACTATTACAACCCCAAAATCCAAAAGTCATCATACAAGGACTCTAATCCAAAACATGTCTAAGAAATCCATACTATCTGAAATAAGCAAACATCAATGTCTGGAACGGAAATAGATATTAAATAACGGAAGATCTTCGGGCAGCCTGGCAGGGATAGAAGCTCTCCCTCAATCTGTCAGCAAGTGGCCTCAAGCTAAATATGAGGTCGAGTAGCAGTCTCTGGATCACAATCTGCACTCAAAATAATGCAGTAAGGTAGTATCAGTACAAACACTATGTACCGGTAGATATCGTAGGCCGACTAAGATTAGTATCATGCATGAATCATAAAATCAATAAAATAGACAGACCAGTCAACAACACATAATCAGATAGCCAACACCAAGTCAATCAATGATATTAACAAATCAAGTCCACCAATGATATTATCAATCAAGTCAACGGAAGCAAGTAATGGAATAAACCTCGCCACAACATTCTTACGTACTCAGTCATTGATCACTCATGTACATACATGCTAATTGGTGTCTTTGCCCAATAGCTATGACCTGCAGGGGACCCATGGTGTCCATGTACCACTCGCTCCGGAACTGCCTCGGATCATGAGCACATAATATATGTCACATCCTCACCCCTTGTCAAATGTGCCTATAATCTAGGTCACATCCTCACCCCCTGTCAAATGTGCCTTTTCATATATATATATATATATATTGTCACATCACTTTCAATGATCGATTATCAAGTAGTATCTCATTCTCATCAAGAAGATCATATTTACTTCTTACCACAATTTTCATCAAATTATAGACCACAACACATCGAATAATGACATTAAGCCCACATTATCACTCAATCAATAGCATATAGGAATTTCAACCACACATTATGCCCGAAGACTAGACATGCTTTCTCCTATCAATCTCATAACACATACAATCAACTAATCAAAGTCTAACTCAAGTAA
Organism: Lycium barbarum; assembly: GCF_019175385.1. Classification (NCBI taxonomy): domain Eukaryota; kingdom Viridiplantae; phylum Streptophyta; class Magnoliopsida; order Solanales; family Solanaceae; genus Lycium; species Lycium barbarum. The sequence continues at coordinate 47,714,731 of NC_083343.1, read as the reverse complement.
ACCGTAAGCTACCTCAACTGCAGAGCTGGAACAACGCGAATCACTCCGCTATATCCTTTCCTTTTCGTAATGCCTCGGAATGCTCGAAGTCTAGCTATTAAGATGCTAACAAGTCACAATCACTCTAGTCAACCATATCAATTCAATGCACACCCTTCCACTTTACCCCTTTCTAATGGGTGAATGCTTTCTAGGTATAAATCATCCTAACATTGGCCTTAGCAACTACAACTATAAATTCATAAGGTTATTCATTCAAGTTATCTCTTACAAGCAGTTTCTATGATCAAGCTACCATCTTTATGAAACCCTAAGTCTCAATTCACTTAGTTAGTGTCTCTAATGGTTCAATTCTTGATTAGAAGGTGATAACCCAAGCCTTTAGATAATAACTTCACCATAATATTCATAACCCACCAACTATTAAAGGTCTATTAAGTTCTAGGGTTACTAGTCTCAATTCACCATTGAAGACCCATTAGAATGATGATAATCTTAGAGATGAATGTGTAATGAAGGAAGAAAGGGTTGAGACTTACCTCTCAGGAATATTCTTGCCCTAGCCTTAAATTTCGCCCTAGGTGCTCCTTGGAAACTGTGTTGGAGTTTTATGAACAAAGAATTTGGAACTAAGTATTTAAAAATCAGGATTCTGACCTCGTCGACCGCTGCGGCAGCCGTTCTATCGCTGCAGCAGTCTCACTATAGCGGGCAAGGGCCCGCTGTAGCGGACCTCCAACTTTTGTCCATCTCCGCTATGGCGAGAACGGACCCGCCATAGCGCAAGCGCTACAGTGGTCCAGTGTCCGCCAGAGTGGACATCCCCGTTTCCCTTATGTTCGCGAGGGCGAACAATACGCCGCTACAGCAGCCTCGCCGTAGCGGTACACTGTCGCTGCAGCGGTGCCACTGAACCAGTGGGCTCGCTAATTCCACCAGTTTTTCACTCTACCACACAACACTTCATCCGAGACCTCATAAACACAAATTAAACATGCACATTAATGCAAAAACACCATACAGACTCACCTGTGGCCTCGGAATCCCCAATGGAGGTCTAATTTCCTACGTCACCCCCAAGGGACTCAACACAACCAAACAATAATCACAAACAAGCCAAGTTTTTAGTTCTTAGACTTTTACATTTGAGTTTCTATTAGCTCGTTCTACCCTTGGAAGGGTTCTATTTGGTAAGGTGATCCTAGATTTTCCATAACGATCGGGAGGGTCATTACACCAATCAAACTCCAGTGCTTCTGCAAAGGACCTGGTTCTTCCAGCGATTGTGCATCCTCGTTGCCAGTTTTACCAATTCCTTTTGGAGATCTGTTAAGGACTTTGTTATTGTATATATACTGATTCCAATTATACATTATTTATCAGTCGTCAAAACTTAATAAGATCTTAAATTGAGATTCAGATCAATGCAGCTCAACAAATTCCTTTTTTTTATGATGACAAACCCATATCAGCTTTATACTTCTTTATGTGAACTCTACCAACTTCATAAATCTTCATGTGCATCTTCCCCCTACGGACCAACTTCTAGCTATGTTGACAATCTTTCCCCTAAGAACCAGCTCCACATTGATCTAAAGGGTCCTCAGAAGGCATGCAGATTACTTAAGAAGACTTATATTAGGAAGTTTACGTGCCATTGCCTCAGAGTTTTGCTCATCTAGAGGGTCCTCAGAAGGTGTGCATATTACTTAAATCTCTTTATGGCTTGAAACAAGCCTCAAAATAATGAAATATCAAGCTTTCTATAGCTTTGATAACTTCTGATTCAGTACAAAGTCACTTAGACTACTATTTGCATATTAAGAAGGCTGAGAATAGTATGATTATAGTACTAGTCTTTGTTAATGATCTCCTCAGTACATCAGATAATGTATCATTAATACATGAGACTAATGAGATCTTGCATAAGAATTTTAAAGTCAAAGACTTGGGTGATCTGAGATATTTTCTTGGGATTGAATTTGCCAAGAGTAGTACCGACATTCTTATATATCAAAGGAAGTATTGCCTTGAGTTTATCTCTGAACTTGGACTTTCAGGGTCCAAGCCCTTTGGTACTCCTCCGGAATAGAAATATTAGTTGACTTTTGCCGTTTTAGATGCTCATGTTGGTGAACAGGTTCAACCTGATCCTCTTCTCTCAAATTTGGTGCTTACCAGAAATTAATTGGCAGGCTATTATTTTTGACCATTACAAGGTCTGACAGAGCTTTTGATGTTCAGTGTCTTAGCTAGTTTATGAATGCTCCTAGACACTCTCATATGGAGATTCATCTCAGAGTTGTTAGATATGTCAAGATTGACCCTGGTTTGGGAATTTTAATGTCAGCAGATGCTTCCGCTCAGTTGAGTGCCTTTTGTGATGCATATTGGGCTTCTTGTCCCAAAACTACAAATTTAGTTACTGGTTACCTTGTTAAGTGTGAATCATCCCTTATTTTCTGGAGGTCTAAATAACAAAGTACCATTTCTAGATGTTCAACAAAGGCTGAATATAGAAGCCTAACCTCCATTGTTGCTGAGCTAGTAGGGTTTCTGGGGTTGTTCAAAGAACGAGATGTTCCTTTGTAGTTGTCTGTTCCTTTGTATTGTGATAGCAAATCAACAATTCAGATTGTTGCCAATTGTTCCATGAGAGGACCAAGCACATTAATATCTACTGCCATTTCATTCGAGAGAATATTCATCAGGCCTTGTTTTTACCACCTACTTAACCACTCTTGACCAGCAGGTTGATATTCTGACTAAGGATCTCAACATGAACCAACATTCTTATCTTCTTTTCAAGCTAGGGAGGAAGAACATCTTCATAACCCCTAACTTGAAAAGGGTTGTAGAAGTTAGTGGCACGTGTGTATGTGCACTCACTCAACTGACTATCAGTGGATAGTTATTAGTATTTTGTTAGGGTTTGTTATTAGTAATTAAGTAGCAATAGTATTTACTTTTGCTCAATTAGCTAAGTCGGTGATCATGGGATATATGTGATTGTACAGCTCTTTGTAATCTCTTAAGCTCGATACAACATTTCCAATATTTCTCTCTACTATGTTTCTCTTTTCTCATCGCATGCAATGGAAGAGAATCCTGATTCAATCGAGCAATGATCAATGGTGAATTCTGCTGGATTCGTGAGAAATTAACAATAACTTCATATATTGAAGGAAAAAATCCAGGTACCCTTCTCCAATCCGAACCATGCGAAAGCAAGGTTCATAATGTGGAACATTTGGGTGCTAACACTGTATTTGCGATCTGTATTCTATAACTCTACCTGAAAGAATTCTTTTTCCAAATTAATGCCTAATCTTTTTTCTTCTGATACTCCCAACTTTATTTCATCCCTTGTATTATACTTTGGTTTAACATTAGTAATTCTCAATGCCATTTTCCTGATCAAATCAGTCATATTTACTCGCCAACTATCAATTGCTTCAGCAAACAAACCTTGTCTAGTTAATTCAGTATGGTATGATCCTGATTAAATTCTTTTTGCCTATGATTTCGTCAGCGATCGTTGTTTTTACTGTAAATGACTTTTTGCAGCACTTATGTTTTGCAAAATTAATAAAACATTTACAAAGTATATTAAAATGATAAATTAGTCGGATCATAATTCTTTAAGTTAAAAATAAATAGGTAAAAGACTTTTTATTAACAAGAAAATTAGAGAGATTAGCATAATATTGTGAACCACAAAAAATGTCATGATTAAAAGTCAAACTTGAAGGAGATTTATGAAATTATCTCATTTAAGCGTATTGCATATCGAATTATATTAACATAGAAAGTGTGCTAGATAGTCATATATAATCTTTCGAGCAATTCAACACTAGAAAAATAGAAAACATTTATCAAGTACTGAATACCAAATATATATACATTAAATGCAGCATAATTTATTAAATATATACATTAAAGAATAACACTCTAGATCTTTTTAACTTTTAAATTTAATATATACTACTAGAATATGTTTAGATGTGTGAGTCTGATTTATAACCAATTTAGTTCCTTTTTGTCAAGTTGGTAAAAAAAACATATGAAATACTGCATTTTAAATTCTATAAAAAAAAATGCACACGATGAGGTGGATTACTGCAGGTGGAAATTAAAGGGAAGGGTGATCCAGCTTAGCGTGAAGCAACAAGTTTTGGGATAAAGTACAATATTAAAGGTCCTCGAATTTCAAAACAATATTCATAAATCATAGACAAAAAAAGAATCAAGCTGGCATGTTAAATATCAAAATAAATATTAAATTAATTACTATCTGTCCCTTCTATTGAGCTAAACATTAAATTGGACAAAAAAGAAAGTTTGAGTGTTGAGACATCCATTTGTTACAAAAAACTAGTAAAACTTAGTACTAACGAAATTAAATATGCTTTAGTGACATGCATATCTTTTGGGGATACATTCCAACATAGACTCAACCATGTGACATAAAAATAAAAGGAAAAGAATTAAAACAAAACCAAAGATATTACATAGTATTCTCCACTCTTCCCTTCCTTGAATTTGACTTCACCGGCAAAATTCGGATTCTTTTAGCCACCTTGACGAAATCTCTGGATAACATTCAAAGAGGAAATCAATATGACATATATTTTCTCTATCTAGTTTTATACGTAGTTTCTTTTGGTTGTTATGGGGCAATATCGCAGATTTTAGGTGTGAAATTAAACAACCGTACTTTGATACACACATATATATGTTAAAAATTCCTTTAAGTTACTAAGTAATTTTTTAGCATAACAAGTTGACTAGTTTTAGGATGGATTTGATTTTAAATTTCTATTAGATTAAGTTAGTTGAGACACTTTAGGTTTTTGAATTTTAAACTATGCGAATTTTTTATTTTAAGTTGACTATTTAGAGGGTGTTTGAATTGACTTTTTAAAAGTAGCTTATTAGCTAAAAATTAAAAGCCATTTTCAATCAATACCTTTAACGTTTTTGTTGCACCATGTCTTAAAAAACCAACAATTTTCGTATAGATATAAATTTTGAGTGCTTTCATTTCAGAATACTGAAAGCACTAGCGGAAAATGCTTCTAGAAAAGTAAACAATCATTCTGGAATAGAAAGGTATAACTTCCATTTAACAGATGAATATATGCATACGACTTAGATAGAGTTGGAGGTAGGAAGTGGGACACAATCTTAGGTTCGGAGAATTTCAAATACTCTTGAGTCTTGACTATGACCTTTGACGGTATGATGACAAAGCAAATAGGTAAAAGATTATTCAATTATATGTTTCACCACATTTTCTCTTACAAGAAAAAGCTATATAGTATATCTTTGGGTGGTTTAATCAAGATATAAAATACATATTTAACTTCTGAAATATCAAAATCTCACGTCTAAAGAGAGAAACTTCCAAAAAATACCAGACAAAGTGTGGTCAAGCAAACCTTATTCAATTATTCTCCAACATTTTTCACTTCGTAGACCTTCTAAAATTGTCTTTCACCTAGTTTAAGTATTAGTAAGTATTTTGATCCGAAAGTGAAAAGGTAGATTATGTAATGAAAGACAGGTAGGTTTGAAGAAAAGGATCCTTCAAACCTTTAAAAGTATGAGAAATCCCAATTTAACGAAACTTAACTAAAGATCATCCATATTTCGGCTAATTGAAACTAAAAGAATCTTTCTTCAAAACAGAATGTCCTACTCCATTATTTCTGTGGTTGTCTAATAATTAGCTTCCTAGTATAGATCTAACAACTTTTAGAGTAGACTAGACAAAATTAATTTACTTTTTCAACAATTTAAACAACAACAACATACCTAGTATAATCCACCAGGTGGGGTTTGGGGAACGCGGACCTTACCGCTATCTTGTAAAGGTAGAGAGGTTGTTTCAGATAGACCCTCAATACAAATTTTTTAAAAGAAACATAAAAATATGTCAACTTTTTTTCCAAAATTTTCACGTAATTAAAGTTCTTTTGTTTAATTCACAAGAAACAAATAGAAGTAGTTTCTGCTCGTGTGTGTTCTCTCTCATCTTAGTGTTTTTACTTTTTGTAAATATATATTTGTGGGAGTAATTACTTACTTCCAGTTGAGATCACCAACAAGGAGGAGGTCATTTTCCATATCTTCATAAGCAATAAGATGACCAGGTACAGCATTTGAAAGATCAACAACAACATTAACAGCATCAATAATGTCACCACTATCGACAAACATCTGCCTAAGGGCTTTAGCAAGGCTTTGATAGCTACCATGTTTATGAAGACTTATCCTCTGGCAAATCGAACGCCCTTCGAGTACTACTGTCACTGCTGGTGGATCTTTATCCTCATCAAATCTTGGTTTCATCAACAAATGGGATGAACTACTGCTCATGTGATAGTATTTTTCTAAGGCTGTTAGTCTTTTCTTTATTGATTCTTGCCTTTGTGACTCAAAACTGCTCATCACTAAAAACACTTTAATCGCTATACCTTTTTGTTGGTTGTTGTTTGTATTGTAGAAGAAGAAAAGGGAGTGAAAATGCCTAGGGTGTGGTAGTAGTAATGCTAATATTAGTACCGGTTGCGTATAATTTTACTTAGTGATTATGTATAGAGAACAAAGAGAGACAGATAGCACAAATGTCGGGTGGTGGTCTGAGACAGGCCAAAACTCGAGCTATCGTTTTCAGATTTCAAAGCATTCATTAATTGACTATGAGAAATAATTAATTTTAAGAAGAAAAAAACTCTGAGTCTTCTTCAGTCCCCTCCTGACCAAAAAAGGACATGTCCCTCTCGGACCTGATTTGAGCTGAAAGAAACAGATCAACAGAAACCATACAAGTATAGTATTTGAATTCTCGCTAGTATTTGCAATAGAAAGTGGGATGTTGAGTTCTTCCCATACAGAAAATTATTCATGTCTTTTTCAATTTATGTGATACTTTTTGCTCTTTAAAATTTAAAATACGTGAACATTGACCGGTATTTGAAATTGTATCTTTTTCTCCTATTAACATGAGAAGAGAATTGCAATTTATAGTACTTATTGTATAGTTTTTGAATATCTAAAATTTAATATAAACATTGAGTTGATCTAATTCAATTTAGCTTCAAAGATTAGTCCAATTAACTCTCGAGAAACAAAATTGTCACATAAATTGAGATGAATGGAGAAATATATTAAGCAGCACTACTTGAGAGTTATCAAAGTTTGAGTAAAAAGTTTGGAAGGCATAACTATAGAACCCTATTCTAGTCTAATTGTGATAGTTTTATTTATGGTAAATGGTAATTATGGTAATATAAAATATGTAGTCCTATTAAAATGGGGTTACCTTATTAGACTAGGAGAAGGAAATCGTTTCTTCTATATAAGGAGGCCATTATGATGAATACAAGGTAGAAAGAATTCTCCCATTATTCTTGTCTCTCTAAATTCTCGTCCCTGTCTCTATTTTAACATGATATCAGAGTCACGTTGAAAAGAACACAAAACACCCTAAAACCATGGCAGGTGACGAATAAAGAAACCGACAATACCAGCAAAGGAATCGCCGGTGAAGAAAACACAACCCAAAGAAAAACAATCTCTCTCTACGACATTACGTCGAATGATAACCCTGGAATTGTGGTGACACAAGTCCAATTAAAGGGTGAAAATTATGAAGAATGGGCTATATCTATGAGGACGACCCTAAGAGCAAAGAAGAAATTCGGCTTCGTTGATGGTGCGATCAAGAAGCCGGATGAAGAGTCACCAGACTTAGAAGATTGGTGGACTATAAACTCACTGTTAATGTCGTGGGTTCGCAACACCATAGAACCAACGCTTCGCTCAACGATTACACATAAAGAGGAAGCGGAAGAATTATGGACAAGCACCCGAGAGCAGTTCGCCCTTATTAACAGCCCTCAGATGCAACAAATAAAGGCGGAACTAGCGGAGTGCAAGCTAAAGGGAAGGACCATAGTAGATTACTATGGAAAACTTAGTAAGTTGTGGGAGGAATTGGCAAATTATGAACATATCCCAACTTGTATGTACGAAAAGTGCACGTGCAATCTAGGAATAGTCCTAGAAGCCAAAAAAGAAGAAGAAAAAGTGCATCCTTTCCTCATGGGATTGGATGAGGGAAAGTATGGAACAGTGAGGTCAAACATACTGGCCCAGTAACTGTTGCCATCATTAAACAAGGTCTATTCGAAGGTGGTGCAAGAAGAGTGTGTGAGAGGAATCAGACGAAAAACAGAGGACCGGAGTGAAACCATGACTTTGGATGTACAAGGAAGAAACCCTTACCATGACCAAGGTAAAGGAAAACATGATGGTGCATTCTGCACATATTGTAAGAGATTCGGACACGTTATGGACGGATGTTTTCGACTTATTCGTTATCCGGATTGGTGGCCAGGAAATAAAAAAGGAGATGAGAAAGACGGAGGAAGAAGAGACGAGGACAAAAATAATAACAGAGTGGTGGACCGGGATACGGTAGTGGAAGAGGCAATTATCGGGCTAACACCGTAGTTGTCAAAGAAGGAACTTAGGTGGAGACAAGAACAGTGAACACAGGCGGCACAAGACTTTACAACTTGAGGGATGAGATCCGGAAGACTGTGATTCACATGTTGAATTCCCAGAGAATAAACCCGAATCAGAAGATGGATAGTAAGACCGAAAACTCATCCTGGATCATAGACTTTGGAGCTACCAATCATGTGATAGGTAATCCGGAGGAACTAAGTGATAAGAAAGACATTCCTATGTGTCCGGTTGGTCTTCCGGACGGAAGTAGCTCGGTGGCCACAAAAGAAGGAACAACGAGGCTGAATGACAGGATATGGTTGAAGAATGTCCTTAATGTTCCGAATTTGACATGCAATTTAATTTCAGCATCACAACTAGTTGATTATTTAGATTGTGATGTGACATTTAATAGAATTATGCGTTCTATACTGGACTCCACCGCAAGGAAGCTGATTGGAAAGGGTGAGCACCGAGGTGGTCTTTACGATTTTCGAAATGTGCCGCTGATACAGGTTATGAAGGCAGAGATAGTTGATTGGTTCGATCGTTGGCACAAACGGTTGGGTCATCATTCAACACAAGTACCGAAGTCTATTACAATACTAGGCTTAAAAGAGAGCGGTGATAGATTGGATAAAGAGTGTGATCCATATAGAACCCCTTCCTCTTGTGGTGTTTCATATTTTTTGACTATTGTGGATGACTGTAACGGTTCGCTTTTCTACGCCGGTTTAGGGCGCAAAAAGGCTACTACGAACTCGTTGACGCTCTTTTGGACTTGTTTTGAAAAAGAGTCGCCACCTAATTTTTAGGAAATTAGGAAAATCAGTTTCGAAGGGTTTATTCAAATGCAGTGAAAAAACCTTCGTAATCTAGAGTTCTAGGTAAGGGTTCTGGTGATCTCCTGGGAAAGGTGTTAGGCACCCCAGTATTAAGGATCCGTACTATACGGTTGACCTTCGAATTCCAGTGTATGAGTATTTGTTTAAACTGCTTATTTTGTGTTTACTTTCCCTCAAAAAAGAACAGTCATGCATATCATGTTTTGTTTTGGAAAAATTTGAATATATTTCCCTTATATATAGGGTATCGTAGTTCCGGATTTATAACATCCGTGTAGAAATAGTCTCCTTTATGTATAAGGAGTATATGTTTATAAAAGGTAGTGTAAAAAATGGGTCTCAGTTTATAAATTAAGTCTTCATTATACTCATACACTTGGTTCAGGTTAGTCCGTGTTGGTATGTTCAGCTTTGTCTAGAATTATGTATTACGAATTGGTTTTTATGCTTTATAAGGGCGTTTTCATATTTTGAAAATGAGTATATCTCGTGTGAAAATACTCGTTTATTTGGGATTGCTATGGGCCAAAACGGCATCACGTCTCAAGAGTCCCATTTTATACTTAAACAGAAAATAATTTTTTTTGCAGGTTTGTAAAGGTGCACCTAGTTTTAGATTAAAAAAAAAAAAGAAAACTGATCCAATCTTGGTTAAAGATTTACCATTTGTTTCTGGTGAAAAAAGTGTATAAGTTGGGGGCGTTGGACCCGTTTATTAAAAAGCTAAGTTTGGGAAAAATCCCTTGATTGTGGCAAAAACTGATTGAGTTAATAACTTAGTTTTGAAAACAACTTTTGCTTACAAAATAGGACGGCCATTTGAGACTTTAGAAAAATCAGTTGTTGTTTGAGGAAAACAGTTTTGCTAAGTTCCAATTTTATACTCAATTATATAAAACGTTATGTCAAGTCTGTAATTTTTCGAAAACGCGCACGGGGACCTAAAGTCGACTAAATAGCATAAGAACTGTTGTCCTAAGACGTCTAATTTCAACCATAGGTTTTTCCACTATAATATGGGTTTGCATACATTTTTACATATACATCATATTGAAAATAAGTTAACAAAAATGTAAGGAGACGTGGTTATACTAGGGGCGTACCAAGCCCCTAGTTGGTCATTTTCACCCATGATTGGGCCTTCCACGCGCCTCGCTATCTTCCTTTTGTCTTCCCAGACTATATTTTGAAGTAGTATTCCTACTTGGGCCTTAGGCCCAAGAGGGTGGTTTCATGCATTTGTGAACTGAGTGGTCGCGTGATGGGGGGGAGGAAAGAAAGAGAACACCAGTTAGTTTATAATCGCTGAACCTATCACTAAGGTAAATAACTAAAATTAAATACACACATATGGATGATGTAGAATATGCACACAATATACATATATAGATATGGCAGCCTACACTTATTCCATACTTGCCCCTTTTGCCTACTCTAAGCAAAACTCAAGTTATCCTAGACTTAGGCGTGGCATGGGGACTAGGTCTGGATCTCGTATATCCAGTGTCACACAAGTTCCAAGGGGTTTCAAAGAACTCCAGGCATGGCTAACACTGGGAGATTAAGACAACCCCGAATTACCACGCTTGGCCTTAGATTTATTTGGGCCTTACTGAGAGTGGGCAGAGAGAGTACATAATCAGAGGCTTTGGGTACACAAATAATCAACTAATAGCTTAAATGAGAAGTCATGGACACTGTACAAGCATCTAAATTGAGACAATTCTCCTAGAGAAAATTAGACATCACAACACAACACTTGACCAAATCAAATACAAGTTCTTTTAAAAAGAGAAAGGCAAGCAGTACCAGTAGCTATAACAGAAATGCAGAGAAAGGAGATAAACAGTTTCCAAGGGAAAAATGTAACAAACCAAAAACTTGCATAGGCCCCAAAAATAGTCTAGCCAAATGACAGCTAATCTCAAAATGTACTCATGTAAACATCTTACTCCCAACAAGTGATTAACTAATCCAAACCTCGACAAGATTAAACTTAGGCTGGCAATGTCCAACAGGCATATTCCAGCCATTGACAGCATCCTATCGCAGAAATCTGGCTCTTGTGACCTGATGAATATGGAGACGAGCTCTCCCTAGCTCATTGGTGGCTGTACGCTGGCTGAATCGACCCTCCATCTGCTGGCGAATTCTTTGTAATTTTCCATTGATTTTTTCTTGACCTTCTCAAGGTATTAGTGGTCTTGTACGGTCTCGATATTGAACCAAAACCTTTCCATGAAGGATTCTGCCATGTCTTCCCAGCGGAGCCACTGGTGCATGTCCTGTATGGCGAACCATTCCGCGGCCTCAACTGTCAGGCTACGACTGTATAATCGCATGATTAGGGGTTCATTCTTCTTTACTCGGACCAATTGGTTGCAGTATGAATGGAGGTGTACTTTGGGGTTCCATGTCCGGTTGAATATTTTGAATTTCGGGATTTTAAACCCTTCCGGCAGGTCTAGATCCGGGTGCATGCATAGGTCGTCATATCTTAGGCCTGTCGCCTTCCTTGTAGACCTTGTGGACCTTTCTAGGAACTCCTCCATATTTTTCTCTATGTCTTTCTCTCGCTTATCTTGTTCAGCTCTCCAAATCCTTTCCATATCCTCGTAGTAACTAGTTCATTGTGTCCCGGGGAGGACTAATTTGTCATGGTGGGAGTGAAGAAGGACCCCTGCGGGATGACATGATTAAACGGGGTAGTGCCGTTCTGTCTCGCAGGTGGGGCTGGTGCATGTGTTTGTCTTGTTCGATTGAAGAATACCGACCGAGGGGCTTGATTTGCGGGGCCTGAGTGAGCGGTCCCTGGGGCTTGAGCATTTTTAACTGGCAGTGGAGTACAGTAAGAGGGGCCCGCATAGTTTGGGTTGGCAGTGCTTAGTGGCGGGGGCATGGTTGCTGGCGGGTAGACGGGAAAATGGCCAGGCACTGTGGAACTTAACAAAGGAAATGGAGGAGGGGCCTTTTTTCCTTCAGTGGTGTCCTAGCTACTTTCTCCTGGAGAGTAGTGACGGTAGTCAATAGTGTTACGATCACATCCTCTTAGGTTACGGCCTCTTGCGAGTCCAAGGTGTCTCTTTTGCGGAGAGCGAGCTCATTTCTTGTTTCCTCGGGAGTACCAATCATTTTGTCCTTTCCTTTGTCGGAGAGGGATGCCAATGCGGCTTTGGATCTCGTGAATTATGCCAACTTTCAATATCACACTAATCGGCCCCCTTTCTATAAGATAAGAATAACTCAAACGGTAAAGAGAGTTAGTTTCCGCGCATCAATTATAAAACAAAATATCAAATATAGATATGAAACATACAATTGGCACATAAGATCGTATATTGAAGCTTGAGTACTTTTGATCCGATGTTCTAAATTCTTGGATATCATGGGATTTTATGTTCGTTTGGGTCTTGGTTGGTGGCCTTGCGGTTGACTTAGAACGGCGAACCCTCGATTTTATCACTTAGGCGAACGGGTAATTTAAAATTTAAAACAGGAAGGGACCGAGTCTTACGCAGACTGCCTAGGTATCCCGCCGTGGGAAATCAGGCCCTACGTAGTTCGAATACAAATCTGGATATACATTTCTCCGAAATATCCTTTGTCTAATCCTAGCTACAGACATTCCCAGACCAGGCCCAACTAGGGCTTCCCACGTATCCCTCCATTGGGACGTCAGGTCGGCGCAGTTCCTTTATGCAAAAGACGGGACACCTGGTATCTACCCAAAAGTATAATTCTTGCAAGCCGTGGTCCTTACGGACTTGCTTTCTCTATCGAATCTCTCTTTGCTCAGAACCACGATAGGAGTAGGACCAAAATCTGTCCGGTCCTGATCATATTTTCAAGTTCAAGCTTGAAAGCATGGCATCCTTCAATATCATATCCCCTGGCCCTAGTATGGTACAGGCAGAACTTGTTTCTGTTGTACCCTAACAGTGCGGGCTCGTAGGCAGGTTCTACATGCCTGATTCTGTTCAATGAGGCCAAAGTCGAGAAGAGGCGAGCTGTCACGACCCAGCTAGGGGGCCGCGACGGGTACCCGGGGCTAGCCACCGAGCACCACTCGTTCTACTACTCATCTTACTCATTTAATGCTCTTTTATCAATTCATACTCAAGACATAAGAAAATCATCTTTTCATTTGAGAACATAAAATACTTTTATATGCATAAGCCTCTCGGCCATCAAAATAATATATATATATATATATATATATATATATATACATAGTAATAATCTCGTGAGACTATCTAACCCACACTGCGTATCTACGAGCCTCTACTGGAGTGCTAAACATAAGGACGGGACAAGACCCCGTCATGCCTAAAATACATATACATGAATATACACAAAAGAATAATCAAGCACCTCCGGAACAAAGGAGTTCTTTCAATCGGCTGACAGCTGCTACGAATATGGGTCAAGCTCTCCTCCCTGTCTACCTGTGGGCATGAACACAACGTCCAAAGAAAACGGATGTCAGTACGAACATTGTACTGAGTATGAGAGGCATAAACAATGAAATAAGACAATGATATAAAAGAAATATCAATATGGAACATCTGTATCTAACTGTCAAGTACAAAGGAAATAATGCATGCTGGCTTACTCATAATCATCATCATGTCATGTATGCATAAATGTATAGGCTGCCCGTCCATATAGGTACGGTGTGATAATCATAACATTAGCCAGCGTCCAGGCCTCCCGCGTCCGGGGTATCATCTCATGCCGCCCACTAGTGGTGTCTGCCCATGCCATCTGGCCATGGTGTATACACTGCCCGCCTTAGCGGTGACTGCCCGGCCATATAGACGCGGTGTTATATCATCATCATACATGCTCATCATAGTATGCTTATCATAATATACTTATCATAATATGTTTATCATAGTACATGCATAGGGCTCAAGAACAACTACACTTTATCGGGGTGACGTAAGGTCGTGATCCCCCGATTTCATTATGAAACATTCTTTGACATTCTGCCTCACCTTGAAGGAACTAACATATAAGGTGAGTGTGAACAATAAATAACATCATTATCATTATAGGATCATCATATGTCTCTTATCTTATATAGCTATTCATAGACGTAGGCTTTTAACTTTCTGGAATATAGGAACTCATGAAGAGGAAAGAGAGTCATGCTATAGGATTCATGCCGTTAGAAAGATACCACTTCTGTCACGACCCAGCTAGGGGCCGCGATGGGTACCCGAAGCTAGCCATCGAGCACCGCTTGGTCTACTACTCATCTTACTCATTTAATGCCCTTTTTATCAACTTGTACATGAAATTATAGGAAAACATATTTTATATAGAAACATGGATGCCTTATATACATTTGCCTCTCGGCCATCAAAAATATATATATATATATATATAATAACATCTTGTGAGACCATCTAACCCACACTACATATCTACGAGCCTCTACTGACATACTGTATACATAGACGGAACAAGACTCCGTCGTGCCCAAAATATGCATATATATACAAAAGAATAATCATAAGCATCTCCGGACAATGGAGTGCTTCCAATCAACTGACAGCTCCTAAGAATCTGGATCAAGCTCGCCTCCTTGTCTACCTGTGGGCATGAACACAGCGTCCAAAGAAAACGGACGTCAGTACGAATATTGTACTGAGTATGAGAGGCATAAACAATGAAGAAAGACAACAATAATAATGAAAACATCAATGTGAAACATCTGGGTCCGAATGGCCATCATAAAGGAAGTAATGCATGCTGTCTTACTCATACTCATTATCATGTCATGTATGCATAATATGTAAGCTGCCCGTCCATGTCGGAACAGTGTGATAATCAATAACATTAGCCCGCATCCAGGCCTCCCGCGTCCGGGGTACCATCTCATGCCGCCCACTAGTGGTGTCTGCCCATGCCAAAAGGTCATGGTGTGTCCGTATAGCTGCCCGCCTTGGCGGTGACTGCCCGGCCAACTAGGCCCGGTGTGATGCAATCATGTCAAGCTCATCATAAAATTCTTATAATAATATGCTCATCAAAATATACTTGTCATCATACATGCATAAAGGCTATAGACAACTGCACTCTATCGAGGTGACGTAAGGTCGTGAACCCTCGATTCCATTATGGACATATATGAACATTCTGCCTCACCTTGAAGGAAGTAGTGCATAAGGTGAGTGTGAGCAATAAATAACATCATTATCAACATGGCATCATCATATCATATCTCTTTGTCTTATATGAGCACTTATGGACATAGGCTTTTAGCTTTCCGGAATATAGGCACTCATGAAGAGGAAAGGAATTCATGATATAGGATTCATGCCATTATAAAGAAAGAACTAGCCTCACATACCTTTGTCGTTTAGCTAAGCTATCGTCCACTTGTTCTCCTTCGATATCACGTCATTACCTTCACGAGAGAATTCGAACTAACGTTAGTTAATTGACTACAAAAACGCATCGTGATTTCTAGGGAAAATTGGGCAGCATTTCCTTTATTCCTACTACTTTTCCCATATTCTATATTAACTCCCAACATTCACAACAACACTCACAATATGGTGTCAACATTCCTCGCTCATACACATTAAGAGAAATCCACCATTTTTCTCCAATTTTTCCACATTTAATGATTTTAGCTCGTTATCGCATTTTCTCATGTATAATACTTATCTCATGGTCTAAACATCATTTATAGCGTATTCGTAATCATAACATATCAACTTTCATGATTCCATTCAACTCTCTTCCAATTGTGACACTATTCACTCATTCAAGTCCCACTTTCCATGTCTCTCTATAATTCAAGCTTCTTAGTCTTCTAATACCTTAAACAACATGCTAAAATCATGGAACTTACCTTAGATGATAGTTGAACAAGCCTTGAATGAGAATACTCCTCTAGCACCAAAACCCTATCTCATCTCCTTTGATTTTCTTTGAAGAAGATGAACTCTACTTGAGTCTCACACACTTTGTTTCATGAATTTAATGTTGTTGATCCTTGATTTCCTTGGTATTTTCGTGGTTGAAGTGTTTGGAGAATTTTCTAGAGTGTTCTTGAGTTGGAGAGTGGAATGATGAAATAAGATGGAATGGAAAAATGATCCCTTAAGTGATTTAAAAAGCTGGCCGACCAACATTGTACGGCCCAACATACGGTCCGTACTATTTATACGGACCGTATGTATGGGAGTACATTTGGTCCAGTGGCTGGTGGCCTTCTTGGCCAATTATACGGCTGGTATAATTTATACGGTCCGTAGATTGGACCGTATAATGCCCAGTGGTTCCATTTTCGTTCTCGTTGTCTCATTTGATCTCCGATCCTTATGGAACCTTCTTGGCACTTGTTTAACACTTCAATACCAATCTAAGGGACGTCATTGCATGTCTCTAAGAAACCATTATGCCCTCACCAAATCGTTGCTCGTTATTCTTATCCGATATACAACATACGACTCGCTTTCCTTAACAACTTCTTTTCCTTATCTCAGATGGTTTTGAAATCTCGTTTAGGGTCATCAAATACTATTTCTCACTCATCGAAATGCCGTATACGCCATGACCTTCGTTGTCCTATTCACAGTATATGTACGGGGAATCTTCCGAGGTGTAACAAGGACTAGCCTCACATACCTTTGACGTTTAACTAAGCTACCGCTTGCTTGTTCTCCTTCAATATCACGTTTCTACCTTCAAGAGAGAATTCGCACTATCGTTAGTTAATCGACTATAAGAACGCGCTACTATTTCTAGGAAAAATTGGGCAGCAATTTTTTTGTTTCTACTACTTTTCCCATATTCTATATCAACTCCCAAATGCTTACAACAACATTCACAATATTGAAATCAACAATCATCATTTATATATATTGACCACAATCCATCATCTCTCTTCAATTTATGGTTATAACTCACTATCGCGTTTCCTCATATATAATACTCATTTCATGGTCTAGATGTCATTTATAACGTATTCATAATCACTACACACCAACGTTCATGATTCAATCCAACTACCATCCAACCATGACACTATTCACTCATTAATGACCCATTTCCTATGTCTTTCTATAATTCAAGTATCTTAACCTTCCAATACTTTAAACAACATGGTATAGTTATGAAACTTACCTTAGATGTTGTAGGAACAAGCCTTGAGTGGTATTACTCATCTTGCACCAAAACCCTAGTTTGCTTCTCTTGAAATTTCTTAACTTGGATGAACTTTGATGAGTTTCATACACTTGATTCACTTGGATTCTTGTTATTGATCTTTGATTTCCTTTGTTTTCTTGTAGATGAAGAGTGGAGAATATTCTAGAGGTTTCTCGAGAGAAGTATCGTGGAAATGAAATGAATTAATGAGCTTGGGTCTCCTTTTTAATGACTTAAAATCTGATCCGTAATGAACAGTAGTTGAAGTGCACAGTGGTCGTAAACCCAGTTTACGGTCCGTATTCCAATTTATGGTCCGTATTCTGCGGGCGTATTTAAGCATAACAGAACCAGAAAGGTAGGCTGAGGACATGGTGGTTTACGACTCAGTTTACGGGCCGTATTTTAGTTTACGGTCTGTATTTCAAGTCGTTTTTAACCATTCAAGTCTTTGACAGAAAGTTGAAGTTTTGCAGATTGAAATACGACATGGTAGTTTACGGTCCGTATACCACTTTACGGTCCGTATTTCATTTTACTATCGACTGGGCCAAAGTTCAAATCTGCAACTTTCACATCTTCAAAACATATAATTAGTCATTGTGGAGCACAACCTATCTCTTGTTCCCATTGCCTTTGAAATCTTACTTAGGGTCGTCCAAAGTCATTCCCTTCTGATTAAAACATCGTATACTTGTATTCTTCGTTAGTCTGTTCATTGTACGTTCACGGGGAAATTTCCGAGGTGTAACATTCTTCCCCCCTTTTGGAACATTCGTCCTCGAATGTTAAGTCATCGGGGATTCTAGAAAAATTTCGCCAGAGTTTCCCCTGTAATATGACACTACCATCCTGTCATATCAACCCATAATATCATTGCCTCACAGGGCTACATCAGAATATCAACATATCTATGGCCACACACGACCAAAAGCATGAAAAGTAAGCATATATACCTTATATCGTTGGCGTTTCATCTTGAATCTCTCCTAGGGGTTGAAATAAATGCGGGTACATGGATTTTATCTTCTCTTCTGCCTCCCAAGTCATTTCTTCCCGGTTATTGTTTCGCCACAAGACTTTAACTGAAGCTACCTCTTTATTTCGAAGTCTTCACACTTGTCTGTCTAGAATAGCAATAGACACTTCTTCATAGGTTAACTTTTCTGTTACTTGCACATCATCTATCGGGAAAATATTTGTGGGATCTCCGACACACTTGCTGAGCATCGAAACATGGAAGACTGGATGGACTGATTTAAGCTCTGAAGGCAAGTCCAATTCATAGGCGACATGACCCATCTTGCGAATAATTTTATAGGGTCCAATATATCTATGACTTAACTTCCCTCGCTTGCCAAATCTCATCACCCCTTTCATTGGCGACACTTTCAAAAATACCCAATCATCAACCTGGAACTCCATGTTTCGTCGGCGATTGTCCGCATAAGAATTTTGGCGACTTTGGGCTGTCAGCAATCGATCTCGGATCACCTTAACTTTTTCCACCGCTTGCTGAATCAACTCGGGGCCTACTAGCTGTACTTCTCCTATTTCAAACCATCCAACTGGGGACCTACACTTTCTTCCATATAGGGCTTCATACGGAGCCATTTGGATACTGGAATGGTAGCTATTGTTGTAAGAAAAGTCTATAAGGGATAAGTGATCATCCCAGCTACCACCAAAATCTAATACACATGCCCGTAGCATATCTTCCAAAGTTTGAACAGTACGCTCGGCTTGTCCATCAGTCTGTGGATGAAATGTCGTGCTAAGCTTCACCTAGGTGCCTAGACCTTCTTGAAAGGACTTCCAGAACTTGGCTGTATACTGTGCTCCTCTATCTGTGATAATAGATAATGGTATACCATGAAGTCACACAATTTCTTTGAGATACAACCTCGCATAGTCTTCTGCTGAGTACGTGGTTCTAACCGGAAGAAAATGGGCTGCTTTTGTCAATCTATCCACGATCACCCATATAGAATCATACTTGCCACGGGAACGAGGTAATCCCACAATAAAATCCATGTTGATTACTTCCCATTTCCAAGTAGGGATTTCCATTGCTTGTAATAGGCCCCTTGGCTTTTGATGTTCAATCCTTACTTGTTGGCAATTTGGACACTGTGCTACAAATTCTGCTATATCTCTCTTCATGCCGTCCCACCAATATATTTGTTTAAGGTCATGATACATCTTGGTTACACCTGGGTGAATAGAATACCGAGAACAATGGACTTCTTCTAGAATTCGTTGGCGCAATTCCGCCACATTCGGCACACATAGCCTGCTTCGGTATTTAAGAATTCCATCCATAGAAACTTCAAATGGAGAATTCTATTCTCTATGAGATATGTCTCTGTAATGGCGCAGTTTAGGATCCTCATACTGGTGCTCTTTCACTTCCATGTTCAAGGATGAGACTGTGGGATCATTAATACTAATCCCTGCATTACCCGAATCAATTACACGTACTCCAAGATTAGCTAGTTGATGGAGCTCGTGAAATATCTCTTTCTTTTCCGGAGGAACCTCACATATACTGCCCATTGATCGGCGGCTAAGCGCATCAGCTACTACATTCACTTTTTCGGGGTGGTATAAAATGCTAACATCATAATCTTTCAGTAATTCTAATCACCGCCTTTGCCGCAGGTTCAACTCCTTTTGCTTGAAAATATATTGAAGACTTGTGATCATTGTAAATTTCAACATGCACACCATACAAGTAATGTCTCCACATTTTTAAGGCATGAATAACCGCAGCCAATTCGAGGTCATGAATTGGATAGTTCTTTTCATGTTTCCGCAATTGTCTTGAAGCATACATAATAACTATACCGTGCTGCATTAAGACACACCCTAATCCAACACCGGAAGCGTCACAATACACAACATAGCCACCTGACCCTTCTAGAAGTGTTAAGATCGGAGCTGAGGTCAATCTGTCTTTTAACTCCTGGAAGCTGCGTTCACAAGCATCACTCCATTGAAATCTAGCCGACTTCTGGGTTAGCTTCGTCAATGGGGCTGAAATAGATGAAAAGCCCTCTACGAATCTTCTATAATAACCCGCCAAACCCAGAAAACTACGGACTTCTGTAGGCGTCGTAGGCCTTGGCCAAGTCTTCACAGCTTCAATTTTCTGAGTGTCGACTCGAATGCCATCATCTAAAATAACATGGCCCAGAAATGTTACAGAATTCAACCAAAACTCGCACTTTGAAAATTTTGCATATAATTCTCGGGCTCGAAGAATTCCAAGAACAATTTGCAAATGATCTGCATGCTCTCATTTTGTGCGAGAATACACCAGAATATCATCAATAAATACTATCACAATTAATTCCAAGAGAGGCCTGAATACATTGTTCAACAAGCTCATAAACACGGCCGGAGCATTGGTCAATCCAAATGACATCACTCGGAATTCATAATGGCCATATCTCGTTCTGAAGGCTGTTTTGGGAATATCCGCTTCTCTAACCCTCACTTGATGATAACCCGATCTCAAGTCTATTTTTGAAAACCATTTGGTACCCTGTAGCTGATCAAATAAATCATCAATCCTTGGAAGAGGATATTTTTTCTTTATCGTCACCTTGTTCAATTGCCTATAATCGATGCACATTCGTAGGGATCCGTCTTTCTTTCTCACGAACAAGACTGGGGCTCCCCATGGTGATGAACTGGGTTTAATAAACCCCTTTTCAAGCAAATCTTTCAGCTGTGCCTTTTGCTCTTTCAATTCTGTCGGAGCCATTCGATACGGAGGAATAGAAATAGGCTTGGTGTTCGGCAACACATTAATAGCAAAATCAATCTCCCGCTCGGGAGGAAGGCCTGGAAGCTCTTCCGGGAACACCTCCGGAAATTCATTCACTACCGGAACTGATTGGAAAGTTGGCGACTTTGCCTCAGTGTCATGAACTCGAACTAGATGATAAATATAGCCTTTAGCTATCATCTTCCTTGCCTTAAGGTAGGAAATAAACCTGCCCTTTGGAGTTGCTGCATTACCCTTCCATTCAAGCACGGGTTCTCCCGAAAATTGAAATCGAACTACTTTCATCCGGCAATCAACATTAGCATAGCATGAGGCCAACCAGTCCATACCCATAATCACATCGAATTCTAACATTTCCAATTCACTCAAATCAGCTTTGGTCTGGCGATCACATATCACAATTACACAATTTTTATACACTTGTCTAGCTATCACGGGATCACCAACTGGAGTAGATACCTCAAAAGGTTTGATTGGCTCAGGTTTCACCCCAATGTGACCAGCAACATACGGGGTAATATAGGAAAAAGTAGAACCCGGATCTATCAATGCATACACCTCACGGGAAAATATAGACAATGTACCTGTAATCACATCCGGGGAGGACTCAAGATCCTGCCGTCCGGCTAAAGGATATACATGGGGCCGAGTGGCACCTGAAGTAGATGCTGCCCCTCTGCCTCTACCTCGGCCTGCTGACATCTGGGGAGTCTGCCCTACCGGGCGCACTAAGGAAGAACCAGCTACTGAACCTGTGGGTTGAATACCAACTCTACAACCCAACGACGAGCAATCTCTCACATGTGCCCAACTTGGCCACAAGTATAGCAAGCATCAGAACCCTTGCGGCACTGTCTGGAATGTAATCTACCTCACTGGCTGCCTCGCGGTATGAGGGGTCTCCTCTGACTATAATCTTCCCTGAAATGGGAATCTGAGGCCCACGAACTCTGGCCCTGTCCTGAACGGAAGGAGCGATCAAATCTCCTGCCTGCAAATCGAGGAGGTGCACTAGTCACCGACTGGCCTGAGTACCTAGAATATGTCTGTCTTGATCCCCTTCTGTAATCACTGCCTGTTCCCATAGATCTGGCCCTCTTACTGTTATATCCCGCATTTCGTACATTCGGATAATTCAAGATGATTGCGAGAAATTAAAGTCAAGATTATTTTCCAAAATTATTTTAGTGAATGAGTGGTTTATGAAAATGTTTGATGTGGAAATATTAAGAAAGGCTAGGGGTAAAAAGGGAAATTCGCAAGATGGCTCATGAAAATATCGGGGAAGGCGAAGGGAAAATTTGGAATTTGGAGAATTTCTTTCATGAATTACAAAAAAAAAAGTAGTGGGCTTGAATAAAAAAGGCCATATGGCCGTCCAAGTAGTTGGGCCAAAGCCCAACATGGGTGCTTAATGGATATAAATAAAAGATGACCCATGGTTGTATTATTCATTCTTCTTTATTACAAGAAACTTGAAGAAGTTTCAAGAAAAGAGAAATATAGTGGTATTCGGCCATGGCCATGAAAAACTATCTCCATGGAAAGTTGATCAAAAAAAATTATTTCTTCTAGTATTCCAACCAAGTTGAAAGTCCTCTTTAACATGGGATAGTTGTTGAAGCAAGAAAACTACTCATTCTTACAAGGAGCAACTCAAGTCAAGTTGTGGAGTTAAGGAAAAAGGTAAGATTTCATCCCCTTTTATATGTTGTGGATGGTTTGTATATGTGGTAGAGTGAAGAAATGAATGAAAACCATGAATTTAGTGTGTTGCAAGTGGTGGCCGAATGAGATGGTTTGTGTAGAAAAGATGAATTGTTTTTATTTCGTAACTTGATTGTTGTTGTTGTGAATTCCATAATAAAAGTGAGGATTTAATGGCTTGAAATGAAGTTGTAATCGTTGTGGTATTGTTATGGAAGCTAATGTGACACTAGCATGAATTCTTATGTTTGTATGGATGAAGTTGTTAATGTAGAGTGTTGGCGGAGTTTATGAAATTGGAAGAAAAGAAATGTAGTTAGTGTTCTTGTTGAATTTGGAAAGCTTTGGGTGAAGTGGTATGTTGGTTGGGTTGTTTGGAATATTAGTTGAATTGTTTGAAGTATTCTTGAATATATGTAATGGACTTGAATATAAATAAAATGCCGTGGAATGATGCGACAAGAGTTGTTAATATTAGAATATATTTTGAATTGATTGTTGAAATTGTTAGTATGATTGTTGGTATTGTTGTTGATATTTTGGCCGAGTTAAATTCTCGGATTGGTTGTTGTATTTTTGGCCGAGTTAGATTCTCGGGGATGGTGTATTTACAGGGGAAATGCTGCCGAAATTTCGGTAGAATATAAATGAATTCATTTGAAAGACTAAGACAAGTGTATGTCGACGAGTCTAATGATTATGTCAATTTTTTTGAATGTAGATTAGCAAGTTTGGACAAATAAGCGTAGCTAGTTGGTCGTGGGACAGGTATGTAAGGCTTACCCTTTCTTTCTTTGGTATGTCCTAGAGCCAAGTAAGGTATGATATTGATATGTACATTGGGGTTACTCTATTCTGTGATTCCGAGCTTGTTTATGATTCGTGTGCACTTTTGATATGTTCTTAAAGGAATTCTGTAAGAATCAATGTGCTCGATTTTTGGAAATAGTCTGCTATGTTTGATGCGTATGTATAGTTCCAAAAGACCTATCTGGTTTGATCCATAATGAGATTCGAAAAGCTCCTGATATGACCATTGTTTTGATTCTCCAAGGAAAGCTTCTGAAACGTTCAAAGAGTTCTGTAAATTTTAATGTCCCTAACTTTTGTAAAAGATATTGGATTTGCTTTGAAACGTTCGTAATAGTTTCTGTGGTAAAAATATCCGTAACTTTCACATACTAACTCCGATTGACTTGAAACATGTTTATGATCCTTCAAAGGTCGGTATAGGTATGTATATATCGAGTCTTGATTTATGTGCATTTAGTTTCCCACTACTCTGCTCGTGCATGTATTATTACTTCTTTCGCCAAGTCCCGGGCCGGTATATGTCGTGCGCATGGTACGCCGGGTCCCTTGCTTGAGGGTCGGGTGCCATATATGTATTCCGGAGTATGATGTGTTACGGTGTTATGATGTGTTCATGGTTCGCCGAACCATATATGTGTATATGTATGTTCTGATCTTTTGATATGATGTTATGATGTGTGACGGAGATTACGGAGCAAACCTTCTGGAGTATGATGTGTGTGGCGCCAAAGGCAGGGTGGCGCCACGTTTCCCCGAGTCCAGTAAGGGGCCGGATACCGTTCTTGGCATGCATGATTCGTGTTCCCAGTAAGTGTTTTATTATTCTGCATATCGTGCTTAATGTCAGTACTAACCTTCTACACGTGCCACAACAATATAATATGTGTATATGGATCGGGCTGCACGTTCCGCAGCAAATACATTTGTGGATCGGGCCGAACGTTCCTCAACACGAATATGTTATATATGTGGATCGGGCCGTACGTTCCTCGGCACTATTGTGTTACATATGAATTAGTTATGTGTAAACGTATATGATGACATACACTGTTGGCACGCGCGGTCTGTGTTTGGAAAATACACATTTTGGCACTCTGGATGACCTACTTACTTTCTGTACTTCTTCTGACATATGGCATTGGTATATACGATTTGCATTCTGAAAAATAAGTATTTTGGTATTCTGAAAGTGTACTTACTTCTGTACCGTTTCTTTCGATTATAATTCTGTTTGCTGTGTTCCATGCTTTACATACTCAGTACATATTCCGTACTGACCCCCTGTTCTTCGGGGGCTGCGTTTCATGCCACGCAGGTACACCCATATGAGCACAGGACATTGCTAGAAGATGCTTCAGCTGGATTGGCAACTCCATTTGCTCCTGGAGTGTTGCTGAGTCAGAGTATATGTACTGTGATTGTTTGTTCGAAGTTAAAGACTTTGCAGACAGAGTCGTGGGTTTAGTATGTCGATTTTGTAAGCGGCTCCATCAGCCGATATGTCATTCTGTATTGTGTGTTAAACTCTATATGATTACAGATTTTGTCTAATTCGAAATCATCGATAAAAGAAAGATTCTGAAAGCTTACTATACCTTTCACTACTATTTGATTTCAGAGTCCGAGGAGATTATGTATGAAATAAGAGTCTGTGGGTTTGCTCGATTCCGGATATGGGGTCGGGTGCCCATCACACCCTAGCGGGATTAGGGTGTGACACTTACCTTGCCTTCTATCACTGTCACGATCACTTCTTTGTGGTTGTTGTCACCCCTCTAAATTCTGAGCATGAGCCTATATCCGGGAAATATCCATCCCATCTTGTAGCAAAGCTGTCAAACAATCTTTGAATAAATGTGGCCCTAAGCCACTCACGAATCTATGTACCCGGTCTCCCATGTCGGCCACCATAGTCGGGGCATACCTAGCCAATGAATTAAATTGAAGACTATATTCCCAGGCACTCATATTTCCTTGCCTCAAATTTAGGAATCTATCCGCTCTAGCTCGGCGGATCTCGGGTGGTAAATAGTGACGAATAAAAGCATCCACGAATTCTTGCCAAACCGGAGGAGGCACACTTTCTCCTCTTGATAATACCCAGTTATTATACCATAAGACTGCCACATCCCGGAGTCTATAAGATGCCAACTCCATGGACTCAGTTTCGGAGGCATGGACAATATTCAATGTCCTCAATATCTTATCTATGAAACCTTGCGGGTCTTCATCTGGCTTTGACCCGAAAAACTCCGGAGGATTTAGACTCATAAAATCACGGGCTCTGGTACTAGCTGACCGATCACTTGGGCCCGTATTCTGCCGTTGTGCTTGAGCGGCCACCAACTGTGTCAATAGATGTATGTCCTCGGTCATTTGTTGACCCGAAGCAACTGGTAGAGGGATTGGAGCTGGAGCTCCTCCTTGCTCTTCCAGATTAGGCGGGGTGGAGGAAGTATTAGATGGGGCCTCATTATGCGATTCACCCTCTTCAATATTCATCGGAGGCTCTCTTTCTACCCCCCTCTTTGTCGTAGTCTTGCCCTTCTGGGCAGCTGTAGCTTTTCCCTTTGGCGGCATTTCTGGAATCACAACACACTATTAGGGAGGATAAAATCTTATACATGGCTCTATCGCACGATCTCATAAGAAGAAAGATGGTCATTTTTCCTAAATGCCCTGTAGCCTCTTGTTTATTAGCGTGGCGCGCAACACACCATAAACAAGACTCTACTAGACACGACTCGTAGACACTTCCTAGGACTGAACTGCTCTGATACCACTTTTACTAATTATAGGTTTTAAAGACGTGAAAGTTGCAGATTTGTGCTTTGGCCCAGTCGATCGTAAAATGAAATACGGACCGTAAAGTGGTATACGGCCCGTAAACTACCATGTCGTATTTCAACCTGCAAAACTTCCACTTTCTGTCAAAGACTTGAATGGTTAAAAACGACTTGAAATACGGATCGTAAAATAAAATACGGCCCGTAAACTGAGTCGTAAACCACCATGTCCTCAACCTATCTCATTAATTCATTTCATTTCCATGATACTTCTCTCTAGAAACCTCTAGAATATTCTCCACTCTTCATCTACAAGAAAACAAAGGAAATCAAAGATCAATAACAAGAATCCAAGTGAATCAAGTGTATGAAACTCATCAAAGTTTATCCAAGTTAAGAAATTTCAAGAGAAGCAAACTAGGGTTTTGGTGCAAGACGAGTAATACCACTCAAGGCTTGTTCCTACAACATCTAAGGTAAGTTTCATGACTATACCATGTTGTTTAAAGTATTGGAAGGTTAAGATACTTGAATTATAGAAAGACATAGGAAATGGGTCATTAATGAGTGAATAGTGTCATGGTTGGATGGTAGTTGGATTGAATCATGAATATTGGTGTGTTGTGATTATGAATATGTTATAAATGACATCTAGACCATGAAATTAGTATTATATATGAGGAAACGTGATAGTGAGTTTTAACCATAAATTGAAGAGAGATGATGGATTGTGGTCAATGTATATAAATGATGATTGTTGATTTCAATATTGTGATTGTTGTTGTGAGCATTTGGGAGTTGATATAAAATATGGGAAAAGTAGTGTAAACAAAGGAAATGCTACCCAATTTTCCCTAGAAATAGTAGCGCGTTCTTATAGTCGATTAACTAACGATAGTGCGAATTCTCTCTTGAAGGTAGAAACGTGATATCGAAGGAGAACAAGCAAGCGGTAGCTTAGTTAAACGTCAAAGGTATGTAAGGCTAGTCCTTTATTTATAGTGGCATGAGTCCTATAGCATGACTCTCTTTCCTCTTCATGAGTTCCTTTGGACGCTGTGTTCATGCCCACAGGTAGACAGAGAGGCGAGCTTGATCCAGATTCTTAGGAGCTGTCAGTTGATTGGAAGCACTCCATTGTCCGGAGGTGCTTATGATTATTCTTTTGGTATATATATGCATATTTTGGGCACGACGGAGTCTTGTTCCGTCTATGTATACAGTATTTCAGTAGAGGCTCGTAGATACGTAGTGTGGGTTAGATGGTCTCACAAGATGTTATTATATATATATATATATATTTTTTTTTTTTGATGGCCGAGAAGAAAATGTATATAAGGCATCCATGTTTCTATATAAAATATGTTTTCCTATAATTTCATATACAAGTTGATAAAAAGGGCATTAAATGAGTAAGATGAGTAGTAGACCAAGCGGTGCTCGGTGGCTAGCTCCGGGTACCCGTCGCGGCCCCTAGCTGGGCCGTGACAGAAGTGGTATCTTTCTAATGGCATGAATCCTATAGCATGACTCTCTTTCCTCTTCATGAGTTCCTATATTCCAGAAAGTTAAAAGCCTACATCTATGAATAGCTATATAAGATAAGAGACATATGATGATCCTATAATGATAATGATGTTATTTATTGCTCACACTCACCTTATATGTTAGTTCCTTCAAGGTGAGGCAGAATGTCAAAGAATGTTCCATAATGAAATCGGGGGATCACGACCTTACGTCACCCCGATAAAGTGTAGTTGTTCTTGAGCCCTATGCATGTACTATGATAAACATATTATGATAAGTATATTATGATAAGCATACTATGATGAGCATGTATGATGATGATATAACACCACGACTATATGGCCGGGCAGTCATCGCTAAGGCGGGCTGCGTATACACCATGGCCAGATGGCATGAGCAGACACCACTAGTGGGCGGCATGAGATGATATCCCGGATGCGGGAGGCCTGGACGCAGGCTAATGTTATGATTATCACACCGTACCTATATGGACGGGCAGCCTATACATTTATGCATACATGACATGATGATTATTATGAGTAAGCCAGCATGCATTATTTCCTTTGTACTTGACAGTTAGATACAGATGTTCCATATTGATATTTCTTTTATATCATTGTCTTATTTCATTGTTTATGCCTCTCATACTCAGTACAATGTTCGTACTGACGTCCGTTTTTTTTGGACGCTGTGTTCATGCCCACAGGTAGACAGGGAGGAGAGCTTGACCCAGATTCGTAGCAGCTGTCAGCCGATTGAAAGCACTCCTTTGTTCCGGAGGTGCTTGATTATTCTTTTGTGTATATTCATGTATATGTATTTTGGGCATGACGGGGTCTTGTCTCGTCCTTATGTT
Organism: Lycium barbarum; assembly: GCF_019175385.1. Lineage (NCBI taxonomy): Eukaryota > Viridiplantae > Streptophyta > Magnoliopsida > Solanales > Solanaceae > Lycium > Lycium barbarum. The sequence continues at coordinate 47,685,721 of NC_083343.1, read as the reverse complement.
TAGCACTCCAGTAGAGGCTCGTAGATACGCAGTGTGGGTTAGATGGTCTCACGAGATTGTTACTATGTATATATATATATATATATATTATTTTGATGGCTGAGAGGCTTATGCATATAAAAATATTTTATGTTCTCAGATGAAAAGATGATTTTCTTATTTCTTGAGTATGAATTGATAAAAAATCATTAAATGAGTAAGATGAGTAGTAGAACCAGTGGTGCTCGGTGGCTAGCCCCGGGTACCCGTCGCGGCCCCCTAGCTGGGTCGTGACACGAGCATATGATTCTTCAAAATATAGTGAAATCATACCGCCATATCTGGGTTTCGGGGGTAACTCCCTCTCCTGGGGTGATGGGGTCATGGACCAGCAAAGTATGCAGCCCCGATGGAGTTCCAATGATTTTGTCGTCTATGAGACTAACAATTCTCCTTCTTAAAGCTAAGCACTCGTTCAAGGTGTGTCCTTCTTGGTTGAGATGAAACGGGCACCTTTTTTAGGCATCTACCAAGTCGGGGACCAACAACCTAGCCCTAGTAGTGCAATCCATCCCGGCGGCCATCATCTTCCTGAATACTTCCTTACATGTGATTGGCAGTGGGGCTACCCTGAATGGAGAGGATCGAGCCTTAAAGGCTATGCTCCACGAAGCTGGCGCGGGGAGATTTTCCCTTTCTAAGTTCTCTGAAGCCACAGTAGAGGTGGCGGGCATTAGCATAGGCGAAGGCACATAGAAATCTGTCCCTTCCTCAGTGGGAGCATAATAACCAGACTCACCATCCGCGTCATTTCCCCGGAACTCAGGGAATATATCAAATGGGTTGTCTTCTCCTTCAACCCCTACGTCGACAGGCTCTTCCATGTCTTGGGGTTCTTCCTCTTCTTTCTCTGATTCCTCTTCTTCTTCTTCTGGCTCTTCTTCCTCAACGGGCTTAGGGTCTTCTTCCCAGGGCTCTTCTCCCTCTTGTGGGTCTGGCGCGAATGCTCATGGTCTGACCCTACCCCTCATTCTTCATTGGTCCCCTCCGAGGTTCCTTCCCTGGGAGTTACGGGTCTTATTTCTAGTGGTATGTAATTTAGCACCAAATCCCTCACCTCTTCGGGGACATATTCGTAGTACTGTTCTTGGGGTATGCCTTCCGGTGAATTCCCCGCCATGTTCAGCAATCTATCTATCTCCTCAATCTTTCTCCCTAATTCTTGGAGATGTTTTTCCATCTGCAGCACTTTGCCCTAAAGCATCTCAACCATCTCTCCTAGAGTCCGTGCCTCTTGTCCATCTTGGTTCGACATTGCAAGTCAACCTTTAGTGGAGATAAATCTAGGTAAGTTTTTTAACCTCAGGGTTTTTCTTTCGGGTACATTGTTTAGATTATTGGATCAATTATACTCAAGCTCTACACACGATCGTACATATAGCAGCTAAGCATGCGAAGCACGTAGCTTATAAACATGTGATTTGCAGTTATTTATACTACTCGCATTCCTAAGGCTTCTTGAGTCAAGACTTTCCTAGTCGTTTGAAACATGTAAGTGCCATTTGTGAAGATGAACCATTGCCCCGAAAAATCCATCATAATTCATAATAATAATATCTTTTCCCATAGCGATTACAAAAGTGATGACAATAGCCGACAAGGGGATTATAAACATAAAATGAAAATCAGCAATCAAGGAGGTCCTCCAGCTGCTGATGTCAAGGCTTGGTTCGTCCTGGCCTTCTTGACCTTTCGAAGGGTAGTCTGGATACGAAGGCGTGCCTGATAGAGCTCCATTCTGACAATTACCGGGTCTGTCTCTTCCAAGATTCTAGCCAGGTACTCGTCTGTACCTTCCGAGCATTCTTTCATGCGTTCCTATTCTTGGGCTTTCTAAGGAGGTGCGGGCTCTGGCGCCGGTGTGTGAGCCAAGTGTCCTTGTAGCCACGCAAAATACCCGGAGTCACATCCTACTTCGAGCCGGTCAGGAGCTAGAGTTTCTGGGCCTTAGTTCACTCGACCATTCCATTCCCTAAGGATTACCCAGCATGCCTGATTTTCTGCTCGGTGTGTTCGATGATAAATTGTTCGAGGTTTCCCACCTGAGGGATCACTTGTCTCCTGCCGAACTGTCTCAAAACCTTGGATGGATAGTAAGGACGGATTCCCCGAATCCCGACTAGCGGCATGAATGGACAATTCTTTCCTCGGACTACCACAGTCTCGGATATAAAGTTGGGAACGTCCAATGGATCCGATCTTCAGTTAAGTCAGTGATGAACTCAGCCCAGGAATATTTTGACATGTACCCGAGATTTGGGCAGTAATTCACGAGGCGGTCTATCCGGTTTATTCGGCTCCGACCTTGAACCTCTTTGGCCATGTTAAGGTGTTTGACAATCCACAATTGCAGTAACATACTACACCCTTGGAAGTATCGGAAGCGATTGCGGCATTTTTCAAGAGCCCGGAAGATGTCGGCCAATATGATGGGTGCCAAGTCAAAATACCTCGTCTCTTGATCCTTGGTTATCCCGTGGAAGATTTCATGGGCCAGGTATATCACCTTAGTGTCTATGGCCAACGACTCATCCTGTGGAAAAACCATAATGCCTAACAATGCTATGGCAAAGGCTAAAGGTCTAGCAGCTTCCCACTCTCCTCGGCTCTTGAATTCTCTTTGATATAGGGTGCATCCGGTGACGTCTCTAAATCTGCGGTATAGATCCCTGAAAGCCACCGTGGGCCCTTGTGCCCAGGACCCTTCGGTCAGAGAAAGAAATCTCATAATCTGGCTGACAATGGGCCTATGTGGGAACAACAGATTGTGGTCCGGCTTGTGTCGTCTCCTCAGACAGGTTGTTGTCTATAACGTCTTTGATCTCTTCTAGGGTAGGAGTCATTTCAATATCACCGAAACGGAACAACATTTCTTTGTCATCCCAAAATTCCGCCAATACGTCTATCAGCTCCGTGCGACCTTTCATCATCATAAGAGAGGGTAGGTGTCCTAAGGTGTAGTTAATTGTCCTTTGGTGAGTATCCCCCAACCATTCATACCAGACCCTCAACAGTTCTGGAGCCTCAGTGACGATGCCAAAACGGATTCTTCGCTCAATCTACAAAATAAAATACGATCAAGATCCCTCCCGTCCCCATAGGATCAATGATTCATCACATAGGCACAAACATGTTTCCACATAACACATAGATGAGATGCGGTGTTTTTTGGGTCATAGAACGTCCGAACACAGGGTAGTCATTCTTAATGAGCTTTAGGTAGGTCTGAGATACCCAAGGCCCGTCTAGGTATAAATGCTCTAGTCCAGTAGGGATTTGGCTTAGCTCTATGCTAGTTTTTCTAGAGTGGTACTTCACGAATGACCGGGAACCCGAGCGAAAAATTGAGTTGAACTGTTAGGGCTGTTGGACGACCGCATACCAACCCCGCCTCATAACGGCTCCAAGAGAAAGTTTTGGTTTTATAGTGAAGGAACGATCGCGTGCTCCGCGAAGTCGCCTTCGGAACGAAGTGTAAAATAAATGTCAGGAGTGGCGGAGTTATGATATGCATGCAATGACAGTTAATAATTGCGAGGAAAGTAAACACATAAGAACGTTATAACAGATATACTCATATTATACTGAAATCCTTATTGCTAGAACGTTTAAGTCCCCAGCAGAGTCGCCATCTGTAACGATTCGCTTTTCTGCCCGGGTTTAGGGCGCACAAAAGCCTACTACGAACTCGTTGATGCTCTTTCAGACTTGTTTTGAAAAAGAGTCGCCGCCTAATTTTTAGGAAATTAGGAAAACCGGTTTTAAAGGGTTTATTCGAATGTAGTGAGAAAACCTTCGTAATCTAGAGTTCTAGGTAAGGGTTCTGGTGATCTCCTGGGGAAGGTGTTAGGCACCCCAGTATTAAGGATCCATACTATATGGTTGACCTTCGAATTCCAGTGTATGCGTATTTGTTTAAACTGCTTATTTTGTGTTTACTTTCCCTCAAAAAAGAACTGTCATGCATATCATGTTTTTTTGGAAAACTTTGAATATATTTTCCTTATATAGGGTATCGTAGTTCCGAATTTATAACATTCGTGTAGAAATAGTCTCATTTATGTGTAAGGAGTATATTTTTATAAAAGGTAGTGTAAAAAAATGGGTCGCGGTTTATAAATTAAGTCTTTATTATACTCATACACTTGGTTCAGGTTAGTCTGTATTGGTATGTTCAGCTTTGTCTAGAATTATGTATTACGAATTGGTTTTTATGCGTTATAAGGGCGTTTTTGTATTTTCAAAATGAGTATATCTCATCTGAAAATACTCATTTATCCTGCTATGGGCAAAACAACGTCAAGTCTCAAGAGTCCCATTTTATACTTAAACAGAAAATAGATTTTTTTGCAGGTTTGTAAAAGAGCACCTAGTTTTAGATTCAAAAAAAAAAAAAAGGGATCCAATCTTGGTTAAAGATTTACCATTTTTTTCTGGTGAAAAAAGTGTATAAGTTGGGGGCATTGGACCCGTTTATTAAAAAGCTAAGTTTGGGAAAAATCTCTTGATTGTGGCATAAACTGATTGAGTTAATAACTTAGTTTTGAAAACAGCTTTTGCTTACAAAATACAACGGCCATTTGAGACTTTAGAAAAATCAGTTGTTTTTTGAGGAAAACAGTTTTGCTAAGTTCCAATTTTATACTCAGTTACATAAAACGTTATGTCTAGTCCGTGATTTTTTGAAAACGTGCACGGGGACTTAAAGTCGACTAAACGGCATAAGAACCATTGTCCTAAGACATCTAATTCCAACTATAGGTTTTTCCACTATAATATGGGTTTGCATATATTTTTACAGAGACATCATATTGAAAATAAGTTAATAAAAATGTAAGGAGACATGGTTAGACTAGGGGCGTACCAAGCCCCTAGTTGGTCATTTTCACCCATGATTGGGCCTTCCACGCGCCTTGCTATCTTCCTTTTGTCTTCCCAGACTCTATTTTGAAGTAGTATTCCTATTTAGGCCTTAGGCCCAAGAGGGTGGTTTCATGCATTTGTAGAATATGCACACAATATACATATATAGATATGGCAGCCCACACTTATTCCATACTTGCCCCTTTTGCCTACTCTAAGCAAAGCTCAAGTTATCCTAGACTTAGGCGTGGCATGGGGACTAGGTCTGGATCCCGTATATCCAGTGTCGCACAAGGTCAAAGGGGTTTCAAAGAACTCCAGGCATGGCTAACACTGGGAGATTAAGACAACCCCGAATTACCACACTTGGCCTTTGATTTATTTGGGCCTTACTGAGAGTGGGCAGAGAGAGTACATAATCAGAGGCTGTGGGTACACAAATAATCGACTAATAGCTTAAATGAGCAGTCATGGACACTGTACATGCATCTACATTGAGACAATTCTCCTAGAGAAAATTAGACATCACAGCACAACACTTGACCAAATCAAATACAACTTCTTTTAAAAAGAGAAAGGCAAGCAGTACCAGCAGCTGTAACAGAAATGCAGAGAAAGGAGGCAAACAGTTTCCAAGGGAAAAATGCAACAAACCGAAAACTCGCATAGGCCCCAAAAACAGTCTAGCCAAATGACAGCCAATCTCAAAATGTACTTATGTAAACATCTTACACCCAACAAGTGATTAACAAGTGGGCAGAAGCCAATCCACTAGAGAATTCAATAGGCATAGAATAAATATAGGTCTTTGTTACGCCTCTCGTTCTCACCGTAGTAGGGCCTATTGATTCATAGTCGGGTATGCCTATTAGAAGTTGAACGAATCAAATCGACGCGACCTGAACTGAACTGGAGAAGTCTGCAAACACCAGTCATCGTCGATGGGTCGTCGACATGGTCGATGGACCATCGTTGTACAGCTTCGACAGGGTTCTGCAGCCTTGCATCTGTAGGCGCAGGTCGATGGAGCAAGTCGATGGACAGTCGACGGGCCGTCGACCCGCTCGTCAAAACCGGACCGCTGTAACTTTTGGCTTCCAGGTATAAATATGTGGTTCACGACCTTATTTCTTATTTTCCTCTATTCCAAATCAGAAAAACCCTAATATTTCCTCTCCCAATATTTCCTATCATATTGGTGATGATTTGGTAAGATCCGAACCCCGTAAAACCCGAATTTGTTAAGAAGAAGGTTGCTTCTAGGGTTTCTTCAAGGTTGTGAAGCTTAGGAAGTTGGGCTTGAAGTTGATTCTTGGAATCTTAGACCCCTCAAGGTATGTGAATGATTTCTACCTTTGTATTTGAGTTAATTATTAAGAGTTTTTGTGATTTTAAGTAAAAGGAGGGTGCTTATCGAAGTGGTAAGTTGATGAAGGGTAAGATAGTGATTTGGGGTTATTTTAAGAGATGATTGGGAATAGATTTGAGTATATTTCTCTCTCTCTCTCTCTCTCTCTCTATATATATATATATATATATATATATATATATATATATATATATATGAGTGTTGTTATTGTTGTTGTGATTTATGTTGGATTGAATAGGAAGTTGAAGAGTTGTTGAGCTTACAAGGAAAATATTGTCTATAATTTGTTAAGCTCTATGTGTATCTAAAGAGGGTTAGTAAGAAAGGTAAACAGTCTAATGAAGGCCTATATAATCTTAACTGTGGACTTACGAGCTCAAGAGGTAGAAGTTGGATGATTGGATATACTTCAAGATATGTTAAGGCTATCCTTTCTTTCTTTTGGCATGGTCCTATGATATGAGCCAACGAGCGAGTAAGCGAGCTTCCATATTACTCTACTCTTAGAAGCATTAGGAGTACTTCAGTCTTTGACATTTATATACCCCGTTCATGATGATTCCTTCTGTTCATGGGTCTCGCTTTATGTATCCAGTTCTATGTACACAGTTTATTCATGCATTACATTCATTATATTTCCATGTGTATTGACCCGTGACCAGAAGGCGTTATATACGCGAATATTAGATATATGTAGGGTATGAGAAAAGAGATATGTGTTACACACACATTACCGCCTGATCAGCTGGTGCACAGTGATGATGATATTGATGATTATTATGGCTGCAGGGGAGCTGATATGATATGATGAGATGCCATAGAGGCTTGACAGGCGTTATACACGCACACATATATCAGGCGTTATACACGCACATATATCTAGATGTATGACCTTCATTGATAGGCGTGAGCATGCATAATACGTGCCCATAGTGGCATTATCAGTTATATAGATTCATGCAGATACTAGTTCATACAAGTACATGCAGACAGTTATTTCAGCTTATGAGTTCAAGTTCTATTCATGATTCTTATTTGTATATGTTGTTCTTATGCCTTACATACTCAGTACATTATTCGTACCGACTCCCTGTTGCTCGGGGGGATGCGTTCATGCCCGCAGGTACAGGCAGATAGGCAGGTGGTCCAGCTTAGTAGGACCTTTATCCAGCAGTGACCAGTGCACTCCATTTGATCTGGAGTTGCAGTCTATGTTGGTATGCCATTATTTTGAGATGTATATAGATGGGTATAACGACGCCCTGTCCCATCCTTTCTACAGCTTTCATTCCAGTAGAGGTCTGTAGACAGTCGTATGTATTAGTCAAATGATGTAGCCTTGTCGGCTCCCATTCTTTTGTGTACAGTATATGTAGTGGCATAGCTGGCTTGCACTGTTCTTCAGTATGTTTGGGCGTATACATATTGTACAGAGTTTTGATGTTTTCCTTTCATGAGATTAGCTTATGCGATTTATGGGCCCTTGATGTTCAGTATGATTCAGATATGTGTTTAGGGGTGTTTGGTCACTAGAGGTGAGACACTCATCACGACTCATCGGTTTGGGTTGTGACAGTCTTGGGGGTAGGAATCATACACACTAATACAGCAGCCAAACAAAATCACAACATGATAAAGAAAGGTTTCATCCTCAGATGTAAAACAGGAAAGTTTTGATAATCAATGTCACATAGTTATAGAAGCAGTAGGACACAATGCTGGAGACAGGCTAGTAACTTAGGACATCTTGGTTTTAACTTAATGCAAGGGGAGGGGCTAAGAAAAGATAGAACCATGGACAAGGGGAGGTTCAGACAATACTTTAGACCAGTTTCAAGTCAAAACAAAGTTCAGGAACCCTTAGACCCTGCAGACCAAAGGGTTTTGAACCAGAAAGAGCAAAAGGGATCACATAGCACCAGCCTAGATAATATTTGCAGTAGAATTCAATTCTAGGCCATTTTTCCTTCCCTTTGAGGCATAGTCAAACCACTCTCCCCTACCTGAAGCCTCTGTGAGTCCCAAGATCATGAGGGGAAGGTTCAAGAAAATGGAAGTAAGAGTTTCAGGCCCCTAAAAAGGAAACAAGATAGGGTAGGGGTCATCACCTCCCCATCTCTTTTTCGTGAGTCTCCTTTCAGCAAAAAGGGATCCTGGGCCTCACTGGTCATTACCTCCAGCTCATGCCCAGGTTCACCTTTTCCTCTCCTAAAACCCTTTCCCCCATCTTAATGTACTCACCCTAATCATCCAGTAACAACACTAGGGGCTTTAGGCAGGCTTACACACATTCAACCCTGTCACACCTTCCTTTTTAAACAAACTCAGTGGTCCAGTTCTATAGGCTCCTGATGATTGAATTTAGTGGTAAATGCTAGGGCTAGACTTCTAAGAGGCCCAACATCAAACAGTGGTAGACTAGCTAGTTCATGTAGACTGGATTCAGATTTCAGAGATTGTTGACATCACATCCAAATACAAGCACTGGCACAAGCATTTTCTTAGTCACAAAATAGGTGGGATCAAACTAATCAGTCTTAACACTTTTAAACTGAATCAAGAAAAGGCATTGGGGGGGGGGGGACTCTTTTTTCCAGTTACAACAGAATTTAGAAGAGAGGACACAATCTTTTATTTATCAGAATCAAACCACACAAGCAAGACAGAATCAAACATTAATTGGGACATGGACGCTACAAGATAATTTTGAAAATTTTGAAAAGCAAAAGAAGTCAAACAAAGAAGGGAGGCACTTTCAGTTTGAATAATGTAAATCCATGTAACACAAGGAGAAACTTTAGACTGAAAACAAGCAAAGTAGGAGAAAAGAATAAGCCAAAAATATAGTTTTATTCCAGAAAAATGCAAGAACTAACCCATCCTTTGGTGAGGCCAAATGGCTTTCCAGCCTAAAGTGTACACACAAACACCTCAATGAGACTTCACCGAATTCCAAGCAAGGTCAATCATCAGGAAACCTCAGCCTAATTGACTAGTTTATTACAGCAGTGAAGTCAAGCAAGTGTAAAGAAAGGACACTAAACTTCATGACACAAACCAAACTTGGACCAAATCACAAAGCTACAAGACTTGCCAGTTTTCAGAAAAAAGGAGAAACTTATAGTCTAGGCTAGGCCTATGGCAGTGAGGACTTATTTATATTTTGCCAAGATTTTATCTAAAAGGGGAGTCTGAAGTAAGGCAGCCTCATAACTCAAGATTAATCTATAGGTAGGTTCAAAGAACACAGATATCACAGGAAGGTCTGTCAACCAAACAAGTTTAAAGAAACAACTTTTTTTTTTGAAAGTTCGGTAACAAAGCAAATATCTAAGAAAACTTTTTCTTGTAATTTTCAAACTTGATCAACATTTTGACTTAAACTGCCTGATTATGTTGTGAATGCAGACTAAATGAAAGGACACAAAAGGGGAAGACAGGAATAGATAATGAAACAGTCAAGGCCCAAACCAATTCTCTTAACTTCTAGTGTTAGCTAAGTGATCACAACAAAGAAAACCAAGCAAAGTGACACAAAACCTCAATTAATTCTAAGTTGCTCCTAGTTGTTTAGTGTACTTGGTGATTATATCCCAATGACACGGACTTTATCACATTCAGGCAAACTGGGGGAGAGGACAAGCAAGATACCATTAGAACAATAGCCCAGACCACACACACAACATGATTTTTAGGAAAGCAGTCTGTCTTAGGTAATCACAGCACACATGAGCAAAGACCCTCCTCTTTTAAAGTCCACTATTACTTTACACTACTGTTTTTGTAACACCTTGAAAATTTCCCCGCGAACGTACAGTGGATAGGCTAACAAAGGGCATAGCGTGTACGATGTTTTAATAAAGAGGGAACAACGTTTGACGACCCTAAGTAAGATTCCAAAGGCAATTACAATAAGAGATAGGTTATGCTCCATAATGACTAACTATAGGTTCTGAAAATGTGGAAAGTTGCAGATTTGCACTTTGGCCAGTTGATCATAAAATGAATTACGGACCGTAAAGTAGTTTACGGGGGCCGTAAACTGCCATGTCGTATTTCAACTTCTAAAATTTCAACTTTTTGTCAAATGCTTGAATGGTTAAAGACGACTTGAAATACGGCCCGTAAACTAAAATACGGCCCGTAAACTGTGTTCGTAAATCACCATGTCTCACCTAACTTTCTGGTTCTGTTATGGTTAAATACGTCCACGAAATACGGCCCGTAAACTAGAATACGGACTGTAAACTGAGTTTACGACCACTGTTGCACTTGCGACGACTGTTCATTTCAGATCAGATTTTGGGTTATTAAAAGGGGGACCAAGTTTATTATTTCATTTCCACATTTCACCCCTTGTCTCTAAAATATCTCTCTACATTTATTCCACAAGAATTCAAGGATTATTAGTGATCAACAACATAAACCAGGTGAATCAAGTGTAAGAAATACAAGTCAAGAAATCTCATTGGAGATGAACTAGGGTTTTTGCTCAAGTGGAGTATTGTCAACCACGGCTTGTTCCTACAACATCTAAGGTAGAGACTTGAGCTTCGAAGGAGAACGTGCAAGTGTAGAATAGTTCAACGGAAAGGTATGTAAGGATAACCCTTCTTTCATAAGGCATGGTTCTTTGGCCAAACGTCCAAATCTTCTATATGACTATGATATCTTCCAAATGATTTGATTTTCCGAGCTTGTAAGCTCATGATTCTTGATACGCTACGATTGTACTAAGTTCCTCGTATGACGAGTAAGCCTATAAAGATAGATGTGATGAATGACGATAATAGCAACAATGATATGGAAGACGACTATAGTGGTAATAGCAATGATGATAACGATAATGATGACGACGATGATAGTAATTATAATAGTAAAGACACTTATGAGCTATTATGTATATGTATCTATGTATGACTATTATGGAACCCCGAGCTTATGAGGCCGGGTAGGATATGTAAATAAGTATGTATATGATTATGTAACGCGCGCACACCTCTGCAGATGGTACAGATAACCCTGACGCCTTGGTAGGGCCAGGTAGATGTAACCCTGACTCCCTGGTAGGGCTAGGTATGTGTAACCTTGAGCCTTGGTTGGCCAAGTATGTATGAAACACCGATCCGGCATGGTCGGGTATGCTATGTAAATGCTATGTATATGATATGATTATGTATATGATATAGATACGAGTACGAATACGGATATGATACGATATGAATGTGAATAAGGGTATGTATTCGAATACGAGTACAAATATGGAACGGATACGATTATGGATACGGATATGGATGTATGTACATAATACGCATTAGAAATGGAAAGTTCCTATGAAAGGCAAGTAAGTGCCTATGACGATGATATTACCATCTCCCATCCTGTGCTATTTTTCATGTTGCTTATTAAAATTCTACATTGATATTGATCATGCCTTACATACTCAGTACATTCTTCATACTGACGTCCTTTTGTTTGTGGACGCTGCGTCATGCCCGCAGGTGCACAGGGAGACAGACTTGATCCATAGCCACGTTCTCAGGGACTACATAGCAGAGCTCTATTTCATTCGGAGCTATAGCTTTTGGGTACTTATTCTTTTGTGTATATAATTATGGGCATAGCGGGGTCCTGTCCCGCTTATGTGATATGACATACTCTCCTTAGAGGCTCGTAGACATGTGTACGTGGTTAGATGTGTTTGGCCTTGTCGGCCTATATTTTGTATATCATTGTGTTAGCCTTGTCGGCTCATGTACATTGACGTGGTATAGATGCCAATGATGATATAAAAGCATTGTTGTCCAATGGGACTAGTATGACTGATGAATAGAAATGTATGTTTAATTATGTGGCTCACCTAGATGTAAGTGTAAGTGCAAGCCAAGGGCGCCCGGGTAGGCTAGCACCGGGCGCACGTCGTGGCCCCCTAGACGGGTCGTGACAAAAATGGTATCAGAGCAGTTTAGTCCTAGGGTGTGTCTACGAGCCGTGTCTAGTAGAGTCTTGGTTATGGGTGTGTTGCGCGCCACACTTATAAACAAGAAGCTGCGGGCATTTTAGGAATGATTGACCTTCTTTCCTCATAAGAATCGTGCGATAGAGCTATGATATAAGAAATTCTTGTTCCTTAATCGTGTGTTGTGTATTTCAGAAATGCCTGTAAAAAGAAAGGCTACAGCAGCCCAAAAGGGCAAGACGGTGGCAGAAAAGCGGGTTGAAAGAGCACCGCCACCGGTAGTAGAGGAAAGTGAGTCCCAGATTGCGGCTCAATCTCAGTACTTTCGTTCAGTACCTGTATTAGAGGAGTGTGAGGGAGCCTCAGCCCCAGCTCCAGCACCTCCGGCTCCTCCATTGGATGCTTCAGGCCAAGATGTGAAAGAGGCCATGCATTTGCTTACTCAGTTGGTTGCTGCTCAGACTCAGCGGCAAAGTGCAGGGCAAGGTGATAGGGCTGTTAGTGCAAGGGCACGCTACTTCATTACTGTGAACCCTCCAGAATTCTTTGGATCAAAGCCGTAGGAGGACCCTCAGGATTTTATTGGTCGTATGTTGAGGACGCTTCGACTGATACATGCTTCGGACACCGAATTGGTGGAGTTAGCATCATATAGGCTGAGAGATGTCTCGATCCAATGGTACACGGTTTGGATGGCTTCACGGGGAGCCAATGCACCTCCCCCGGTATGGCAAGAATTTGTTGATGCTTTCCTCCGACACTCTATGCCTCCAGAAGTTTGGCGAGCTAGAGCCGATAAGTTCTTAAATTTGAGGCAAGGTAGCATGAGTGCTCTAGAGTATAGTATCCGCTTCAATTCCTAGGCTAGGTATGCTTCGGCCATGATAGCTGATATGGGTGACCGAGTACACCGATTTGTGAAAGGCCTAGGGCCGCATTTGATGGATAGGTGCTTGACTGCGTCCCTTTAGGACAACATGGATATTGCGCGCATTCAGGCTCATTTTCAGAACTTAGAAGAAAGTTTACAATAGCAGAGAAGTGAACGCGAGCAGGATATGGGTTATACCAAGAGGGCCAGATCTTCAGGTCTGATGAGTGAGTTCAGAGGTGGGCACAGACATCAGATTTCTAGGCCCTCATGCTAATCTATGACTAGTGCACCTCCCCAGTTTTCCGGCCAGAGATTCGATAGATCTATTCGTTCCGGGTCGAGTCAGAGTTATTCGGGGTCTCAGTTTAGAGACGATTCGGGTCAGGCAAGGCCACCCGCACTACGATGTTCCCAGTGTGGGAAGTTGCATTGGGGTCGATGCCAATTGGGTTCAGATGTTTGCTATTCATGTGGTCTACCAGGCCATATCATGCGCGATTGCCCCTCAGTTCATGGTAAAGGTAGGACCCAGCCTTCAGGGTCGGTAGCCGGGTCTTCAACATCTGTGCGCCCTATGGGGCCAGGTTCACATTCGCCAGTCGGCCATGGTTGTCACGACCCGGCTAGGGGGCCGCGACGAGCACCCGGTGCTACCCCACCCGAGCACCCCCTTATCGTACATAACATAACATCTAGGTGAACCATAAGTCAATTCGTGCTTTTCTTATCGTTAATCATATTGATCCCATTAGACGACCATCATCATTTAACATATCATAGGCATCTGTGCCACATCATAAGTACAAGGCCGACGTGGCTAACAAAAGATATACAAAACATGGGCCGACATGGCCGAACATCTCTACCCACATACACATGACTACGAGCCTCTAAGAGTATGACATATCGTATGAGCGGGACAGGACCCCGCTATGCCCATAACTATATACACAAAAGAATAAGTACCCAAAAGCTACGGCTCCGAAAGAAATGGAGCTCTGCTATGCAATCTCTGAATAAGCAGCTATGGATCAAGTCTGTCTCCCTGTGCACCTGCGGGCATGACGCAGCGTCCACAAACAAAAGTACGTTAGTACGAAGAATGTACTGAGTATGTAAAGCATGATCAACATCAATATAGAAGCATAATAGATATCATATGAAAATAGCATAGGAGGGGAGACAATAATATCATCATCATCATCATGTCGCTTACTTGCATACATCGTCGTTCGTATCCCATAATAATACTCGTACCATACTTGTGCTCATATTCGTATACACGTCCTTATTCGTATTCTTATACACAGTCTTATCACATTCATATTCATATCATATACATAGCATTTACATAGCATACCCGACCTCATAGGATCGGTGTCTTATACATGTTTGGCCAACCAAGGCTCAAGGTCATACATACTTGGCCCTACCAAGGCATCAGGGTTATCCGTACCATCTGCAGAGGTGTGCGCGCGTTTCGTAATCGTATACATACTTTATACATAGCCATATACATATAGTCTTACCCGACATCATAAGCTCGGGGTCTTATCATAGCCCTTCATAGGCATACATATACATATATCATAGCTCGTAAGCATCTCTAATCGCATTTTACTCTCATCATCATTATCATTACATCTACATTATAGACTTACTCGTCATACGAGGAACATAGTATAAACATAATACATATCAAGGGTCGTGAGCTTATGAGTTCGGAATGTCAACCATGTGAAGACAACATACTCGTATAGAGGAATTAGAAATTTGGCCAAGAACCATGCCTTATGAAAGAAGGGTTAGCCTTACATACCTTTCCGTCAAACTATTCTACACTTGCACGTTCCCTTCCAATGCTAGCGTTTATACCTTCATTGTCATAACAATGGCCATCAGTCATTCACATTATCCACATTATCTAGATTCCTCAATTTGCCTCCAATTCACCAACATTCATGGTCATAACACCCATCTTCGTCCATTCGTCTAAAGTGTCTAGTTCATGATCTTAATACCATTTATAACACATTCATATCACAACACAACAACATTCATAACTCAATTCAAACTATTTCTCAAAATGTCACTATTCATCATTCATGACCTAGTTGACCACATTTTCTACAATCCATGTATTTTAACTCTCCAATACCTTAAACATCTTGTAAAAATCATGAATCTTACCTTAGAAGTTGTAGGAACAAGCTTTAGTTGATAATACTCTTCTTTGAGCAAAACCCTAGTTTTTCTCCATTTGGATTTCTTGACTTGGATGATCCTTGATGATTCCCTTATCCTTGATTCACTTTTATTGATGGCTTATAATCCTTGAAAACTCATATAATAAATGTAGAGAGAAGTTTTAGAGAGAAGTGGTGTAATGTTGTAATGAAATAAAATAAGTCTTGATCCTCATATTTAATGAATTGGAAAATTTGTGCTGGGTGAACAGTGGTCATCCATGGAGGTTTACGATCCGTATTTCAGTTTACGGACCATCCCTCGTGGTCGTCTTTAAGCTTAAGTAGGACCAGAAACTTTGGCCTGCATGCATGGCGATTTACGACCATGGTTTACGGGTCGTAAATCACTTTACGGTCCGTCCACCAGGTCGTGTTTAGACATTTCTTCGGCTGGCAGAAAGTTGAAGTTGGGCATGCCAGTTTACGACTTCAAGTTTACGGACCGTATTGCACTTTACGGTCCGTATTTTGCACTATACGACCACTGGGCAGTTTTGCCAACTTTCAATTTTTCTCATTTCTCGACTTTTCATTCTAATCATCCACATCCCTTTACATACATTTCCCATGAAACATTATACACTCGCACCCCTTGCACACATCATTAGTTCATTTACTTGCGTACCAACGAGAAATTTTCCGAGGTGTAACATTCTACCCCCCTTAGGAAAATTCGTCCTCGAATGTTAAAGGCTTGGGGAATTCTATAAAAATTTCGCCAGAGTTTCCTCTGTAATGTGGCACTACCACCCTGCCACAACAACCTACAATAACAATGCCTCACAGGGCAATAATACAACAGCACTAGAAATTTGGCCACACACGACCTGAATGTATAAAAGGGAAAACATACATACCTTATGATTTTGACGTCTCATCTTGGACTTCTTCCAAGGGCTGAAATAAATGTGGGTATTTGGATCGCATATTCTCTTCCGCTTCCCATGTCATTTCCTCTCGATTGTTATTTCTCCACAGAACTTTAATTGAGGCCACTTCTTTGTTTCTAAGCCTCCGTACTTGCCTATCTAATATGGCAATGGGTATTTCATCATAAGTTAACTTTTCTGTCACTTGAATATCATTCACTGGGACGATCCTCGTAGGATCTCCAACACACTTCCGAAGCATCGAGACATGAAATACTGGATGGACTGACTCCAAATCTTGAGGTAGATCTAGCTCATAGGCCACTTTGCCTATTTTGCGCACAATTTCGTATGGCCCAATATACCGGGGACTGAGCTTCCCCTTTTTGCCAAATCTCATCACGCCCTTCATCGGCGACACTTTCAAGAATACCCAATCTTTCACTTCGAACTCTAAGCCTCTTCGACGATTATTCGCATAGGACTTCTGACGACTTTGAGCCGCTAGCAACCGATCTTGTATGAGCTTAACTTTCTCTATTGCTTGCTGGACCAAGTCTGGCCCTATCAACTTAGCTTCTCCGGTTTCAAACCACCCAATTGGGGATCTACACTTTCGCCCATATAGAGCTTCATACGGTGCCATTTGAATGCTAGAATGATAACTGTTATTGTAAGCAAACTCAATGAGTGGCAAATGGTCATCCCAATTTCCTCCAAAATCTATCATACATGCCCGTAACATATCTTCAAGAGTCTGAATAGTACGTTCAGCTTGCCCATCGGTCTGTGGGTGAAATGCCGTGCTTAGGCGCACTTGGGTCCCTAAACCTTCTTGGAAAGACCCCCAAAACTTGGCTGTAAACTGAGTTCCTCTATCGGAGATAATAGATACCGGAACGCCATGGAGTCTCACTATCTCTTTAAGATAAAGCTTGGCATAATCTTCTGCCATATAGGTCGTTCTGACTGGTAAGAAATGCGCTGACTTTGTGAGTATATCCACGATCACCCATATAGAATCATATTTACGTCGAGAACGGGGTAACCCTGTAATGAAATCCATATTAATCACTTCCCACTTCCAAGTTGGGATTTCTATAGTTTGCAATAAGCCACCCGGCTTTTGGTGTTCTATCTTCACTTGTAGGCAATTAGGACACTGAGCTACGAGTTCCGCTACGTCTTTCTTCATCCCATTCCACCAATATATAGTCTTAAGATCATGATACATTTTTGTCGCTCCGGGGTGAACGGAGTAACGGGAACAATGAGCTTCTCTCAAAATCTGATGGCGTAGACCTGCCACATCGGGAACACATAACCTGCCTCGACATCGGAGAACTCCGTCTTCCGAAATGTCAAATGATGACTCCTCCTTCTGAGGGAGTGTATCTCTGTACTGCATTAGCATGGGATCCTCATATTGTCGCTCTTTTACTTCCGCTACTAACGATGAAACTGCTGAATTCTGAATAGTAGCTTCGCTGCTACCTGAGTCCACCACTCGGACTCCTAGGCTAGCTAGCTGCTGAAGACCACGGGCCATCTCTTTCTTTTCTAGTCGTACATCACTTAGACTTCCCATCGACCTACGGCTAAGAGCATCAGCCACAACATTTGCCTTTCCGGGGTGGTATAGGATTTCAACATCATAGTCTTTTAGCAACTCTAGCCATCGTCGTTGCCGCAAATTCAACTCTTTCTGCTTGAAGATGTACTGGAGGCTCTTATGATCTGTATAAATATCCAGGTGGACACCATATAAGTAATGTCTCCATATCTTTAAAGCATGGACCACCGCGGCCAATTCTAAGTCATGGGTGGATAATTCTGCTCATGTTTCCATAATTGTCTAGAAGCATACGCAATCACCTTACCATTTTGCATCAATATACAGCCTAGCCCGACGCCTGAAGCATCACAATAAATAACATATCCTTCCAATCCCTCTGGAAGTGTCAAGACTGGGGCTAAAGTCAGTCGGTCTTTCAACTCTTGGAAACTACGCTCGCAAGCATCTGCCCATTGAAACTTAGCTGACTTCTGAGTCAACTTGGTGAGCGGTGCAGAAATAGAAGAGAAACCCTCAACAAATCTTCTGTAATAACCTGCTAAGCCCAAAAAGCTACGAACCTCCGTAGGGGTCGTGGGCCTTGGCCAAGTCTTCACTGCCTCAATCTTTAGGCTATCCACTGGAATACCGTCAGCTGCAACAATGTGGCCCAGAAATTCCACTGAGTTCAACCAAAACTCGCATTTGGAAAACTTCGCGAATAACTCTCGAGCTCGAAGAACTCCAAGGACAATACGCAAGTGATCCGCATGTTCTGCCTCGGATCTAGAATACACTAGGATATCATCGATGAATACAATCACGAATAGATCCAGAAAAGGCCTGAATACATTGTTCATTAAGTCCATAAACACTGCCGGTGCATTAGTTAGCCCAAACGACATTACTCGGAACTCGAAATGGCCATATCTTGTTCTGAAAGTTGTCTTAGGGATATCTTTCTCCCTAACTCTTACTTGGTGATACCCGGACCTCAAATCGATCTTTGAAAACCATTTGGCACCTTGCAATTGATAAAATAAATCATCAATCCTTGGGAGGGGATACTTGTTCTTAATCGTCACTTTATTCAATTGCCGATAATCAATGCACATTCTCAAGGAGCCATCCTTCTTCCGGACGAACAATACGGGTGCTCCCCACGGGGATGAACTAGGCCTAATGAAGCCTTTTTCAAACAAGTCTTTTAATTGCTCCTTCAACTCTTTCAACTCTGCGGGTGCCATCCTATAGGGAGGAATAAATATGGGATTAGTGTCTGGCAACACATCAATCGCAAAATCAATCTCCCGCTCGGGAGAAAGGCCTGGAAGCTCTTCCGGGAACACATCCGGAAATTCATTCACTACCGGAACTGACCGAAGAGTCGGCGACTCAGCTTCTACATCTTGAACTCGCACTAGGTGATAAATGCACCCTTTCGTGATCATCTTCCTTGCCTTTAGATAGGAAATAAACCAACCTTTTGGTGATGCCGAATTTCCTTTCCATTCTAAGACTGGTTCTCCCGGAAACTGGAAGCGAACCATTTTCATTCTACAATCAACATTGGCATAACAAGAAGCCAACCAATCCATGCCCATAATAACGTCAAAATCTACCATTTCTAGCTCATGCAAATCAATCATGGTACGACGATCACAAATCACAATCGCACAATTCCTATATACTCGGCTAGCTATTACTGAGTCACCCACGGGTGTAGACACCTCAAAAGGTTTGATAGACTCCGGCTCAATTATAAATCGACCCACAATATATGGAGTAACATATGACAATGTGGAGCCCGGGTCAATAAAATCATATACATCATGAGAGAATACCGATAATATACCTGTGACTACGTCAGGAGAAGACTCAAGATCTTGGCGTCCATCCAAAGCATAAATACGGTGCCGAGAACCGCTAGTACTGGGAGCTCTCCCTCTGCCTCTACCATGGCCAGCTGGCGCATGTGAACCTGGCCCCGTAGGGCGTACAGATGCCGAAGATCCGGCTACCGACCCTGATGGCTGGGTCCTACCTCTACCATGTACTGAGGGGGTATCACGCATAATATGGCCTGGCCGACCACATGAATAGCAATCATCTGAACCAAATCGGCATCGACCCCAATGCATCTTCCCACACTGGGAACACGGTGGTGCGGGTGGCCTTGACTGGCCCAAATCACCTCTGAACTGAGGTCCTATATAACTCGGACTCGGCCCTGAACGAGCAGATCTATCAAGGCCCTGGCCTGAAAACCGTGGAGGTGGACTGGTCATAGAATAGCCTGAATGGCTGGGAAGTTGCTGTCTGTGTCCACCCCTGGACTCGCTCCTCGAACCTGAAGGTCTAGCTCTCTTGCTATGTCCCCTATCTTGCTCACGTTCATTTCTCCGCTGCTGTAGGTGTTCCTCTAATTCCTGAGCATGTGCCTGAATGCGTGCAATATCCATGCCATCCTGAAGGGACGCAGTTAAGCATTTATCCATCAAGTGTGGCCCTAGGCCTTTCACAAACCGGTGCACCCGATCGCCCATATCTGCTACCATGGCCGAAGCATACCTGGCCAAGGAGTTAAAGCGGAGACTATACTCTGTAGCACTCATGTTACCTTGCCTTAAATTCAAGAATTTATCGGCCCTAGCTCGCTGAACTTCTGGAGGCATGTAGTGACGGAGAAAAGCATCAACAAACTCTTGCCATACCGGTGGAGGTGCATTGGCTCCCCGCGAAGCCATCCAAACCGTATACCACTGGATTGAGACATCCCTTAATCTATATGACGCTAGCTCCACCGATTCGGTATCTGAAGCATGTATCAACCGGAGCGTCCTTAGCATACCATCAATAAAGTCCTGGGGATCCTCCACCAGTTTCGACCCAAAGAATTCCGGGGGTTTCAAAGCAATGAAGTCACGGGCCCTTGCACTAACAACCCTATCACCTTGCCCTGCGCTTGGCCTCTGAGTCTGGGCTGCAACCAACTGAGTCAACAAATTAATGGCCTCTCTCACGTCTTGGCCCGAAGCGTTCGGTGGAGGAGCTGGAGCTGGGGCTGAGGCTCCCTCACGCTCCTCAGTAATAGGCACTGTCTGGGAAGACTGGGATTGAGCCGCACTCTGGGACTCATCTTCCTCTACTACCAGTGGCGGTGCTCTTTCAGCCCGCTTTTCTGCCACCGTCTTTCCCTTTTGGGCTGCTGTAGCCTTTTTCTTTTTAGGCATCTCTGAAATACATAACACACGATTTAGGAACAAGAATTTCTTACATCATAGCTCTATCGCACGATTCTTATGAAGAAAGAAGGTCATATATTCCTAAAATGTCCGCAGCTTCTCGTTTATAAGTGTGGCGCGCAACACACCCATAACCAAGACTTTACTAGACACGGCTCGTAGACACATCCTAGGACTGAACTGCTCTAATACCACTTTTGTCACGACCCGCCTAGGGGGCCGCGACGAGCACCCAGTGCTACCCCACCCGAGCACCCCCTTATAGTACATAACATAACATCTAGGTGAACCATAAGTCAATTCGTGCTTTTCTTATCGTTAATCACATTGATCCCATTAGACGACCATCATCATTTAACATATCATAGGCATCTGTGGCACATCATAAGTACAAGGCCGACGTGGCTAACAAAAGATATACAAAACATGGGCCGACATGGTCGAACATCTCTACCCACATACACATGACTACGAGCCTCTAAGAGTATGACATATCGTATGAGCGGGACAGTACCTCGCTATGCCCATAACTATATACACAAAAGAATAAGTACCCAAAAGCTACGGCTCCGAAAGAAATGGAGCTCTGCTATGCAATCTCTGAATAAGCAGCTATGGATCAAGTCTGTCTCCCTGTGCACCTGCGGGCATGACGCAGCGTCCACAAACAAAAGGACGTCAGTACGAAGAATGTACTGAGTATGTAAAGCATGATCAACATCAATATAGAAGAATAATAGATATCATATAAAAATAGCATAGGAGGGGAGACAGTAATATCATCATCATCATGTCGCTTACTTGCATACATCGTCGTTCGTATCCCATAATAATACTCGTACCATACTTGTGGTCATATTCGTATACACGTCCTTATTCGTATTCTTATACATAGTCTTATCACATTCATATTCATATCATATACATAGTCATTTCATATACATAGCATTTACATAGCATACCCGACCTCATAGGATCGGTGTCTTATACATGCTTCGCCAACCAAGGCTCAAGGTCATACATACCTGGCCCTACCAAGGTGTTACACCTCGGAAAACTCCCCGTACATGTACAAGGAATAGACCAATGAAGGATATGGGCGAGGGGTGTTTTACTAAGCAAGGGGTGATGATTCGTGAATTTTTGGAAATGGAAAAGTTGTAGAATTTCATGCAGCCCAGTGGTCGTATAGTGATTTACGGCCCGTAAAGTGATTTACGGACCGTAAACCACCATCGTCCTCCAGCCTTTCAAATTTCAACATTCTGTTAAGTGGTGAAATGCTTAAATACGACTTGGAATACGGCCCGTAAACTGGTTTACGGACCGTAAACCTCGATCGTAAACTGCCATGTTCTTCAGCCAGCTTCTCTGTTTTGGACATGCTTAAAGACGACCACATAATACGGCTCGTAAACTAGTTTACGGCCCGTAAACTGTGGTTTACGACCACTGTTCACCCCGACTGGAGTTCATTAAAGATCAAACTTTGAGTTATTAAAAGGGACCAAAGCCTCATTTTATTTCATTTTTCATCCATACAACTCAAGAAAGCTCTAGAACTCTCTCAATACTTCATCCATAGAAATTCAAGGGAATCAAGGGAAGAAACTAGGATCATCAACACTAAATTTATGAAACAAGTGAATGAAACCTAGTTGGAAGTCATCTTCTCCAAGAAATCACAAAAGAGGTAAAAGAGGGTTTTGGTGCACAAGGAAGGATTCTACTCTAAGCTTGTTCCACCACCATCCAAGGTATGTTTCATGACTATACCATATGGTTCAAGGTATTGGAAGGCTTAGATACTTGAAATGTATAAGTACATAGAAAATGGGCCTTGCATGGGTGAATAGTGGCACAATTGAATAGTAGTTGAATGGAGTCACGAATGTTGATAAGCTAAGGTTTTGAATATGTTATAAATAACGTCTAGACCATGAAATAAGTATTATATATGAGAACACGTGATAACGAGCTATAACCATGGATGTGGAGAAATTGGAGGAAAATGGTAGATTTTTCTTAAGGTGTATAAGTGATGATTATTGAAAGTAATATTGTGAGTGTCGTTACGAATGTATGAGAGTTGAAATGAAACATGGGAAAAGTATTAGAAATGAAGGAAGTGCTATCCAATTTTCCTTAGAAATAGTAGTCCGTTCTTATAATTTCTTAGCTAACAACGACATGATTCTCTTGAAGGTATATGCACGCGCAATAAAGGAAGTACGAGCAAGCGATAAGAATAGTAAATGTCAAAGGTATGTGAGGCTATTCCCTTTCTTTCAAAGGCATGATCCCTAGCTTACGATTTCATAAATGCTCCCATCTTTTCCTTGCTATCAAAGGTTAAAAAGTCTAAGATTCCGAAGCATGATTTCCTTCTTGATATTCCATAAATGTTTTCCAAGTACCCAAAACCAAAGGTTGTGATTATGTGAGTTCTTATGATAACGACGAAGGATATTTTTTTTTTCAATGACAACGATGATGTCAAATGTGAGAATATCATTATGATGACATATGGATCGGGCTGCGCGTTCCGCAACAATTTACTATATGATGCTTTATGAGTATGCATGCATGGATCCGCCTTAAGAGGCAAGCAGTTATCGATTATCTCCTTGTACTTACTTTACTTTCTTATTCTTACTTTATTTCTTGATGTATCCCTTACATACTCAGTACAATGCTCGTACTGACATCCTTTTCTTTGGATGCTGTGTTCATGCCCACAGGTAGACGGGTAAGCGGTCCAGACTGATAGGAGTCACTAGCCGAGCTGAAGAGCACTCCATCTTCCGGAGGTGCTAATTGGTTGTTCCTTTTGTGTATATATTTTTTTGCCACTCAATAGAGGCTCATAGATGATCGATGTGGGTTGTGTGGTTCCACAGCGTGGGTAGTAAGCATGTGTATAAGTATATTGAAATATGTTTTTTGTATTAACGCATTATATTTTTGTAATGAAAAGCAAATCCTCTTTTTAAAGTTAACCGGAAATAGATGAATGATTGTTAAATGGGTTAGGTAAATGATAGCACGAGCGGTGGTCGGGGGTTAGTCCCGGGTACCCGTCGCGGCCCCTAGCCGGGTCGTGACACAAGGCATCAGGGTTATCCGTACCATCTGCAGAGGTGTGCGCGCGTTTCGTAATCGTATACATACTTTATACATAGCCATATAGATATAGTCTTACCCGGCATCATAAGCTCGGGGTCTTATCATAGCCCTTCATAGGCATACATATACATATATCATAGCTCGTAAGCCTAGGGGAGACTTTAGCCAGAGTAGACCTTCAGTACCGCGGTGTAGCCAGTGCGGTAAATTGCATTCCGGACAGTGTCGTCAGGGTTCGGATGCTTGCTATGCTTGCGGGCAAGTCGGTCACATGATGAGAGATTGCCCCTCAGCAAGAGATAGAGCTAGGACTCAGCCTACAGGTTCAGCAGCGGGTTCTTCTTCAGCACGCCCGATAGCACAGACTCCTCAGACTACAGCAGGTAGAGGCAGAGGTAGAGGGGGAGCATCTACTTCAGGTGCTGTTCAGCCCCGTGTGTATGCTTTAGCTGGGCGACAGGATCTTGAGTCTTCCCCAGATGTTGTCACAAGTACCCTGACTATATTTTCCCGTGATGTATATGCTCTGATTGATCCGGGTTCTACCTTCTCATATATTACTCTGTATATCGCTGATTATGTTGGGGTGAGACCTGAGCCAATTAAACCTTTCGAGGTATTCACTCCGGTTGGTGATCTTGTAATAGCGAGGCAAGTATATCGGAACTGTGTAGTCATTATAGGTGATCGTCAGACAAAGGCTGATCTAATTGAACTTGAGATAATAGATTTTGACGTAATTATGGGTATTGACTGGTTGGCATCATGCTATGCTAATGTTTGTTGCCGGACAAAGGTAATTCGATTCCAATTTCCGGGAGAGCCTATACTCGAGTGGAAAGGTAATACGATTTCCCCAAAGGGTAGGTTTATTTCCTACCTTAAGGCGAGGAAGATGATAGCCAAGGGTTATATTTGTCATCTAGTTCGGGTTCATGACACGGAAGAGGAAGTGCCAACTTTCCAGTCTGTCCCGGTAGTGAATGAATTCCCAGATGTGTTTCCCGACGAGTTACCAGGCCTTCCTCCAGAAAGGGAGATCGACTTTGCTATTGATGTACTACCAGACACCGAGCCTATTTCTATTCCTCCGTATCGGATGGCTCCAGCAGAACTGAAAGAGCTAAAAGCACAGCTAAAGGATTTACTTGAGAAGGGGTTTATAAGGCCTAGTTCCTCGCCATGGGGAGCACCATTCTTGTTCGTAAGGAAGAAAGACGGATCGCTACGAATGTACATTGACTACAGGCAGTTGAACAAAGTGACGGTGAAGAACAGATATCCCCTTCCTAGAATTGATGACTTGTTCGATCAGTTACAAGGTGATAAATGGTTTTCCAAGATATATCTGAGATCGGGTTATCATCAGGTGAGAATTAGGGAAGCAGATATTCCTAAGACTGCCTTCAGTACAAGATATGGTCACTACGAGTTTCGAGTAATGTCGTTTGGGTTGACAAATGCCCCGGTAGTGTTCATGAATTTAATGAATAATGTGTTCAGGCCGTTCTTGGACCTTTTTGTGATAGTGTTCATCGACAATATTTTGGTGTACTCTCGCACAGAATCAGAACATGCAGATCATCTAAGAATTGTTCTTGGCGTTCTTCGAGATCGAGAATTGTATGCAAAGTTTTCGAAGTGCGAGTTTTGGCTTAATTCGGTTGCATTCCTGGGTCATGTTATTTCAGATGATGGTGTTCGAGTTGACACTCAAAAAATAGAAGCTGTGAAGACTTGGCCAAGACCTACGACGCTGTCACGACCCGACTAGGGGCCGTGACGAGTACCCGATACTTGTACCGAGCACCCCTTAGCTATCCTGTATAAACAGTGCCATATTTTTTTTTTCTAAACTTTAACATTTGCAGTAAACTTTCTAATATCGCGCTACACCAGAACGCGAACCATTCGGAATACAATACATTAAACTGTACATAGCTAACTGTGTATATCTGTCTACGAGCCTCTAGACATAGTACATTTATACATAGGAAGGGCCGAGTACTGTCACGCCCGAAAATACATACACAAAATAGTACCGATGATACAAGGCTCCGGAACAACTGGAGCGCTGTCGAATGCTGCTGATAGGGCGCTAGGAATCTGGTCCGTATACCTGCTGACCTGCGCGGCATGAAACGCATCGTCCACAAGAAGGGACGTCAGTACGAATAATGTACCGAGTATGTAAGGCATGGAAAACAATGCAAGCAGTAACATAAAGTACGATCAATAATAATATCACGGAGCCATAGGGCGTATAACGAGGCAAGAACGTAACCTGTACATAGGAAGGCCCCTCTTTAGGCCGGCTGTCATGTAGGCTTGTCTTTTCATCTTTGAAACGTTTCTTTTCATGGGCATAGGAGTCAACATTTTTTTTATATTCCTTATTCTCGTGTGCAGAAAACAGAACATTTTAATAACGGTAGCTTTTACTCACGTTTTCGGACGCCGAATACAATCGGCTCTCCCAACCCCCTCGGTGTCCCTTATTCATGTATACAGAAAACAGTACAATTCAGTAGACAGTATCTTTCATTTACATTTACAGATGCCGAATACAATCGGCTCTCCCAACCCCCTCCCCAACGATGACCCAACATATTACATCACATATGTATCACACATTATATATATATATATATATATATATATATACAAACGCCGCGTACGGCTCATCCCATATCCCGCGTCCAGGATGGAATCCAGCTGAATCAGGTGGTGATACAACAGTGGCCCTTCCCTTCTTCCCCACATACACGTACATTTACTCATCCTTTATGCATATACATGTCTTATATACAGTTACTTTGTCATATATATATACATACCCATACACGTATACCCGTTTTATATATATACATATGTCATATAAGCGCACAAGAGAGCCAAGGAAAATAATGTATCCATCGGAGTGACATAAGGTCGGTGACCTCCGATTACATTACGGAATGCTAGTGATAGCTTTGTCTCACCTTGAAGGAACAAGTATTTTAAGGCGAAACTATCAACGGAAAATAGTGTTACAGTAACCGAAAATGAAATCTTAGGTATTTTAGAAAATAAGTTATAACTAGAAAATATAAATATGATTCCAAAAATTAGTTTATCGCTTTCATGTTTATATGAAGTACTTGGCTTAGTCGTAGAGTCGTTCCGGTCGTACTTATCATAGCTACAGTCTCTTGTCCGACATTGTCATTGTCATTATCATCATAAAAACACTCCCGCTAGAGTAGTCATAGTACTTATCACTTGGTGACGAAATCGGGATCAAAGGCCCCCTTTGGATTCACTTCAAGTACGTTAACCAAGATTATAGGAAGATCCGAGAGTAACGGGCCCACCTCAGGCCGGACGAGGTAGCGTATACAATTTACCCATATTACGTGTCATAGCGTTACTTGTATGAGTCTTAGGGTAATCGGGTCCCACTTAGGCAAGTTATAGGGGTCTAGAAGGTCTTTTCATCATTTTTCACACTTTTTACTTCAATTCAATTGAATGAAAAGTTGAAAACTTTAGGTGCGGATTCTGGGGATTAGGGTTGTCCCCGAGACTCGTACCCGACTTCTTTTAGTTAAGACATGCCATAGAAAGAAGGGTGAAGCCTTACATACCTCTTTCCGCTCCTTTAGCTACTCCAAATTCGAGTCACAATGTTGTCAAAATCTGCGATTTGGTCATTTTTACCAAAACTCTCATTAGCATACTTAGAGTTAACACCTTAAGGAAACAATTGGCTACCGAAATTTCGGCAGCATTTGCTCTGTAAATAGACCATCCTCGACATTCAATATAACCAAATTCTTGACAAACACAATCCGAGAATTCAACCCAGCCAAACTATTAACATAATCAACAATCATCCTAGCAATTCACATTTTCGACTCACGATACATTATATCAATTTACTACTTTCTTCAACACTTTCCAACTCCCATAAAGTCAATAACAACCTTATATATATAGTCCAACAACATCATTCTAACATCATGACGTTTCATACATGCAAGAACATAACATTCAATTCACCTCACCTTCCGAAACAAACTTCCAATTACTAATATTATACTAAGTTCATTATGCTTCTACTTGTAATATAAGCTCCACAACACGACGATCGGCATACTAATTAAGACTTGCTCACTATCCATTCATCAAACACACACACACGACCATTTGCAACTACACACTACACGGCCATACCATGCACACACACAACTTCAATTTTTCCATTTTCCACATCTCATCCACAACAATAGCAACCAAACACTTGACAACAATTGAAATTCAATTCCTACACCTATATGTACATACACGGCCATATACTATATTCCTCTACTTCAAGAATTTCATCCATTTTTGCCTACTACAACACATATAATCTATGCATAACACATAAAACAAGGTTAGAATTTACCTTTCTTCTTCAACTTCTCACTTGCCTAACTCTTGGCAACTTGGATGATTTTGAACCTTTCTTGCTCCAACAACAACTCTACCTTGTTAAGCACCCTTTGCTTGGTAGGAAATGATTTTTGAAAGAATTTTTATCAATTTCTCTTGGAAATTCTCCCTTGGCCGAAAGCCTCAACGGTTTTTCTCCTTCTTTCTTTGTTCTTCTTTTCTTGAAATTTCTAGAAATTGTTATGATAAAGATGACTTGGTCATCCTATTTAATTACATACTTTGACCCACTTTGGGCCTAGCCCATGGGTATGGCCGGTTGGGCCTATGATTTTGTCTAAAAAAATTAATTCAAGCCCACTTGAATTTTTAGCTAGTTTATGTAATTCATGAAGCATTTTTCCAATTTCCAAATTTGCCCTTCGCCTTTCTCCATATTTCCACTTCAAAATTTTTATAAACAACTTGTACACCAAACAAGATCAAACTTATAATCTTGCTCTTAATCTCCCGCAATTACCTTAAATTATCCGAGTGCGAAAAATGCGGGATATAACATCCTCCCCCCCTTTAGAACATTCGTCCTCAAATGTTAAACTAGCCTCATAGCGTATTGTAATACTTCGGGGAGGTCTCCTCTGTAGATACCTCATGTCACTTGGCATATTCATCTTAGGAGCTTAGGTTGCCTCTTGCGATCTTGACGGTTATAATCCCTTTTTCGTGGCATCCGCCGCGTCTGTCCCCTCACTAGACACGTCCCCGTATACCGCCATATTAGGGATTCCTTGCCTTAGCTAGTGTGGACTCAATATTGGTCCCATCCTGCGACACCTGTACTTTTCTCCTTCATTCTCAAGGCTTTCTGTTATCATGGCTTTTCTTTTTCTGTTAGTTTAATCCGTCTCAGCCTATATGGCTCGTATGGGGTTTATAACCTCTTTCCACACCCCAATTTACTCGGGGCTGCCTACTTTTACACTCATCCCTTGTTTCTGCATTTACAAAATTTTCAGCATGTTTCCTAGGGGGTCACCCATCATGGAATTACTCCCACCTGAGCACGCTTAACCCTGGAACTTTAATGCATTTCGAGGTCTCGGTGTCAATATTTTTACCTCCGCTTCCCCGTACTACTTATGTCGCATTATATGGAACGAGTTGGGGTCTCGGCAGTTTTCGAAACGTCCACGTAACACGTCTTTTCCTTTATTTACAGTTCGGACCTTTGCAATTTCCAGTATTCGCCTTTTACCTATGCGTATGGCCACTTTTCATCCAAATTTCCAAATTCTTAATGTGTTCAGTAATACAGAGGACAGCATAGGGAAAAAAAATAAACTTCAAATTAATTAACACACGTCTATCACAGAGGCTACTGAAAAAGTACCTGTGGCCGCGTCTGCGGAAGGCTCAGGGTCCTGTCGTCCTGTCAGTGCATATAGGCGGTGCGGAGGACCGGCTGAACTAGGTGCTCCTCCTCTACCTCGGCCGCGGCCCACTGGAGCCTGAGAAGTCTGTCCACGAGGGCGCACGGTCGACGACGAACCGATCGCTGATCCGGCTGGCTGAGTTTGGCCTCCTTCACCCTTTAGTGGGCAATCACGTACAAAATGGTCAGTCCGTCCACAGGCAAAACAACCACCGGTGTCTAGGTAGCACTGCCCAGAGTGTGGCTTGCCACACCGAGCACATCGTAGTGGGGGAAGCCCCGTCCTGCTAGAATCGGCTCTGTACTGGAGTCTTGAAGCCTTAGAGCCTTGTCCTGTTCCTGAATTGGTAGGTCGGTCAAATCCCCATTCTGCAAATCGAGGAGGTGCACTGGCAGCGGTTGGCCCGAATACCCAGATTGCTCTTGTGCCTGCCCCCCTCTATACTCGCTCCTACCCCTGGAAAATCTGCCTCTTTTTCTGGAACCCCTATCTGGATAGCTCTCCTCTCTCCGTGTCTGATACTGCTCTTCCAGATTTTGGGCGTGGGCCTGGATGCGGGTAATAGTCATCCCGTCTTGGAGTGAGGCCGTCAAACACTCCTTAACCAAATGTGGCCCTAGCCCACTTACAAACCGGTGCACATGGTCTCCCCTATCAGCTATCAGGGCGGGGGCATACCTGGCTAGCGAGTTGAAACGAAGACTGTATTCCCGAACGCTCATATTTCCCTGTCTCAAGTTCAAGAACATATCGGCTCGAGCCCATCGAACCTCTGGCGGTAGGAAATGTCGTAGGAAAGCCTCAGTGAACTCCTGCCAAACTGGAGGGGGTGCATTTGCTCCCCTCGATGATATCCAGTTACCATACCACAGAACTGCCACATCCCGCAGCCTGTATGAAGCCAACTCTACGGACTCCGTATCCGAAGCATGTATGATCCTCAGAGTCCTCAGCATCTCGTCTATAAAACCCTGCGGGTCCTCCTCTGGCTTCGATCTATAGAACTATGGCGGCTTCAGGGTAATAAAGTCTCGGGCCCTTGCGCTTACCGCCCTGTCGCCTGTGTCCACATCTTGCCGCTGATCTTGTGCGGCGACTAGCTGGGTCAATAACTGGATGGCCTCTGCCATCTGCTGGCCCGGAGCTGCTGGCGGTGGAACTGGAGGTGCGGGGGCTGGAGCTGGAGCTCTTCCCTGCTCTGCCGGTGCAGGGGGTGCAGGAACAGTCTGAGGGGGAGCTTCATTGTGAGATTCTTCTTCGTCTAGCTCCTGTTCAACTCTGCGGGCCGCCACCCCCTTGGCTTTCTCGGCCGTCGTAGCCTTTCTCTTCGGCGGCATTACTGAAACCATAACATCGGTTTTAGAAAAGGAGCATGGAAGCCTGGTAACATAGCTCTATCGCACGATTTCAGAATACAAAGAAGGTCACATTTCCTAAATGCCCCGTAGCCTCCTGTCTATAAGTATGGCGCGCTACACACCCATAGACAAGACTCTACTGGACACGGCTCGAAGACAAACCCTAGGACCGAACTGCTCTGATACCACTTCTGTCACGACCCGACTAGGGGCCGTGACGAGTACCCGATACTTGTACCGAGCACCCCTTAGCTATCCTGTATAAACAGTGCCATATATTTTTTTTTTTCTAAACTTTAACATTTGCAGTAAACTTTCTAATATAGCGCTACACCAGAACGCGAACCATTCGGAATACAATACATTAAACTGTACATAGCTAACTGTGTATATCTGTCTACGAGCCTCTAGACATAGTACATTTATACATAGGAAGGTCTGAGTACTGTCACGCCCGAAAATACATACACAAAATAGTACCGATGATACAAGGCTCCGGAACAACTGGAGCGCTGTCGAATGCTGCTGATAGGGCGCTAGGAATCTGGTCCGTATACCTGCTTACCTGCGCGGCATGAAACGCAGCGTCCACAAGAAGGGACGTCAGTACGAATAATGTACCGAGTATGTAAGGCATGGAAAACAATGCAAGCAGTAATATAAAGTACGATCAATAATAATATCACGGAGCCATAGGGCGTATAACGAGGCAAGAACGTAACCTGTACATAGGAAGGCCCCTCTTTAGGCCGGCTGTCATGTAGGCTTGTCTTTTCATCTTTGAAACGTTTCTTTTCATGGGCATAGGAGTCAACATTTTTTTTTATATTCCTTATTCTCGTGTGCAGAAAACAGTACATTTTAATAACGGTAGCTTTTACTCACGTTTTCGGACGCCGAATACAATCGGCTCTCCCAACCCCCTCGGTGTCCCTTATTCATGTATACAGAAAACAGTACAATTCAGTAGACAGTATCTTTCATTTACATTTACAGATGCCGAATACAATCGGCTCTCCCAACCCCCTCCCCAACGATGACCCAACATATTACATCACATATGTATCACACATTATATATATATATATATATATATATATATATATACAAACGCCGCGTACGGCTCATCCCATATCCCGCGTCCGGGCATCCCGCGTCCAGGATGGAATCCAGCTGAATCAGGTGGTGATATAACAGTGGCCCTTCCCTTCTTCCCCACATACACGTACATTTACTCATCCTTTATGCATATACATGTCTTATATACAGTTACTTTTTCATATATATATATACATACCCATACACGTATACCCATTTTATATATATACATATGTCATATAAGCGCACAAGAGAGCCAAGGAAAATCATGTATCCATCGGAGTGACATAAGGTCGGTGACCTCCGATTACATTACGGAATGTTAGTGATAGCTTTGTCTCACCTTGAAGGAACAAGTATTTTAAGGCGAAACTATCAACGGAAAATAGTGTTACAGTAACCGAAAATGAAATCTAAGGTATTTTAGAAAATAAGTTATAACTAGAAAATATAAATATGATTCCAAAAATTAGTTTATCGCTTTCATGTTTATATGAAGTACTTGGCTTAGTCGTAGAGTCGTTCCGGTCGTACTTATCATAGCTACAGTCTCTTGTCCGACATTGTCATTGTCATTATCATCATAAAAACACTCCCGATAGAGTAGTCATAGTACTTATCACTTGGTGACGAAATCGGGATCAAAGGCCCCCTTTGGATTCACTTCAAGTACGTTAACCAAGATTATAGGAAGATCCGAGAGTAACGGGCCCACCTCGGACCAGACGAGGTAGCGTATACAATTTACCCATATTACGTGT
This sequence comes from Lycium barbarum, assembly GCF_019175385.1. Taxonomy (NCBI): domain Eukaryota; kingdom Viridiplantae; phylum Streptophyta; class Magnoliopsida; order Solanales; family Solanaceae; genus Lycium; species Lycium barbarum. Next base: position 47,652,507 of record NC_083343.1, on the reverse strand, counting down.
CATAGCGTTACTTGTATGAGTCTTAGGGTAATCGGGTCCCACTTAGGCAAGTTATAGGGGTCTAGAAGGTCTTTTCATCATTTTGCACACTTTTTACTTCAATTCAATTGAATGAAAAGTTGAAAACTTTAGGTGCGGATTCCGGGGATTAGGGTTGTCCCCGAGACTCGTACCCGACTTCTTTTAGTTAAGACATGCCATAGAAAGAAGGGTGAAGCCTTACATACCTCTTTCCGCTCCTTTAGCTACTCCAAATTCGAGTCACAATCTTGTCAAAATCTGCGATTTGGTCATTTTTACCAAAACTCTCGTTAGCATACTTAGAGTTAACACCTTAAGGAAACAATTGGCTACCGAAATTTCGGCAGCATTTCCTCTGTAAATAGACCATCCTCGACATTCAATATAACCAAATTCTTGACAAACACAATCCGGGAATTCAACCCGGCCAAACTATTAACATAATCAACAATCATCCTAGCAATTCACATTTTCGACTCACGATACATTATATCAATTTACTACTTTCTTCAACACTTTCCAACTCCCATAAAGTCAATAACAACCTTATATATATAGTCCAACAACATCATTCTAACATCATGACGTTTCATACATACAAGAACATAACATTCAATTCACCTCACCTTCCGAAACAAACTTCCAATTACTAATATTTTACTAAGTTCATTATGCTTCTACTTGTAATATAAGCTCCACAACACGACGATCGGCATACTAATTAAGACTTGCTCACTATCCATTCATCAAAAACACACACACGGCCATTTGCAACTACACACTACACGGCCATACCATGCACACACACAACTTCAATTTTTCCATTTTCCACATCGCATCCACAACAATAGCAACCAAACACTTGACAACAATTGAAATGCAATTCCTACACCTATATGTACATACACGGCCATATACTATATTCCTCTACTTCAAGAATTTCATCCATTTTTGCCTACTACAACACATATAATCTATGCATAACACATAAAACAAGGTTAGAATTTACCTTTCTTCTTCAACTTCTCACTTGCCTAACTCTTGGCAACTTGGATGATTTTGAACCTTTCTTGCTCCAACAACAACTCTACCTTGTTAAGCACCCTTTGCTTGGTAGGAAATGATTTTTGAAAGAATTTTTATCAATTTCTCCTGGAAATTCTCCCTTTGCCGAAAGCCTCAAGGGTTTTTCTCCTTCTTTCTTTGTTCTTCTTTTCTTGAAATTTCTAGAAATTGTTATGATAAAGATGACTTGGTCATCCTATTTAATTACATACTTTGACCCACTTTGGGCCTAGCCCATGGGTATGGCCGGTTGGGCCTATGATTTTGTCTAAAAAAATTAATTCAAGCCCACTTGAATTTTTAGCTAGTTTATGTAATTCATGAAGCATTTTTCCAATTTCCAAATTTTCCCTTCGCCTTTCTCCATATTTCCACTTCAAAATTTTTATAAACAACTTGTACACCAAACAAGATCAAACTTATAATCTTGCTCTTAATCTCCCGCAATTACCTTAAATTATCCGAATGCGAAAAATGCGGGATATAACAGACGCCTACAGAAGTTCGTAGTTTCCTTGGGTTAGCAGGATACTATAGAAGATTTGTAGAGGGCTTCTCATCTATTTCAGCCCCATTGACAAAGTTAACCCAGAAGTCGGCTAAATTCCAGTGGAGTGATGCCTGTGAGCGTAGCTTCCAAGAGTGGAAAAACAGGTTGACCTCAGCGCCTAACATTCCCAGAAGGATCAGATGGCTATGTAGTATATTGTGACACCTCCGGTATGGGATTAGGATGTGTGTTGATGCAGAATGGAAAAGTTATTGCTTATGCTTCGAGACAGTTGCGAAAACATGAACAGAATTATCCCACTCATGATCTTGAGCTAGATGCGGTCATTCATGCATTGAAAATATGGAGACACTACTTATATGGTGTGCATGTGGACGTCTATACGGATCACAAAAGCCTTCAATATATTTTCAAACAGAAGGAGTTGAACCTGCGGCAAAGGAGATGGTTGGAATTACTGAAGGATTATGATGTGAACATTCTATATCATCCAGGGAAGGCGAATGTAGTAGCAGATGCACTTAGCCGCCGATCGATGGGTAGTTTATGTGGAGTTCCTTCGGAAAAGTGAGAAATGGTTCGTGAAGTCCATCGGTTAGCAAGTCTCGGCGTATGGACCATTGATTCAGGAGATGCAGGTATTAGCGTCAATGACCCCACAGTTTCATCCTTGAATCTAGAAGTGAAGGACCGGCAAAATGAAGATCCTCAGTTAAGCCACTATCGAGATCTATCTCAGGAAAAGGAAGAGTCTCCATTCGAAGTTTCCATAGAAGGGGTTCTTAGATATCGAGGCCGGCTATGTGTACCGAATGTGACAAACTTGCGCCAACGGATTTTAGAGAAAGCACATTATTCCCGGTATTCTATTCATCCAGGTGCAACCAAGATGTACCACGATCTCAAATTGGTATACTGGTGGGATGGCATAAAGCGAGACATAGCAGAATTTGTAGCACAGTGTCCGAATTGCCAGCAAGTGAAGGCCGAGCATCAAAAGCCAGGAGGGTTATTGCAAGCAATTGAAATTCCTACGTGGAAATGGGAAGAGATTAACATGGATTTTGTGGTAGGATTACCGCGTACGCGAGGGAAGTATGATTCTATATGGGTGATCATGGATAGACTCACGAAAGCAGCTTATTTCTCCCCGTTAGAACCACATATTCAGTGGAGGATTATGCTAAATTGTATCTCAAGGAGATTGTACGACTTCACGGTATTCCTTTGGCCATTATCACAGACAGAGGGGCACAGTTCACAGCCAAGTTCTGGAAGTCCTTCCAAGAAGGTCTAGGTACCCAAGTTAAGCTCAGCACGGCGTTCCATCCGCAGACTGACGGACAAGCCGAGCGCACTATTCATACCTTAGAGGATATGCTACGGGCATGTGTATTGGACTTTGGCGGTAATTGGGATGAGCATTTGCCTCTTATTGAATTTGCCTATAATAACAGCTATCATTCCAGCATTCAAATGGCCCCGTATGAAGCCTTATATGGAAGAAAATGCAGATCTCCAATTGGATGGTTTGAAACCGGAGAAGTACAATTGATAGGCCCCGACTTGATCCAACAAGCAGTTGAAAAGGTTAAAGTGATTTGAGACCGACTGTTAACAGCTCAAAGTCGCCAAAAGTCTTATGCAGACAATCGCCGACGAGATTTGGAATTTCAGGTGGGCGATTGGGTGTTCCTGAAGGTATCGCCGATGAAGGGAGTGATGAGATTTTGCAAGAAAGGAAAATTAAGTCCCAGATATATCGGACCCTACCAAATCATTCGCAAGGTGGGTCGAGTAGCCTACGAATTGGACTTGCCTTCAGAGCTCGAATCCGTGCATCCAGTATTCCATGTTTCGCTGCTCCGCAAGTGTATTGGAGACCCAACAAGAATAGTCCCGATTGATGATGTGCAAGTAACAGAGGAGCTGACATACGAGGAGATGCCCATTGCCATTTTGGATAGACAAGTGCGAAGGCTTCGGAATAAAGAGGTTGCTTCAGTCAAAGTTCTATGGCGGAACAATAATCGGGAAGAAATGACTTGGGAAGCGGAGGAGAAGATGAAATCCATGTACCCCCATTTGTTCCAATCCCCAGAAGAGATTCAAGATGAGACGTCGATGGTGTAAGGTATGTATGTTTTAATTTTATGTTTTTGGTCGTGTGTGGCCATAAAAGTGTTGATGTTGTGATATAGCCCTGTGAGGCGAAGATATTGAGGGGGTTGTAATGGAAAGGTAGTATCCAACTTACAAAGGAAACTCTGGCAAAAGTTTTCCAGAATCCCCGAGTGTCGAACATTCGAGGACGAATGTTCCAAAAAGGGGGGAAGAATGTTACACCTCAAAAATTTCGCCGTACTTGTATGATGAGTGGAATGATGAAAAATTAAGTGAATGATGTTTTATTAAGTCGGGAATGGCTAATTAAGAATTTTTGGAAATAAGAAAGTCGCGAAAATGTTTTCAGCACAGTGGTCGTATATGGCACTATACGGACCGTATAGTGCAGTCGTCCTCCAGCTTGTCAAAAATCTCAACTTTCTGTAAATGTTGAATATGGTCAAATACGACCCAGTTTACGGCCCGTAAACTGGTTTACGGACCGTAAACCAGTTCGTAAACTACCATGTCCATCAGCCAAACTTTCTATCTTTGAAATGGTTAAACACAACTTGGAGGACGGCCCGTAAACTGGTTTACGGACCGTAAACCTCAGTCGTAAATCGCCATAATCCCCAGACAAACTTTCTATTTTTGGGAATGCTTAAAAACGACCACAGTGGACGGACCGTAAATCAAAATACGGTCCGTATATGGTGGTTTACGACCACTGTTCACCCCGACGAGAATTCATTAAAGATCAGATTTTGTGATTTTAAAAAGGGACTTAGGCTTCATATTACTTCATTATTCACCCAACAACTCAAGAGACCTCTAGAACATTCCAAATAATTCCTCCACAAGAATTCAAGAGAATTAAAGGGAATATCAAGACCAACAACACTAATTTCATGGACTCAAGTGTAAGAACACAATAAAGGATCATCTAAGTGAAGAAATTTCAAAGAAAGTGGAACTAGGGTTTTGGCTAAGTAAAGTATTTCAACTTAAGGATTGTTCAACCATCATCCAAGGTAAGTTTTATGATTATTCCATGTAGTTTGAAGTATTGGAAAGCTTAGACACTTGAAATGTAGAAGAACATAGAAATGGGTCATTATCGAGTGAATAGTGGCATGAATGAATGATAGTGGAATCGAACTATGAATATTGAAGTGTTGTGAGTACTAATACGTTATAAATGATGTTTTATCATGAAACAAGCATTAAATGCATGAAAACGCAAGGATGAGCTAGAAGTAGAAATAAAGGAAAATTGGAGGAAAATGGTGGATTTTACCAAATGTACGTAAATGATGATTGTCGATCATGATATTGCGAATAATATTATGAATATTGGGAGTTGATATAGAACGTGAGAAAAGTGGCATGAGCGAAGGAAGCGTTGTCCAACTTCTCCTAGAATTTGCGACGCGTTCTTATAGTTAGTTTACTAATGGTGATACGAATTCTCTTATGAAGGTAACAAACTGATATTGACGGAGAACAAGTGAGCGATATCTTAGCTAAACGACCAAGGTATGTGAGGCTAGTCCTTCTTTCTAATGGCATGAATCTTTTAGTTTGAATCCCTATTCCTTTCATGAGTTCTTACATTCTAAGAAGTTAAAAGCTTATGCCTACGAATGTCTATATGAGATGAGTTATGCGATATGATGACATTAGAATGATGATGATGTTATTCCTTGCCTACACTCACCTTATGTACTAGTCCTTTCAAGGTGAGGTGGAATGTCCATGATGATTCCATAATGTAATCGGGGGATCACGACCTTACGTCACCCCGATAGAGTAAAATTGATCATGAGTCTTATATACGCATTATGGTAAGATAAGTATTTTATGATAAGAATATTACTATGAGCATTTATATTGAGCATGTCATGAGCATTTCACACCGGGCCTAGTTGGCCGGGCAGACACCGCTTCAGCGGGCGGCGATACGGATACACCATGACCTACGGGCGTGGGCAGACACCACTAGTGGGCGGCATGAGATGGTACCCCGGACGCGGGAGGCCTGGACGCGGGCTAATATTATTGATTATCACACCGTTCTGACATGGACGGGCAGCTTGCATATGATGCATACATGTTATGATGATGAGTATGAGTAAGATAGCATGCATTACTTCATTTATGATTATCAGTCAGATCCATATGTCTCATGTTGATGTTATTCCCATATTACTGATGTTTCCTTCCATTATGTATGCCTCTCATACTCGGTACAATATTCGTACTGACGTCCTTTCTTCGGACGCTGTGTTCATGCCCACAGGTAGACAGGGAGGAGAGCTTGGCCCAGGTCCTCAGTAGCTGTCAGCTGATAGATAGCACTCCATTGTTCGGAGGTGCTTACGACTATTCTTTTGATGTACATTCATATATGCATATTTTGGGCATGACGGAGTCTTGTTCCGTCCATGTATTCATTATGTTAGTAGAGGCTCGTAGATACGCAGTGTGGGTTAGATGGTCTCACAAAATGTTTTCATATGTATGTGTATTATTTTGATGGCCAAGGGGAAAAAGTATATAAAGTATTTATATTTTGATTAAATATGATTTTCCTACAATTGGTATGTAAAATTGATAAAAGAGTATTAAATGAGCGAGACCAGCAGTAGAGTAAGCGGTGCTCGGTAATTGCTCCGGGTACCCGTCGCGGCCCCTAGCTGGGTCGTGACATTATTGATGGGTTATAATCCTTGAAAACTCATATAATAAATGTAGAGAGAAGTTTTAGAGAGAAGTGGTGTAATGTTGTAATGAAATAAAATAAGTCTTGATCCTCATATTTAATGAATTGGAAAATCTGTGTTGGGTGAACAGTGGTCGTCCATGGAGGTTTACGGTCCGTATTTCAGTTTACGGACCGTCCCTCGTGGTCGTCTTTAAGCTTAAGCAGGACCAGAAACTTTGGCCTGCATGCATGGCGATTTACGACCATGGTTTACGGGCCGTAAATTACTTTATGGTCCGTCCACCAGGTCGTGTTTAGCCATTTCCTCGGCTGGCAGAAAGTTGAAGTTGGGCATGCCAGTTTACGACTTCAAGTTTATGGACCGTATTGCACTTTACGGTCCGTATTTTGCACTATACGACCACTGGGCAGTTTTGCCAACTTTCAATTTTTCTCATTTCTCGACTTTTCATTCTAATCATCCACATCCCTTTACATACATTTCCCATGAAACATTATACACTCGCACCCCTCGCACACATCATTAGTTCATTTACTTGCGTACCAATGGGAAATTTTCCGAGGTGTAACAATGGTAGAGGCAGAGGGAGAGTCCCCAGTTCTAGCGGTCCTCAACACCGTGTTTATGCTTTGGCTGGAAGCCAAGATCTTGAGTCTTCTCCTGACGTGGTCACAGGTATATTATCGGTATTCTCTCATGATATATATGCTTTCATTGATCAGGGTTTCACATTTTCATATGTTACTCCATATATTGCGGGTCGATTTAGAGTCGAACCGGAGTCGATCAAACCTTTTGAGGTGTCTACACCCGTTGGTGAATCGGTAATAGCTAGCCGAGTATATAGAAATTGTGTAGTTGTGATTTGTGATCGTCGTACCATGATTGACTTGCATGAGTTAGAAATGGTGGATTTTGATGTTATTATGGGCATGGATTGGTTGGCTTCTTTCTATGCCAATGTTGATTGTAGAATGAAAATGGTTCGTTTCCAATTTCCGGGAGAACCAGTTTTAGAATGGAAAGGAAATACGGCGTCACCAAAAGGTAGGTTTATTTCCTATCTAAAGGCAAGGAAAATGATCACAAAAGGGTGTATCTACCATCTAGTCCGGGTTCAAGATGTAGAAGCTGAATCACCGACTCTTCAGTCAGTTCCTGTAGTAAATGAATTTCCGGATGTGTTCCCGAAAGAGCTTCCAGGCCTTCCTCCCTAGCGGGAGATTGATTTTGCTATTGATGTGTTCCCAGGCACTAAGCCTATATCTATTCCTCCCTATAGAATGGCACCCGCAGAATTGAAAGAGTTGAAGGAGCAGTTGAAAGACTTGCTTGAGAAAGGCTTTATTAGGCCTAGTTCATCCCCGTGGGGAGCACCCGTATTGTTTGTCCGAAAGAAAGATGGCTCCTTGAGAATGTGCATTGATTATCAGCAATTGAATATGGTGACGATTAAGAATAAATATCCTCTCCTGAGGATTGATGACTTATTTGATCAATTGCAAGGCGCCAAATGGTTTTCGAAGATAGATTTGAGATCCGGATATCACCAAGTGAGAGTTTAGGAGAAAGATATCCCTAAGACAGCTTTCAGAACAAGATATGGTCATTTTGAGTTTCGGGTAATGTCATTTGGGATGACTAATGCACCGGCAGTGTTTATGGATTTGATGAACAATGTGTTCAGGCCCTTTTTGGATTTATTTGTGATTGTATTCATCGATGATATCTTGGTGTATTCTAGATCCGAGAAAGAACATGCGGATCATTTGCGTACTGTCCTTGGAGTTCTTCGAACTCGAGGGTTGTTTGAAAAATTCTCCAAGTGTGAGTTTTGGTTGAACTCAGTCATAGCTTAATTTGACATAGACGTTGGAAGATCTTGTTGAACTTGGACCATTGTATCCCTTGGTTTTGTCCTTGGTTTTCTTTTGTAGATAAAAAATGGGCTTTGATGAGGAAGTGAATCTGTTTAAGAAACAGTATTTGCCTTTCTTCCTGAATTAGTGAGCATGGGACTTATGTTTGAGCTTAGTTTAAACAGTAGGCTTGTGATGTTCCTTCTTATGATATCTGTCTATGTCTTTGTTGGTTCTGCTTGACTGAGGCTTGTATTAGAGGTAGGCTCATGCTCTAACTTGAAATGTCTACGGTCTTTACTTTTAGTTTTGCAACTAATGGTCCATGGCTAAGGTATTCATGGTTATAGTCTAGCTTAGTTGATAGTTGACCCCTGGGAATTGGTTCTTTTGTGGATTGGTCCTGGTTTGAGTTCATGTATGTCAAACTTTTTCCATTTGATTAGTCATTTGTGATGCTATTGAGTTCCTTGTTCAGTTTGGTATCATGTAATCTAGGTTGAGATTAGGAGTTCCTAGCATAGGTGTGGTCCATTTTTCTTTCCTCTCTTTCAAAATTGTGTTTACATTTGCTTGCTTCCTTTTTCCTTTGAGTTTTGTCTGTTCATGATGGGGGTCTGGTCCTTTTCTCTTGAATCTGTTTGATCATGTTGAATGGATTTGGGGAACTTACTTGATCTAAATCTGCGACTGGAACTAGTTGTGTGTGTGTCTAATTAACCAGCTCCCTTATTTTCTTTGTTTGTCTAATAACTGCTACCTTTTTCTTTCTAAAATAGCTTGATTGGAGTTTTGCTTAAATATGTATGAATTCATTCATGACCTATTTGGACTCTTCTGAGTGGTCTAGAGTGTTTTTATTTATAAGGGGGCTATTTCCATATCAACTTGCTCCACCTAGACATGGAGTAAAAGGGAAACTAAGGAAGAGGGTCTGAGGGGTAGATTGCACTCTAGTTGGCTTTTATTTTACTTATTTGATTAATCACTCCTCTTAGCCAAAAAGGAAGAGTCAAACCTGTTTTCTTGACTAATCATATTTTGTGATTAATATAAGGGACCCTTTTCATTAATTTTCATTTCATTTCTCATCTACACCACTCAAGAACTCTCTAGAAAATTCTCCAAACACGTCAGCCATAAGAATAACAAGGAAATAAATGATCAACAACATTAAATACATGAAACAAAATGTGTGAAACTCAAGTGAAGTTCATCCAAACCAAGAAGTTCCAAGAAAGGTGAAGTAGGGGTTTGGTGTAAAAGGAAGGATTCCACTCTAGGCTTGTTCCACCATACTTCTAAGGTAAGTTTCATGACTTCATCATGTTGTTTAAAGTATTGGAAAGCTAAGATGCTTGAATGGTAGGAAAACAGAGAAGATGGGTCTTAAAATGGATGAATAGTGTCACAATTGAATGGTAGTTGAATGGAATCATAAATGTTGATGTGCTATGATTATGAATATGTTGTAAAGGATGCTTAGACCATGAAATAAGTATTATATAGGAGGAAACGCGATAATGAGTTATAAGTATAAATGTGGAGAAATTAGAGAGAAATCGTGGATTGTGGTTAGTGCATGTAAATGATGATTGTTGATTTCAATATTGTGAACGTTGTCGTGAGCATTTGGGATTTAATATAGAATATGGGAAAAGTAGTATAAACAAAGGACGTGACGCCCAATTTTCCTAGAAATAGTAGCGCGCTCTTATAGTCGATTAACTAACGTAAATGCGAATTCTCTTTTGAAGGTAGAAACGCGATATCGAAGGAGAACAAGCGAACGATAGCTTAGTTAAACGTCAAAGGTATGTGAGACTAGTCCTTTCTTTCTAATGGCATGAGTCCTATAGTGTAACTTCTTTCTTATCCGTGAGCCTATGTCTACAATTAGCTCCACAAGATAATGAGTTAAAGTATAGGAATTCAAATGATGTTATTTATCGCTTACATTCACCTTATATGTTAATTCCTTCAAGGTGAGGCAGGATCCCAATGATTGTTTCATAATGCAATCGGGGGATCACTACCTTACGTCACCCCGATAAAGTATAGTTGGTTCTTGAGCCTTATGTATGTATTATGATAAGCTAAGCATATTGTGATGAGCATATGATGATATTACTATTACACCGCGCCTATTTGGCCGGGCAGTCACCGCCAAGGCAGGCATCTATATGATACACCATGGACAAATGGCATGGGCGACATGAGATGTTACCCCGGACGCGGGAGGCCTGGACGCAGGCTCATGTTATGATTATCACACGGATCCGATATGGACGGGCATCTTATACATTATGCATATATGATATGATGATGAGCATGAGTAAGACAACATGACTTGTTTTCCTTATACTTGACAGTTAGATTCTGATGTTCCATATGAGTATCTTCTTTACATCATTGTCTTATTTCATTGTTTATGCCTCTCATACTCAGTACAATATTCGTACTGACGTCCGTTTTCTTTGGACGCTGTGTTCATGCCCACAGGTAGACAGGGAGAAGAGCTCGATCCAGATCCGTAGTAGCTGTCAGCTAGTCAGAAGCCCTCCATTGTCCCGGAGGTGCTTATGATTATTCTTTTGTGTATATATAGCCATGTATATGTATTTTTGGGCACGACGGGGTCTGGTCCCGTCCCTATGTTCGGTACTCCAGTAGAGGCTCGTAGATACGCAATGCGGGTTAGATGGTCTCACGAGATCGCTGCTGTATATATATATATATATATATATATATATATATATTATTTTGATAGCCTAAGGGCACATGTATATGAAAGTGTTTTATGTTTTCATATGAAATATGATTTTTCCTACGCTTTGAGTATAAAATTGATGAAAAGGGCCTTAAATGAGTAAAATGAGCGACAGAACGAGCGGTGCTTGGTTGTTAGCCCCGGGTACCCGTCACGGCCCCTAGTTGGGTCGTGAAAAAATTGGTATCAGAGCAGTTCGGTCCTAGGAAGTGTCTACGAGCCGTGTCTAGTAGAGTCTTGTTTATGGTGTGTTGCGCGCCACATCAATAAACAAGAGGCTACAGGGCATTTAGGAAAAATGACCATCTTTCTCCTATGAGATCGTGCGATAGAGCCATGTGTAAGATTTTATCCTCCCTAATAGTGTGTTATGATTTCAGAATGCCACCAAAGGGAAAGGCTACAGCCGCCCAGAAGGGCAAGACTACGGCAAAAAGACGGGTAGAAAGAGAGCCTCCGGTGAATATAGATGAAGGCGAATCACATAACGAGGCCTTGTCTAACACTTCATCTACCCTGCCCAATGTGAGAGAACAAGGAGGATCCCCAGCTCCAATTCCTCCGCCGGCTGCTTCGAGTCAACAAATGACCGAGGCCATCCAGTTATTGACACAATTGGTTGCCGCACAGGCGCAACGACAGAGTGTGGGTTCAAGTGATCGGGCAGCGAGTACAAAGACCCGTGATTTTATGAGTTTAAACCCTCCGAAATTCTTCGGGTCAAAGCCGGATGAAGATCCGCAAAGTTTTGTAGATGAGATGTTAAGGACATTGAAGATTGTACATGCCTCCGAGACCGAATCCGTGGAGTTGGCATCTTATAGACTCCGGGATGTGACAGTGTTATGGTACAACAACTGGGTATTATCAAGAGGAGAGAATGCGCCTCCTCCGGTTTGGCATGAATTTGTAGATGCTTTTATTCGTCACTACTTGCCACCCGAGGTCCGCCGAGCTAAAGCAGATAGATTTCTGAATTTGAGGCAAGGTAACATGAGTGCCCGGGAGTATAACTTGCAATTTAATTCTTTGGCTAGATATGCTCCGACTATGGTGGCTGACATGGGAGACCGGGTATATAGATTTGTGAGTGGCCTAGGGCCATATTTATTCAGAGATTGTTTGATGGCTTCCTTGCAAGACGGGATGGATATTTCCCGGATACAGGCCCATGCTCAGAATTTAGAGGGGCGACAACAACCGCCAAGAAGTGACTGCGATTACGAAATAAGGCAAGGAAAGAGGGCTAGATCTATGGGAGCAGGCAGTGGTTATAGAGGGGGATCAAGGCAGACATATTCTGGTTACTCAGGCCAGTCGGTGACCAGTACACCTCCCCGATTTGCAGGTAGGAGATTCGATCGCTCCTTCCGCTCAGGACAGGGTCAGAGTTCGAGGGCCCCAGATTCCCAAATCAGGGAAGATTATAGCCAGAGGAGACCCCCAGTACCGCGATGCAGCCAGTGCGGCAGATTACATTCCGGACAGTGTCGTCAGGGTTCGGATGCCTGTTATACTTGTGGTCAGGTGGGGCATATGATGAGAGATTGCCCGTCGATAAGTGGCAAAGTTGGAGCTCAGCCTACAGGTTCAGCAGCGGGTTCTGCATCAATATGCCCAGTAGGGCAGACTCCCCAGATGACAGCAGGCCGAGGTAGAGGCCGAGGGGCAGCATCTACTTCAGGTGCCACTCAGCCCCGTGTATATGCTTTAGCCGGACGACAGGATCTCGAGTCCTCTCCGGATGTAGTTACAGGTATATTGTCTATATTCTCCCGTGATGTGTATGCATTGATAGATCCAGGTTTTACATTCTCTTATATTACTCCATATGTTGCTAGTTGTATTGGGGGTGAAACCCGAGTCAATTAGACCCTTTGAGGTACTCACTCTGGTTGGTGATCCTGTGATAGCAAGAAAAGTGTACAAAAATTGTGTCGTGGTGATATGTGATCGTCAGACCAAAGCTGACTTGATTGAGCTGAGAATGGTAGATTTCGATGTAATCATGGGTATGGATTGGTTGGCGTCGTGCTATGCTAATGTTTATTGCCGCACAAAAGTGGTTCGATTTCAATTTCCGGGAGAGCCGGTGCTTGAGTGGAAAGGTAATGCAGCATAGCCAAAGGGCAGGTTTATTTCCTACCTTAAGGCGAGGAAGATGATAGTGAAGGCTATATTTATCACTTAGTTCGGGTTCATGACATCGAGGCAAGGTCGCCAACTTTCCAGTCAGTTCCGGTAGTGAATGAATTCCCAGACGAGCTTCCAGGCCTTCCACCAGAAAGAGAAATCGATTTTGCTATTGACGTATTGCCGGACACCAAGCCTATTTTTATTCCTCCTTACCGAATGGCCCCGACAGAATTAAAGGAGCTAAAGGCGCAGTTGAAGGACTTGCTCGAGAAGGGATTTATTAGGCCCAGTTCATCACCGTGGGGAGCGCCGGTCTTGTTTGTGAGAAAGAAAGACGGTTCCTTGCCAATTTGCATCGACTATAGGCAATTGAACAAGGTGACGTAAAAGAACAGATATCCTCTTCCAAGGATTGATGATTTATTCGATCAACTGCAAGGTTCCAAGTGGTTTTCTAAGATATATTTGAGATCGGGTTATCATCAAGTGAGAGTTAGAGAAGCGGATATTCCCAAGACGGCCTTCAGAACGAGATATAGCCACTATGAATTCCGAGTGATGTCGTTTGGACTGACTAATGCTCCGGCCGTGTTTATGAATTTGATGAACCCAAAAAAAGGTCTCCCCTATCCTTTAAAGCCTGATGGCTTTCCGGATTCTTTTTATATAGAAAATATTGTTGGGATTTCAAAACCTTCCAGCTGGTCACCTTATTTCTTCGCTGAAGGTGCGATCCCCCGTTCCATCAATGCTACTTTCCTTGCTTTGATTCCTAATATTTTGATCTAGGACTACCTCTATTTAAATCGAAAAAAAGCCAAATTTCTCATCTTCTGGATAGAGTCAAAAATAAA